>NW_017306590.1:1079082-1138374 GCF_000935625.1 Nanorana parkeri
GGTTGGTGGCGTTTCCGTCCGTCAAAAGTCGTACGATTAACACTGCGCATGCGCAAACGAAAATAATTGCGGTCAATTACCGCAAGTCGTCCAGGTGTTTTTTTCTAACTACCGCTGATTGAACCTTGCGATAATCGGGGCAGGATGGGGCCGTCGTACGAAAATCGTACGACGGTTCGATCATCGGACGAAAAGTTTAGTCCGATAATCGTAAGGTGTATGGGCACCTTTATGTTCAATCATGTTACCGACCTGTTCCCAATTAAACTAATTAGTTGCAAAATGTTCTTCCAGCTCTTCCTTGTTAGTACCACTTACTTTGTCAGCTTTTTCTTGCCCTGTCCCAATTTTTTTGAGATATGTTGCTGCCATCAATTTCAACATTGCTTTATTTTTTTCTTAAAAGGGTATATTTTTTTCAGTTTAAACATATATGTTACTTGATATGTTTTCTATTTTCTATTGTAAATAAAATATGGGTTTTTGAGATTTGCAAATCATTGTATTCTGTTTTTATGTAGATTTTACACAGCATCCCAACTTTTTGATGAGCATCATACTGTTCTGTAATACCACACACAGCTTAACGGCATCTCCCAAACATTCAATTGAAGAGATTATTGTTTATCCCATGTGGCCCTCACCATTGTATAAAAAGGAGGACCCTCTGTCCCAGCTGTATGTTATTTTTAGATTATTTTGTGGATCTCCATGCAGCTTTAAATCTGCAAGATATGTCACAAAATACAGTAATAATACATTCATTAAAAAAAAAAAACAGTTCTGGAGCTTAAGTTCAGTGACTGCCTAGGCTGAGATGATATCATCAGTCTGCTGTAATTAGGAGAGAACATTTTTTCAGTCTTCTCTTTTTCATTTTTCAGACTTTATATTGTAAGCTTTGTAGCAAGCCAAAAGAGGAGAGGCTGCAACAGAGGTTGATCTGTGTTAGACATCTGTGAACACAGCTAACAGCTGCACAGACACTCAAATACCTCTATGTTTTACACTTGCACCTTACTTAGTATGCATGCGCTTAACAATCGAAAATATATATGATGCTAGGGCTACTTTAAAGCTGTCTGTAAGGCTTAAGTATAGCTGGATGCTGAATCCTGAAGTTCTAACTTGTTGGCATTCATCCCCCTTGAGGGGGGGCATTACATATGATTGAGAACAGGACTACAAACATATCAATGCATACTAGCATTAACTCAAACTTAGCTGCCCTACCCCAGCGCATTCGACACATTTCATTTATTAGGGACACAATTACTGTTTGGCGAGAGATCAGGAAATCTTTCAAACTGCCTTTATGTATGTCCACACACTGTCCCATCACGGGGCACCCCTCATTTGTTCAAGGCTTAGATTACTCAGCATTCCACAAATGGAAAAAGAAGGGCCTCCATCTCTGGAAACAACTATTTGACCCTCAAACCTTCACCCCTTACTCTTTCAAGGATCTGATACAGCAATATCGTATCCCCCCCCAGGACTTTCTACACTACCTACAGCTGAAGACTGCGTGACACAGTCTCGGGTAAGCCGAGATCCCTTTTCTCATCATCATTTCTGGACACCCTTGTATCAAACAAAACATATTCTATTTCGGAACTATACCCAAGACTACAAACACTATTTATACTCCCCCCTCTCAGGGTCAAGTGTGAAAGGGTGGTCAAGAGACTTTGATGATCCGGATCTGTTACCTAAAATACTTGAGGGGTACACCAAGACGAGATCAATAATAACAAACGAAATTTGGAGGGAGACCCAATTCAAAATTTTACATCGAGCCTACGTCCCTTACTTTGTTCCAGCAACGACGCCTTCCTCATTACACCAACCAATATCGATATGTCCGAAATGTGGACTCCAACGCCCAACCCTACATCACTGCTTTTGGGGGTGTCCAGAGATATCGGACTTTTGGAACCAAGTTCTTGCATATATCAGCACTATTGTTTCCTGGAAACCAGGCTTGGAGTACTCATTGTGCCTTTTTGGATACCTGGACTGTTCTACCAACAATCGAGGTCAGACCAAATATAAAGGACTGGACTGGGTGCACATCTGCCTCCTGGTGGCTAGGAGATGTCTCATGAGACACTGGAACGCCCCATCGGCCTCTAAGGTACAAGAAATTATTAAGGACTTGACAGCGTTACTGGCCAAGGAAAGACTAGAGGCCGAAATGCACACAGATAAACAGGCCTCATCCTTCTTCAAAAGATGGAAACATTTCATTGTAAAAACCTTAACGGTAATGGAAATAACTCACATGGTTCAGCCCTTTAGATATACAAAATGGTATTTAGAGGCAGATGTGTCGAACACGCTGGGGAGCCTGCGATTGGCGCAGGATTTGATTACCTCCCACCTGCCAGATACTTGGCCTAGCCTCAGCCCCTACTGGATCCAGAAATTACATAGAGTTTGTTCCTGATAAGCTGTAGTTTAACAGGGGAGCGGATAGCACGGGTACCCTGACACATCCTACACGTCTGATGTATAATGAATACGGATATGCACACGTATGTAACCTGCTGATAGTATGTTTGTTTCATTTTTCTTTTGTAGTTTTATATGAAAAAATCAAATAAAATTTGTTTGAAAAAAATCAAACTTAGGGTTTAATAAATATTTATGTAGAGCCATTTGGTTCTACATCAGTACTTGGGAAGCTCTTGTGGGTGTCAGGAATGTGCATCAAACAACCATTTTTAATGTTGGTAAGTGTAAGGTAAAAACAGAGAATGGCGGATGCCAGTGATCTTGTAGTTCCTGTGTGAGTACTACATACTGAATTAGAATAATTTGTATTTATATAAGGTGAAAAAACAATATTATATGTATCCCTGAATTCAATTGACTGATATTCCTTGTGTCTCTGTCAGATTTCAAGTAATGTAGACTCAGGATCTCCTAACATGCCTTACACGCCCTTGCCACCAGTATCCAGGGATCCAGCGAATCATAGAGGTAAGGTGTACATGCAATATTATTTATATAGTCTTTTACTGCAAGGTGGTAAAAAGTTTACAACGCGTCTCTCTTGCTCACTCCATCTCGCTGTCTCAGCATTTTCACTCTGCGCTGCACTTTTTCAAATAGATGATGAAAAAAACATCCCTGTCAGGCCCACAGTCTGTGCTTTGAATTTACAGGATTTAAAGGCTATGTGTTAGCACGAGGAATAAATCTTGTTACTTGTACAACTACCTGATCAGTATCTCAGGCTATGGCAACAAAACCTTGAGTGTGAGCTATCAATTTTCTTATCAGGATTGAATTAAGTTCTTGTATGCATATATAATATGCATTGATGGTCAATGATAACAAAATGGGTTAAAATGAACAGATGAAGCAGAAGATAGGGATCAAAAACCTGGTTCTAGCACCCGGAGGTCATTTGCTAGGTCAAAGAAGCAGAATGAGTTTGACATTTAAGTTCTAACCCCACAGAATAGTTTTATTTCTGGAGGCTTGCAACACATTACACACTAACACAGGTTGATGCATGATGTGAAATATCACTGAATATGTTTTATCTACAGAGGTGAAAACACAATTATGTGATTTTAGAGGGGCGGGCTTTTTCACTCCTACTATCAGCTAAGCAAACAAATTTCCAAAGAAAGGCAAATAATAATTATATAAATCCTACTCACAGACTATTTATATATAGGCATGCTATTAGAATGTTGCACTGTTAGTCTGATAGCATGCTGTAAGCGGTTTTGTGCTTGATTCTAATAATAATAAAAGCACTAAAGCAGAAAGTGTTGTATTTGCTTATGTTTTGGGTGCAGATCTGCTTTGCTATCTTTACATAAACTAATATATAAATATATATATATATATTTATGTGTGTATGTGTTTTTAACATAATGCTATGGCTGCCAACTCAAAGTAAGTATTTCAAGTTACCCGTGGTCACTTTCAAAGTGCTAAATAGGAAGCTGTGATGCCCAGCTGGCACTGTATCAACGGTATCTACCGTATATATTTTTCTCAAATGCATTGTACAGCACCCGTCTTGTTTTCCTCAACCCATTTCTGCTGTCAATAACTTGTGCACACCCACTTCTTTCTGCATATCCCTGTTGGTCCATGATTATATTGGATGGCCTCAGTAGCTTTTACGAAGGCAAAGAAGAAACGGACTGAGCTTTGGATGCAGGAGTTAGTGCACAATTCAGCAATTGCATATCCTGAGTTTTGGGACTCCTGTTCTTCTGCACAAGGCATGTGAGCACACATGCAGGCATTTTTATGTTGCTATTTTCCATCATGGCTGCCCATATTTAAAGTGACAACAAAGGCAGTTTGACTCTGTAGCAGTAGTAATAAAATCTGTTACCTAATGTGCTATAGACTACAGCTCTGCATGTGATATTTAGCTATAGCTGCTTAGCTCTCTGCCAACAATTTAACGGTGACATGTAAAGTGAAAAAAGTGGTTTGGAAGAGATGTGTGCTAAAACACTCTCATACCCATCTTAGTTGACAGGTTTAACTGTTTTTCTCCCATTATTCCTGTCATACAAGGCTCAGATAGAGTAGAACTTGGAGGCGTATCTTTATGGGTCCTACTCCATTTGGAAGGACTGGCTTACAATGGCAGCTTGGGATCTGACAGAAACCTGGCCACTTTTTATTCCTATATACACCCTACCAATGCTAAAAAGTTAAGGTGCGGCTCCAAAAACATTTCTTTCTGGTTGTGGAAAGGGTAAGGAAGTTTTAGAAACTTAAATTGCTTAAATTGCTGTCTGTGTCTCAGTTAAGATGATTTCTTCTCCATTGTCACCTGGACAGAAAGTTATGGGAAATTCAAATGTTACGATTGTTCACAGAAAAGGAGCTGTAGCAAAAACTTTAAATGGTGACACCTTTTCAAGTGACAACTGTCTCAGAGAGGATTTTCCCTCACATTTCCAATAACATCCTGTTTTGTCTTTGGAGCAGAGGCAGCAAAAAAAATGTAAAAAAACTAAAATTAGTTTTAACCATTTAATTCTCTATCCAGACATTTGGTAATTGTTCTCCTACTACTAATAAAATTAAACTCATACATTTTACTCTTCCTTAAACCTTTGTAGCTGCAGTATATTCATCTGTGAATTCAGACTGACCTATCCACAGTGTTTCACACTGCAGAATCTATGTTAATGTATTTGCCTTTTTTTTTTAATTTTACTTTAGTAAAATGGAATAAACAGAAATAAACTCATATGACTTACAGTATATTGATATAGGTTTATGCTCATAGACCATACTAAAGACATTAACCCACAATGCGTTGACTTGAATACAGCTGAGAAAAGTCGAGATAAAAAAGGACTTTGGAATGCTGGCACTACTAAATACCAAACTGCAACGGCAAACGTAAATAAAATATTGGCATGTCTAAAATGGGAGATAAAACATATGATGCAAGTATAGTATTTACCCTGCAAAAGTCCTTGTAAGGCTGTTTTTGAATGTGGAGTACACTTTTGAGAGCAATTTGTAAAAGGGCACAGACACTTGGAGAGTTACAAAGGCAGACAACCAACTTAATAAAGGAGATGGGTGGTGTCACTTAGAAAAAGAGGTTGAAAAAACAGGGCTTGTTTAGTTTGGAAAACAAATAAGATTTATTGGTGATGTTCTTAATATGTATAAATATATCAAGTGTCAATATAAAGATATGGTAAATCAATTTTATAATCAATGGCTTATCTAGTGTATTCTAAACTCAGGTTGTGGCACCTTCTCTCCTCTACATGACAACAGAATTTTTTGCAATTATCATGAAGGCAGACAAATAATAATAATAGTCAAAATAGAAACAGAGACAGTGAAAATTGTAGTATCCTTTCACCTTTGTTGTCTGTGGAGAAATACCCAGTTATATTGGTGTTCAGTAGCGAATTGCCTTTTTACATTAATTCTCATTGTAGTGCCCCTTTACATTGGTGATCAGTGCTTACATTGGAGGTCAAGGGAAGTGCCTCCTTTTGTTGGCGGTCAATAGAAAAGTGAGCCCTTTACATTATTGCCCAGTGTGGTAACCCCTTTCATTGGTTTTCAGTGAAAAATTGCCCTCTAACATTTGTGGTCAGAGAGTAAGTGCCCCTATGTTGGTAGCCATTGGAGTAGTGCCCCTTACATTTATGGTGGAAAAGTACTGAAGGTCAGTAAAAAACTATGCCCTTACATTGATGGTCAGTTTAATGTTACCTTACATTCCTGCTCAGTGAAAAGGTGACCCTTTTACATTGAAGGTCAATGTGTCCCCTGTAATTGGTCGTCGGTATAACCATGCTTTCTTAAACTGGTGATAAGTGGAAAAGTGCACATTTGAATTTGGTGATCAGTGGAAAAGAGAGAATTTACATTGCTATTCTGTGTAAAAGCATATTATCCCTCACATTGATGGTCAGTGATAAGTGCCCTTACCTTGGTGGTTATTGTAGCAGCGCCCTTTACATTGGTGGTCAGTGATGAAGTGTACATTACATTAGAGGTCAGTGGGAGCTGTGTGATCTAGATCCTGAGAGAGAAGTGGTCACGCTGCTCCTACAGTGGTGAATCTTGGTCTTTTAGGTGTTTCACTTTCTAGTGCCCCTAATGCTTTAGCGATTGACCAGTAACAAACCTCCTGAACTCAAAGACAACAATAGCCTTCAGTGTTTATGTCCTCCAGATCACAATTGTGCTTCTACTCTGATGTTTGTCAGTTCACAGTATTAATTGGCTCTTCAGGCACAGCAAGGTAGTTTATGATATTGTACTGAGGTTCGTCATGAGCAATCACAGTGTTCAACCTACTAGAGGTCAATGTTTATTCTTGTCCCTCCAGTGTTACCTTCCATTTTATTCCTGATATATGTCCCAGTTAACCAAATATAGGACGTCAGCAATTCTTTTTGCTCATCTGTGGTTTAATTTGTGCCCCCAACCCCACAAATCCTTGCAGGGCTGTCATTGCCTTATTCAGTAGAACAGGGATGCCCATTAGGTAGATCGTGATCTACCAGTAGCTCTCAAAGCTGATGCTGGTAGATCAAGGGTGTGAATGGCGGCCCCTTTGTTCCATTTTGGTATATTTATTTAGCTGTGCACACATGATTACCTATTAGCTTGAGTCTGCTGAGCCGAGCTCCCTGACACCTTTCTGGTGGATACTGGTGGTTGAAGTGCTATGTATTACATCAAAGAATATTATTTTACACAGCCTGTTGCACTGCACTGTTTGCAAAATACAGCAAGGTGAGCCAGGAGAGAGGGGAGAGACAGGCAGGGGAGAGAGCGCGAGGAGAGACAGCTAGGGAAGAGGGCAAGGAGAGACATCCAGGAGAAATAACGAGGCATGAGAGCCAGGAGAGAGAGAGAGCTCGAGGAAAGACAGCCAGCAGAGAGAGGAGAGACAGCAGGGAGGATGAGCAAAGAGATACAGCCAGGAGGATGAGCAGGGTGAGACAGCCAGGGGAGAGAGCAAGGAGAGACATCCAGGAGAAATAACGAGGAATGAGAGCCAGGAGAGAGAGAGAGCTCGAGGAAAGACAGCCAGCAGAGAGAGGAGAGACAGCAGGGAGGATGAGCAAAGAGATACAGCCAGGAGGATGAGCAGGAGAGACAGCCAGGGGAGAGAGCAAGGAGAGACAGCCAGGAGAGCGAGGAGAGACAACCAGGAATGAGAGAGCGAGGGAGGTTTTTTTTTCGTTGGTAGATCTCATGTAGCTCGTCATTTGAAAAGTAGATCTTAACACAAAAACTGTGGGCACCCCTGCAGTAGAAGGTTCTTAGTTTTTAAGCCCTTTATCAGGGGTATCTTCTGAATGCAGTGGGCCTTTGTGCAAGATTATAAATTGGGCTACCTTCCTAAAGAAAAGAAAAACACAGCAAGGTTCTCCCAGTACAATTAAAATGCTATAAACACACAAGCAATAGAACAAACCACGACAGAGAGAAGCTAGACACGGATACAGGTGAAAGTAATCTGTGGATATCCACATCCTCATAGAAGTCCAAGGCCATATATATATATGGTGGGAGACAGGAATGAGACAGCCATTGTGGGTCTAGGAGGTTTTGTTAGACAAGAACCCATCTCCCCAATTATTGCAAAATATTCAAAGTTATGTTTATGCACATGTTTGGCTTATTCTGACAGATATAAAAGATTGGCCTCACCTCACTCTTCCCAATAACAGAAACATAGGCAGCTTTGGTGACAGTATGCACAGTGCTGAATGAGTCTCTGTCAGCCATTCCAATTGTCTGCACCCTATCAAAAACCTGATGATCAGCAAAATAGGGCTAAGATAATTTTTAAGAAGAACATATTTAAATATCAAATAGGACAGGACAGATTTAGGCAACAAGTGCCATTATCTGAAAAGGTAACCTTGCAGCTGATAACTAGCGCATTAACAACTCACTATAGTTCATATATCTACCAACATGATGGGAAATCATCTGATCATTTAAACACCAAAGGAAATGGAAGTGGTTGTTTTACATGTGACCCAGAATTTGATGGCAAGCAATCTTAGCAGCATTTAGGCTTCAGATGGACAGTTCTTAAACATTTTACCATGAGTGACAGATCTGTCTTTCTATAGCACCCTATGGCATAGGAATAAAGAAAGACAATGCAATTTGCACTGCTTCATGATCTTATTTTTTCTCAGTAATGTGCTGCTCTGGCTTTGCTGAAACTATAAATAAACAGCCAAGCTCAGCTGGTATCTGTAGTCACTGGATAAGCCCAATACTTCCTCAGTTTGCCCCAATACTCCACAACGTACTGGGTATTAATGGCAGGTAATCCACTGGGCAGGCTGTGTATGACTAATGATGATTGGATTTGGCAGAATAAATACAGATCCCTGTATGCAAAGGAGCAACCCTGCACACTTATCACCAGCGCTATCTGTCAATGTATAGAGATCAAATGAAGACAAGACAGCCCAATTGTTGGCTGTCTGGGCTGCCTACCTGCTCATGTAATGCAGACCGGATGTCTGAAGATGGCAGGCAAGACAGATATCAACAGCAAAGATGGAGACACCAGCCTCCCAGTACTGAATCTCCACCTAGGTCATCTCTTGACAGTCCCTGGAGATCGCAGCACCAGCAGAGTCCAGCAGAGAGTGGCGCTGAGTGAGATTAGCCATGTGCAGGGAAGAGGAGGGGTGTGCACACCCCCTTCAGAGAGTGGGTGCAGTATTGGAATATGTGGATATCCCTTGAGCTGCAGCTACAAGTGACAGGCTGGTATTGCAGTGAAAAGCTCTTCTTGAATCAAATCCCGAATGTGCACAGTGCAGTACAGTGGCCCCCCTCTCCTGCACCGCAGTCACTGGACACATTATGGATACTCCAGTTCACTTTCTGTAAGTTTGAATAGTGCAAGGAGAATTGTCATTTGCTATGAGGTAATAGACTAACTGGGGGATACCAGAAAAGAAACTCAGCTCATGTGACATCTGCGAGATTGAGGGACCTCAGCTAACACCCCAGAACTTGAAGCAGTGGTGTGAAGAAGATTCTGCTTACTTTTTTTTCAAGTACCTGCATTACTAAGGCACATTGTAACAGGATGCTATGTGAGCCTCACCCAAAGGCATAACCAGGTTCTCAGACAACTGGCATTAATCTTGGAACAGAAGAAAACCACCATAAATGTTCACCCACAAACATTGGCAGGGAATGTCCACAACACATGGTTTTTATGAGCAGGCAAAGCTCCAGAGCATCAAATAAGATTAAAGTGTTCAAGTTTCCTGCAGTTTGCTTGGAAAATGAAAATGGAAATGGACTTGTGTGTTCCCCCAGACATTGTGGCTACAACACTCTGGCCAGACATGGTCCTTTGGTTCACAATAGTCAAGCTTGCATTGGTTGCGGAATTGACAGTAACATGGGAAGATGGCATTTAATTATGAGAGAAAAATAAAGACCACATACTCAGAACTGACTGACCAAGAACTCGGTGCTGCTCAGAATGACTGGAAGATAGAGACTTTCCCTGTAGAAGTGGGATGCTAGGGTTTTGATGCTATATCTACAACCAGCCTTCTGAATAAGATTGGAGGGAGTGATCACTCCCCCCAACAAACAATCAAATCCTTATCAAATGCAGCAGATACAAATCAGCAATTGCATTTGTATTATATATACATAGTTACATAGTATTTGAGGTTGAATAAAGACACATGTCCATCAAGTCCAACCTATTGTGTGTGTGTGTGTGTGTGTGTGTGTGTGTGTGTGTGTGTGTGTAAATATGTCTTTCGCACTCTATTTTAGCCGTCCGTATTGCTAGTTTGCATCTTTTATTGCTTTCTTTATAGTTGTGGAACGCCAATGCCATCCCCTCTATCTTATATTTTATGAAAGCCATACGCTTTTCCTTTATGTGATGCTTTACAGTTTTATTCAGCCATACAGGTTTTGTTTTTGATCTTTTACTTTTATTACCCAGTGGTATACATTTGGCAATTGCAATATGTAACGTGTTTTTAAAACATTCCCACTTTTGGTCCGTGTAAGGAAAGAAATTATAAGGAAAGAAATACCTGGCCTGCGAGATAATACAGGAGAGTAGGAATCTGAGGGGGGACTATGGGACTCTGGAGACATAGTGAGTTCATCAAAAAAATGTAAAAGAAAAAGGGTGCCCACCTAATGATGAAACTACTCTTACCATTTTTACTACACCAATCTCAACATCAAGAGTGCTGACTTACCATGAGGATTGAAACATCAAGTCCTTTTAGCTCTACTAATAAAAAAATTCACACAAGAATTACCACATTTGTTTTCACATAAAGCTAGCTGTACGCAGCTCGAATTTCCTGCTGAATCGGATGAAATTCAAGCTGTGAGTGGCCCTGTCGGCACCACCCAGTTCAACAAAATCAAAGGAGTCGGCTGGTTTGTCTACCAAACAGTAACTGCATCCAATCATATGTGATCACTGTTCGGGTATATAGACAGCCCCAGGTGCCGGTTGTCTGAATGCACTAGGTGGCAGGTGAAGATTTCTCTAAACAGCGTGGATGGGGAAATCAAGTGTTTTGTCTCTTTCAGCCCTCTGTGTATGGCTAGCTTAAATATCATTCTCCACACATAAAAGTCAACTTTCCTGCTTGTAGCACTGCATTGTACATGGGTTCCACATCCACAGCATCCTGTAGATTAGTTCGTAGACAGCAGAAATGTAGTAAGAATCAAATGTAGATACAGCTTTAGTTGCTGTTCTATGCTTTCATTTCGAAAATGTTGGTCTTTAAGCGGAACTCCTCCTGTTTCATTTGAAAAAAATTGCCTTCACTAGTCCTCTCCTGGGTTTAATAAGGACCAGCGTCATTCAACCAACTTCCTGCAAACCCAGTTATAAAAAGTGTGAAGGACGAGAGTACCACAAGAATATAGTTAGTCTGAATGTATTAGTCTATAAATGTATTAGTCTTGATAACAATTCAGTAGATAATAGCCATTCACTACTGACTTTTTATTAAGACTAAAACATGTGTACTGTACTTACTGCAGTTTTGTGGGGTTCACATCCTTTACTCTTATATTTGGATTACTTCAGAGGCACATGTCTGGGCTCACAGTACAATACTGCAGAGAGCTTTGCTGATGTTATAATGTCAGTGCCGCTTTCTGGAGTATTGAAGACTGTCCACAGCTACTGCAGGGAAAAGAGGACAAGGACCCTATGACTTTACATGACTGGTCAGTAGACTGCTTGATTTAAGATATGTTTAATTAGTATTTTTATAATTTATGTGCTGAGGGGATGGGAGAGTTTCTTTTAATGGTGACCTGCTTTAAATAGCAAATAAATCCAGCAAAAAGCAGTTGTGCCAAAAGTAATTGGAGTCATCAAGTGGGCACCCATCTTCTTTGACATTTCGTTGATAAACCCACAATGTTTCCAGAAGGCTCAATGGTGATACCTGGCATCCCAGGCACCCCTCTTCCTCAGTTTACATTGTTTACCACAATCTTAGTTCTCTGCTTTTTTCCCTGCAACCAGCCCTTACACTGAGAGTATACTTCCTGAAATATGTGCTTCATGTCTGTCTCTGCTTCCTGTGTCACCAATCACATATACTTTTTCAAGGTAAACTTTAAGCTGATTGTAGGGTGGTACTAACAAGAAACTTGTTAGTACTGACATTTTTTCATACAAAGCTTTCTGTATTGGAGAAGCAGCACAGAACGTGCAGCAGGTATGTTTGGGATTCCTGCTCCTGATATTGACTATTGACGATTTATCAAGTAACAGCAATAATCATAATATATGCAGTTTCCATCATAGGTGTGGTACTTTCAATGACAAGAAAACAGGCACATTTGAAGTCCGTGCAAGCAATTGTAGAAAGATTATGTGAGTTCAGACTCTTTTTAAGACAGGATGCAAAGATCAAAGTGTTAGAAAGTGGTTAGAAGCTGGAAGCATCAGGTGAAAATTGATACTTGAAACACATGCAATATCTGACTGTTATTTATGTCACAGTTTCAACTTCTAGAAAATCATAATTACCTTTCATAATTGTTCCCGCCCATACTCCATGGTGTGAATACTCACCCAGGAATAAGCAGCAGGTTCACTTTAAAGTGACACTGACTTTATAGAAAAAAACCTCAAAAGCAGTTGCCTGCAAAAGAAAAGCTACTATAATTACTTCTCCAGTGGCCCGTTACTCCTATCTTGGCTCAGTTGAAGCTCTAGAGCTTCTGCCAGAATCTTGAGCATTCAACACTTCTGGGAGTGTTGGATACATGTGTCCCCTGCTGCACTCTGTGGTTCCATCTGCTGCCCCCCTTATGTCACTAGTGGTCCTGTTATTTTTGGAAGAAGGCTTTTCTTGTACATACCAGCAGTAGCAGATCCTGAATCATTGTCTCACTACATATTTTAATACCAAACAGGAAGTGTCTGAATAATGCTCTTCAACACAGGATCACCAGATATACTTTTGATGACAGCTGCAGATTTTTGATATTATATAAGATTTTAGTCATTGAGTTTACATATACTGTAAGGGCCTATCTATCATGCTTTGAAATAGTTGTTTATCAGAGATTATTATTAATTCATATTCCTTATCATTTTTATTTTTATTCTATACAAAAGAAAATAACTACTTAAGATAATTCAATCAGGAACAAGAAGAATACAACATATCAAAATATTTTTTTATCTTTGGGAAAATTATTCTTCATGTTATTACTTCCATTTGCTTGACAGTGCACAGTTTAGAACATCTGCACAGTTTAAGTCTGAGAACAAAATACTTGCATATAACCATGAACGCTTTACTGGCAGAAGATACTCTGCACACTGCTCAGATCTGAGTGATTTACTTCTACAGTCTCCCACATCTGAGCCCCATTGTAATGTAACCAGTGTGTGGGGAGTGTGTGCAGGCTAAGTCAGGCATGCTTCCTGTGTAATGTCAAACTCAGCACATTTATCAGTGACAGTCAGGAAGGGCCATCCAGATGGAGAATCTCTTAATCCCTGCAATACTGCATGACAAACGTTGTAGTCTGCTAAAGGGTTAAGCTGTGTACATTTTTCTAATAGGGTTGGTCATATGGTGATAGTTTGTTATATTAGTTGCATAAGTATTGATTTATATTATATTTGCTGATCAGATGCAAGATCCATTCATGTTGCTGAGAATTTGATGAGCTCATATGGAATTAATATGTTTATACTTGTTGACAGAATATTCTCATCAACTTGTGTGGTACTTGTATATAGTTTCTCAGCACTGCAGATAGTAATATGTATGCAAATGTGCTTACTTGTGATAAACCTGCATGTATTTAAGCTGACAATTCTACAAAGGTCTATTGGGTTTATTCCAGCTAGTTACCCTGTGACTGCCTTTGGAGAGATAATGCAAAACTTTGCATGGTATCACTTTAATCCAACAGGACAAGTCCGTTCCGTTCAAGGACTCTGCTAGTAGATGAGTTATGACAAGTGATGTCACCTCAGGATGATTCAGATGAATGACTTGCAGGGGTCACTTCTCCCTGTTGAATACAGCAGAATTCTTGCTTCCCCCCTAACACATTGATCTAAGCAGGAATGAGCTGAGCTGACATGTAATTGTGTGGTTAACCTTACTAGTCAAACCCCTCCACCCTATTCCTTTAGAAGCCTTCTTCTAAAATGGAACCAGAGAAGGTGAACAGAACACCAGGGGGTGGGGAAAGGCTCCTAATTTTCTCTTTTATCTGGCTCATAAAAATGCAGTTGATTAACGGCAGTACTCAATAAATGATCCACCCTCCACATGGAAGATGAGCGGAGAGATTTATTTTACATTTTCACATGTTCCTCATTTAGCCTGTGGATAAATGGAGAAAGATGCTGAGCCTGGGGATTTTTGAGAAGAAATAAGAGGGGTCCAGGGCAGGAGTGGAAATCTTAAGTGACAACTAAACAAGAAGAGTTTTATGTGTTTTCAGTACCAAGTTATTGACAAGGATCAATCTGAAATAAACATTATATGCACTGCTTTAAAGGGCACTTGACCTCAGCACATAATTTGGGCAGTTTGTTTTATTATTATTCTTGCTGTAAACAAAACAAAAATAATTTCAATGGGTAAGGAAACCATGTGGAAGAGGTAGTTGTTTTGCTACTATGCTGACCTAGTGGCATCAATGCTATCTAAGCCACTGACTTAAAACAAGCATGCAGTAAGTCAGAGTAAAATCAAAACAATACGGGTTCCAGGCCAGGACTCAAAAAGCATTAAAGCTTTTCAGTCAGTATAACAGCCAGGCAAGTAGCAGGAGGAGATCAGATTTTTTGCACACAAAAATGAAAAATGCTTACTGCTTATTTAGTAGTAACATTCCTTCAGCCACAGCAGGAATCTTTTTGGGCAGTGGGCACTGTTGTTCATTGGGCTGAAATCTAATCTTTAAGATATAATAAAGGCCAGAGTGTCATCAGTGGCATAGTTTAATAATAGCAGCTCACATAGCTGCTATGGGGTCTGGGTGTGGGAGAGGGGGCCCAACTGGGAGGCTGTTATGTCACAGACATTTTTTGTGCATGTGAAAATATTACAGAACCAGTAGTGTATTAGTAGTTACTAACTTGGTCTAACGGTTCTGCAAGTAGCTGTTTTGTGCCCTTGGTTTTTGGCTTGTTGGGCTGGTTCTCTTGATTTTTGGTGTGCCTACTCCTCTGTTTGGACTGCTTTTGGATGCTTACCTTGTTTATTTAC
This sequence comes from Nanorana parkeri, assembly GCF_000935625.1. Lineage (NCBI taxonomy): Eukaryota > Metazoa > Chordata > Amphibia > Anura > Dicroglossidae > Nanorana > Nanorana parkeri. The sequence goes on from NW_017306590.1 coordinate 1,094,352, forward strand.
CATCAAGCTGTGTCTCTCAGGGGATAATAGAGAAAATAGGATTTCTTTAACTCAATTTAAAATACTTTTATCTGAGTTTATTGAGGGACACAGCTCCCTTACCTTCATATTTTATTGTTCCCTCTGAGCAGATGGGAGGAGTTATAGCCTTAAAGGTGAAGCCTTCATGTCTTACGTGACTGGCATCCATTTTTCCTGTGGGTGGCAGTATAAACCTCTGTTGCTAAAGTACCATAAAGTGGTGTCCTTCAATAGACTTGGAGAAAAGGATTTAATAGTGAGGGTAAAGTCCTATTTTTCCTATACATACAATGGCAAGTATATAGAAGAAAAATAAATTATGCAATATTTCAGTATAAAGCCAAAACTTTTTTTATTGTAGTTTTATATATATATATAGATATATATATAAAATATATATAGATATATATATATCTATAACGTTTTTTTGTTTTTCTTTGTTGCTGTCTGTATTCAATTAAATAGATGTTCCTTCACTTCTTGCCTGGAGATAAAACAGGAAGTGAGAGGAGATCTTTCTAAGGTAGGGGAATTTCTCCATTGAAAGACCTGTTACAGTGAGATGTAAAGGTTTTAGATTTTCCCCTTACTTCTGGTTCCAGTGACAATGGTTACCTGGACAGATAGAGAAAAAAACCTTAACCCTTTCGCTGCCAGCGACATAAGGCTTACGTTGTAGGGCATTTACAAAACTATAGCAGTCGGAACTGTGCTCAGCCCACACAAAGGCTACTGTCCACTTTGTGTTGGCAGTGAAAGCTTCAAGAGGCTTCGGAAGCTGCTTGCCCCCTACCTGACCACTCTGCTGCCTCATCTGTGGGCCCGGAATAGCCATGGTGGGTGTCTGTGATGGGATGCGGGGGAGAGTCCAGTAAACATCCAAGGCTGGGCTCACACCTCGGCAACACCGTTTTTGATCATTTTTACGCGCGTTTTTGGTGCACTTTTTTGAGAATTTCAGCTTAGAAACAGCATGTCACCCTATAATGTGCTATCACATAGCAGGCTATTAGCCCCCTGTGTAATAGGAATGAAATTAAGTAAATTAAAAAGTAAGTTAAAAAGTTACAAAAAATTGAAATAACATGTAAAACAAAATGTTTAAAGTCCTCCACACCCAGGTGCACATACAAAGGGTGCACCTACATGCAAAATCAATGATTGGACAACATATGTTACATATCACATTTTTAACTAACAAATTGGGTTGACAAATAGTTGCACAAATATCATGTGACATAAAAAAATGCAACTGCCACCATTCTCTACTTCTCCGGGATCTCTACTTTTAAGGAAATATATCATTTGTGGTGGTTGGTTTTAATTAATATTTAGCCCTAAAATGTGTGTGCTAACATGCGTGCAAAGAAAATGCACAAATGGCTTTGGTAATATAAACATGCCCCTTATACTGTCTTGTCTTTCAAATGGGAGGGTCTGCCTCCAATATCACCACTTGAGAGCAATGTCAGTGTTGTGATAAAAGAAGAAGCATCAGCTGCATTCCATGGCATTGACAATTCTCGGAATGTATCTAAGCAAAAATGTTAATTCTGTTGCAGAAAAAAACAAAAATATGTCACCTTTAGGAGACTCTGTTGCCAGACCATTACTTTTACCAACCATCTTTCCATAAGATTATATGTGCATTTAATGTATTTCACTTACATGTAAAACCTTCCCTTGTAGGCATCCAAAAGCCCTGAGACTACTGCCTGGTATCGCCAACTTGGATGTGAAGTCAGCAGCCCCAGCAGACTCAAAGCTGTCACTGAAGTGACACTTTGTATCATTGCCCTTTACACCTTCCCGGGCAGCTATATTCAAGTTTATGTATAGAAGTGAAGGAGGAGGCAGAGATGCTGGGTCAGCACAGACAGTAATTAGACACTCCCACAAGAGGAGAGGACTATGACGTGTAATTAGACTCTCCTAAACTGGCTAGCCAGTTTAGAGAAACAGTAAACATCAATAAAATAATACATCTATGGAAAGGTTTAAAAATGCTGCAGGTAAGCATTTAAAATGTTTGAAATTTCTGTACATTTACCTGCAATTTTGGTGACATGGTCTTTTTAAAAATACAGGGCTTTTGTTCAGTATTTTCAAGGACCAGTCCAATGTTTTTGCAGTCCAACCACTAGCTGTTCAATCCTTCATACAAATGGAAAAGGATTGGTGTACTAGCTTCTGAAAATGTCTTATGATTCAAGTACAAATTTTAGCATACTGCTTCTTAGGCTTAAATTATTAATACTGAAAGTTTTTGAAAATGTAAAAGCGATAGTTTATTTGTGGTGCATGAATAGTTAAAGCAGGTTATTTAGCTAAAGATATTCCCCCATGCAACTGCAATGCCTTTCAAATAACACGCTGATGTGATTCTGTCAGCGCCGCCATGTTGTTTTTGTTAGACCATTGATTTATCATTCTTTATACTAATAATCCTTTTGTGTTCCTTAGAATCATAAGGAGTTATTTATGCTATAGGCAGCAGTTCATTGTCTGCTCCTGACTTGCTGATGTCATGAGCTTACCTCACCTCTAATGCAGATAAGCAAATAATATGCAGTAAGCCCTCTATCATGTACTATTATAATTAGCACTGTCAACTCAGGACTCTGCAGCTCTCATGCATAACGGATTATAATATGTCTTCATAAGCAAGTGACTATACATGTACAATATTTCTCCTCTTATGAAGATTGCATGTCAATAAAGTAATTGAGTCTCCAAGGCTTCTGCAAGAAAAGATTTAAGGGATGGTACTTTCAGGGTGGTGATGTATAACCATGATTATTCTGCTAGTCATCGATGCTGAGGTTGGAACAATGAGTGGTCAAGAGATGACAGAGTGAAGGGTTACAACAAATGCTACTGCACACTGTGTAAACCTGAAAAATGTGTGGGTAGAGTATAGCCAGCTACAGTGTCTTTTCTGTGTATAACTGCACAATTAAAGAGGAAATTATTGGCAGGGAGATATTGATAATTATTGTGGAATGTATGTTATTGTATGTAGTTTTATAGCACTACAGCATTATTGAGAATAGTGAACAATGTTAGCGAATTGCATTGATCTCTGCTGCTAAAGGATCTCTGGCCGTGCCAAACCATTAGTAGCAGGCTTAGACAGGCTTCAGTAACTCAGCATTATATTCTTTTTGAGTAAATTTAAATTCCTGGACGAAAACCATGCATCCCAACCAGGCTGGGAAAGTATTAATTCACTTTTGAATCTTGATTTTACCTTTATTCTAAGCTATCCATTTGCAGAATATTGATACGATATAATAAAAAAATATATACTCATTCAAACTAAACTGCACATATGGAACCAAAACCTTTTCTTCAGTTTTGGATAGAGTAAGGAAGAGCAATCCCTGTTAGCTTATTTTTTTTGCTGTCCCTATAACATTTTGATTATCCTATTACTTTCTGTCTGACTGACAAAGGTCACCAGGACAAATTAGGAGGTGAATCTACCTAATAATGACACAGAAAGCAATACATACACTTTTGGAAAGCTATTTGATCAGTGGTATCCCTTTCACTCTTCTTTTTTAACCTTGGTTGCATTTAATATTCATTTGCCCCAAAGAATAATGTAAGCTAAAAAAATAGTCATGTATGTAACGTTTTTTCCTTTGTATTACAGTATAGGATACTGGATGTAACTGTATATGATACTAAGGAGTTAATTTTGATCAGTGTTTGTACCCAAGGTTCACACAACCTTCACCCAAGATTCACAAATTGTTAAATTTAGAAAAATGTGTGGCTCTTGAGTAAACATTGTGCAAATCTTTGGTGAAAACATCAATAAATAAACCCCTAAATGTTCTGTAACACTTAGCCAGTGTTATTTATTTAAATACAATATGATGTTGTTCCCTTAAAGTGTATGTAAACCCTGTGAGGACTCATGCACAGGCAGTAAATGGCTATATAAGGTACAATACAGCCAAAATCAATAGCTGGCCGTGGCTGCAAGCAAAATCAGAGTGGCTACATGCGCACAGGGCCATATGCGCCTCCCAACATGCAGACAGTTTGCTGTAGCCACTCAGATTCACATATATTTGGGATATTTTATATGTATATGCATGCAACCATCGTATGTCATCCATTTTTGCAATCTGGCAAAGGTTGTACTCTGCACCTGTCACTCCCAGGACAGAAAATATAGTAAAGTATGTTTGGCATCATTGCTCACTGTAGACAGTGTTTTTTTTAAACCAGGCTTAGCAATGTCAGCCTGTAACAGGACGTTCTGTGTCAGGTAGGAATTTTGCTGCATATTTACAAAAAAAGATTTGCTATATGAATATTTAACATGGCTATACCCATTGTGAATTCACTGTTATATTGTATCCTTAATGTAGTATTAAACTCTCAACCTTTTTTTTTCAATAAGGAATTCAGATCAAACAAATATACATTTCCCAACAAGGATTTCTTTACATTTTTGCCCAAGCCCTTAACAGTTATCATTGTTTCCAAACAGTTGACACCAACTCTCTTAGCTTGGCTTCACTGAACTTCCTGTCAATAAAAGATCACAAGGAACAGAGCAATCTCCAGCAGCTGTCCATCTACTAATGGTGACTGTGTCGCCCTGATGAAGGGACCCTGTGTGGCCCCAAAACTTTGGCATTCTAACCTATGTGATAATATTCTTCAATAAAGCAACAACTATTTATACTAACTGATTGTTGGTGACCTATCTGTACTCTGCTGAGTATTTGCACATTGCCATCTATAGCGGTCACTTTGAGCACCAAATCTGTTTGTTTTTTTTCAGTCAGAAAGCTATAAGGTGTGCAGCTAGCATCTATATCACTTCAAGACCATTTTCTAGTCTCCACCCCATATATCTGTTTATAGAGAGGTAAAATTGGTCATGGACTGGAAGCAATAACATAGTACATATTTGCTACAGTCAGGGAGTATGCCTTTTTTTCTCTCTGTTCCTGAATTAAGTAGATGGAAAGTCAAAATTTAGTAGGGTTAGAGATGGGTTAAAGTCTATCAGTTTTTTTTTATGCTGTTTATATCCTTCTGAGCAGATTTCTCTTCACTTCTTATCCATGAATCCCAACAGGACATAACATGAAATCTCCCCAAACTGATCCCGTACTAGATATTTGTTCCCCTACTAGACATTTGTAACTGAAACAATTGTCCGCATCGGAAGACCTCGACTCAACTCCTGTTCTGGTAAATTCCCCTTACTTTTTGATTCAGGGACGATAGCCACCAGGACAAATAGAATCAAAATCAACCTAACAGGGACACATAGATAAAAACCCTACAGAGGGCCTAACAACAACACTATCCATAACTAAAAAAGGGTTGCCTTTAATTTAATGTGAAGGTTACATTTATTTCTTGCCTCAAGAGATGTACTATACTGAAACAATGGAATGTAGAATATGGAGTTGAAGTTCCCTGTTGGCATATGTTGTACTGTATACCTGTGGTGCAGCAGTGCACGTTGTACAGACAATATGTGAGGTGCAGCAAAAGTCTTCACCAATGTCTTATCCTCAGTTAAACTCTACTATTATAGTTATATTTTTCTGGTCCTTTTTTCAATCATTGGTAATGTGGTATGCCTATAATTCCAGTGTGTCAGCAGTGAAGCATCTGCTTTATCTTGTTATACTTTATGAAAGCATCATAAGACATGTACAGGCGGGAGTGAAACCTCAGAACGGGTGTCTGCCGTGCTGAGTTTACCTGCTCAAAACCTGTCCTGCCACAAATCAGAGCTCAGACAAAAACTCAACTGCAAGTTTGGGATTTGGTTTACAGCATAAATTTGTGAGCGAGTGACTCTTGTAAACACAAGGAAATTTATGTTGTAAATAAAGGATAACAGTCTGGCTAGGAAAGAGCTCTGGAGATACATGTGTAGTTGCCAGGTCTTTTTCTTTTTCATAGGAAACTGATCTGCTGAAAGGATCCATATCTGTCAGGCCTAGATAAATCAAAGTCAGACCAGAAAAGGCTTGTGGAATACTCACTCCTGACCTCTCTGAAAGGTTATCAAGCCTCCCCTACTGGAATTACTGTGTGTGACACACAGGCAATGCCATTAAGTGGAGGAAAGGATATTAGGTTAATTTTACAGTCAAGTTTTAACAAGGACATCACCTCCTTCAGGCTGAGGTTTATTTATTTTATTCCCTGTAATTGGTATTGGAATATTGATTCTTGTATACAGATGTGATAGGATGTCAAGACCACAGATAGACTCAAAGACATTCTGGCAGTGCAATCCCTCATCTCATTAGTGCAGTCCTGTTAATGTTTTGAGAAGCAAATGCATACATTTAGCTGCATAAGTAACTGTGTGAGTGGGCCTTTACTCTCATAGAATGATTCAGAGAAAATTAGAAAAACACAAATTGCATAGAAAGTATGACTTATGAAAATATCTATTTTTCACCATCTTTTGTTTTTTGAGGCAATTTTAGTACAATTAGTTTTGATCCATCTTAACTTTTAATTTTAGATTTTAGAACTCTCTACCTCTCAGAATTTAGTTCTCCTTTTTGTGTAGCCTACTACAAGGATAACATGAGAATGAAAATAATCTTTGTATAACAATTTAAATGGGCAGTGACATATAGTTTTATTGGTCAAGTTAAAACATAAAACATACTTTAACTCTTTGCAACGTATTTATCTTGTAAGCCCCAAACGCTTTAAAATTGTCCTTCCATTGCCATTGTATATCCATATTCATTCAGAGTGAAAATGACCCTGCCAAGTAAATTTTATGGTCTCAATCTGGCTTATCAAAGCAAAATTTACACCACCTCTGCTCAGGTCAGTTTATTAAAATCTCTAGGGATTTTATAAGACTTATAGGGGCTGTAGAGTAGGTCCAAAAATCAACACCCTTTTTTGGCGTCTTCCAGACCACTGAGTGATGCAGTAAAATTGCCCGAGTTACTAAACAGCAGCTGCAGTTATAGATATAACAAGATCAAGAGATCTCTTGAAAATGGGATTCTGAGCATCTAAAAACAAAATCTGCTATCCATTAAAGCCTTGCCAGAGATGTGCTCAGTAAAGTCAGATGAATAAACAACAAAACAGCTGTTAAACATGACCTTGTTAAATCTTGGGACCTTGTTTTCATAACTGTAAGTAACACGTTTGACCTAACAAGGTTTTCTTTGTGACATTTATTATAGTTGTGTGGTCAGGTAGTCTCTCTATGCATTTCTTTATCAATACTCAAGATGATAAATACCACAATTATGGATCAATAAAATAAAAATAATGTTCCTCCCACTCCCAAGACATTAGGGACAACCTCCACCTCAGAATAACATGGACCCATGAATCCTCAGTTCTACAGTGCAACAAATGCATTTCTTCTTCTTTTTCACATCATGGCCCCACAATACCATATTATGAATAAATAAAATAAAAGGGTTCAAGACCATCATAAAAGAGCTTCAACAATTGGGGGACAAACTTAAAGAGACTCTGACACTAGGGGGAAGGAGAGCTAATTGCTGTAGGTATGTTGCACATGCATGAAGGAGCCATTAAAATGCTCCTGCTGCAGCCCAATCTGGAACTGTTCTTTATGGCAAAGTTCTAGTACCTTTGTGTTGTGTTGCAACTTGCTCACCATGATGGGCACAGCACAACGCTCTGTGGGAACAGCACCTCAATGGGAGAAGTTGGCAGAAAATGGCCCGTAGTCCTCTAGTAACGGAGAGTGACAGAGGCATAGAATATACAATGTCAAGTGGGGAAGAGGGTCATGATGGCATGCTGAAGAGTGTCAAATGAAGGCTTGAACCTCTACACAATTCTTCTACACCCACCACTCCTTCTCCAACAGCATGTTTTCCACGGCAGGTGTTTATTCCACAGAATTTGCAAAATGTCTAATGTTTGCTGCAGGGTAAATTCTGCAATATGCATCAGAGTTTGTGGCCTATTTGATTCAGCAATGTGATGATGCCACACAATGTTTCCACAGCTGGACCCCAGTTAACAAATTTCTAATGCTGGTTGCAGGGTAAATTTTGTATTTTGCCTGTTTGTGGCCTATTGTGGTGCTTCAGCATTGTAACTGGGCCACACAATGTCCCTGCAGTCCGACCACAGCTGCACAATTTATAATGTTGTTAAGTTTGCAGCCTCTTCTGGCGCCCCAGCCCTAAAAAATATTTGTGACTTTTGGGGTGAATTTATCAAAACTGGAGCAGGCAAAATCTGGAGCAGCTGTGCATGGCAACCAATCAGCTTCTCTCTTTCATTTTTAAATCTTACCTGAGCAAACTGAAGAAAGAAGCCAATTGGTTGCCATGAGCAACTGCTCCAGATTCTGTCTGCTCCAGTTTTGTTAAATTCTTCCCCCAGTTTATTTTAAGATAAAACCTGCCTTGTTTCTGTATTTGCTGCCTCCTCAAGTGCTCATATACTGATCAGACACTTGCCATTTCTACTAAACACATTCCTTAAGTCTATATTTTTATCCTTTTGGAAATAATTGGCGAAGGGCAGGGCTTTGGGGAATATGTGGTTGTGGGTTTGAAGTAGGGATGTCCCGATACCGATACAAGCATCGGTATCAGGACCGATACAGGGCATTTTGACAAGTACTTTCACTTGTCAAAATGACCCGATATATAGCCCTGAAGCTTGCGCTATTTTTTTTTTCTTACCTTACCGGATGTGACAGACTCACCTTCCGACGCTCCAGCATTGGACCCAGCAGCCGTGCACGTACTGCCGCTTCATGCGGCTCCTCCCCCTGCTCGATAGCCGTTCCATTACACGGCCTAGTTGATTGCTCGGCGTTCCACTAATGCCTAGTGAATGCCGAGCGATCCCGTGCGGTGGTGTTCGGAACCTCTTCCGCTCAGACGTCGTGACAGGTCAACCCTGGAAAGACTGCTGCCTCTACCACCAGTGCCACCAGCCACATTCAACTGCCCTTCTTCAGCATAGCAGCCCAGCTACCTGAGAGATCTAGAGAGTTCAAATTAACAACTTAATTTAATATTAGCAGGGGATAATAGTAAATCTATTGTGTGCAGTGTGTACCCTATATGTGTTACATATAGAGTACACTGCAGCAATAGATTTGCTATTACCCCCTGCTAATATGAATGGGTTAAATGACCCATAGTACATAATAGTACATAACATGTAGTTGTACTATAGATCATTTAACCCATGCATGTTAGCCAAGGATAATTGTACATCTATTGCTGCAGTGTACTCTATATGTAGTACATAGTACATGTATGTTACACACGTCCAGTACACTGCAGCAATAGAGTTAATATTCTCACCTGCTAACATGAATAGGATAATGATCCCAGAGGCAGATGCATGATCGGATTTGTAGTTTCACGACAGCTGTGTGAAAGCAAATACAAATGTTTTATTGTTTTAAAACAGTCTTAAGACTGTTTTAGAACTGTTTTAGAATTTAAGACTGTTTTAGAACAATAAAACATTTGTATTTGCTTCATAATCATAAAGAAATTGGCCTAAAATCATTAGTCTGTATTGTTTTTTAAAAAGTCACCTGTCCCTTTAAGAAAAAGTATCGGTAATTGGTATCGACAAGTACATGAGTGGAAATACTTGGTCTTGAATAAGTGGTATCGGGATATCCCTAGTTTGATGTATTTGTGTGCACTTTGTTTTTAAATTTTTTTTTACTTTTAAGACAATACAGTGTGATACTGTGAAAAAAAGAATCTAACAAACTATAGTGGACTAAGGGGACCTTCCCCCCCCCCAACGCTAAAAATCCCTGGTGCATGAAGCTTTGCACGCGGATCTCTAAACATCTCCAAGTTCTATGTAAAATAAACATTTTTATATATGTTTCTTAATTTAAGTTACTAGTATTTCCAGGCACTGGTTACTTATCCAGTGCCTAACAAATGTCCCCTGTGAAGGATAGGTCTACACTCCAGGGAGATCTTGTTCTAAATTTCATGAGATCTCAGAGGGGAAAAGGCTTTTTATTTTCAACAGATAAGTATAATGTCATATGGCACATGCTCATGATCTGGCGCAAATGTCATCAGTGGCCCAGCAGAGCATCAGGAAGAAGAAGCCAGACACTGATGATGTTTTTCTTTCAAAATGGTAGTGCAGGTTTACAACCTATGGGGGTGACAAAGTGCTAAGACTGGGGAAACAGCACAAAACTGAGGCAAGTATCTACTCATAACTTTATTAGTTTTACTAAAGAGGTTGCATTAGTGTAGTCAGGTATATTAAGGGGGGAGAGGTCCGTTTTAAAGTGTTGTGCCACTGTGAAGTTGAGGTCTTTTGTTGTTTTTTTTTTAAAGGAAACAGTCTTATAACTTTTGGATCTATTGCAGCTACTACTTCCACTGGTCAATTCAGACCTAATACAGCTTGATAAATAAATCAGATGTCACACCCCGTGCTACCTAAAAAAAAACTTTAACTTTAACTCTTTCCCCACGGTATTTTTTACACCTTATTTTGCTTTGATAGATGCCCTTATGGCAGTGCCCAGCTCTTCATGTCCTTTTTTGACAATAGTCAAGAGTGCAACAGCAGGATTCTCCCCCATAGATGTCAGTGGGATTTGCTATTAAGTTCTCGTCGCTCTACTTTGAACCAGATGTGCTGAACCCTTGGCGCATTGAAACTAGGACGATTCGTCCATCACCAACTTGCATGCTGCAGTAGAAATCAGGATTTATTAACAGGGTTAGAACCCAGAGGACTTTTTTGCTTCTGTACATTAATCTGTTCAAGGATTAAAATGTGGTCACCGTGAGATGTCCTTCTTTCTGCACTTTTTCATCCATCACACGGTGCTGTGTAGCTGAAAGGCAGCTGCCATATAAATGGAGGTACAAACTTTTAGCAGGCAGCTCTTTCTCTTCCTAGCCCCCGACCCTGATGATACCAACAATGTAATCAGGAACAAGCATAGGCAGGATATGCCTCTGATGTCAAACTCCCAATAGTCTCTTGTGAATGTACAGGAATGAAGGATGCCTCGGCACAGTCACATGCTGAAGTGTTTTTCTGCTTCTAATCAGGAATTATATTCTAAAGGTACATTTAATGCTATTTTTGTTTCCTAATTTCATGCTAAAGTGTGCTAATTAATCCCTCTTAGATGGCCAAACTTTAAAGGTAATTATAGGTCTGCTTCATCAAGGCGGTGTACCTAATAAAGTGGGCACTGAGTGTATATTAGAACTTTTGTTCTTATAGCCATTTCCAAGAATAATAGAACTATGGTGGTTCTAGGGAAGTGAGGCTCACTAAAAAATAAAGAAAAACATCCCTGGGAAAATAATCCAGTGAATCCATAAGTCACATATTATCGTTATATCACACACAGCATCAAGTATTCGTCAACATGCCCTCATCTGCTATAACTCAGCCTGCTTCATCTTTTGTTCTCTTTGACAAATGTTATTATAACCTATACTTTTGTTATGAATAATTATAGTAGAGATTAATAGTTTCCAGTAACCCCAAAGGCTAAAATACAGACCCATAATTGCTCACTTCCTTTTTTCCAGCCATATAAATGTGAACTTTAACTTGGCACATTTCCTTTTTTATTTGTAAAGAGGCTAAGTTATGTTTTCCAGCAGGTACATAAGAGATGTCACGGGGTAAAATGTCCCAGCTGCTCCATTACATGCCACATAGTGCAGCAATCTTTGAATATGAGTATCATCGTAAAGGGAAACAGCAGAATTGAAGAATTAAACCCAAGGTCATTCCCCCCGGAACTAAAAAACAAATAATAATAATAATCGTTTAGTCAAAAAAAAAAACTTTCATGAACAGAAGATGTCAATGCAAACATCAAGAGACAAATGTACATTTAAAGCCGAACTCCAGCAAATATAAGAGACACATATTAATGCAGCTCTGTATTCATAAATGTAATTTTTAAATGCAAGCAGTGGAAGTACTTGAATTCAACTTGATATCAGTCTCTTGCAGTCCTGTTGTGTAACGGTATCAGCCAAATGATCAGACCAGTGGTGATGTGCAATTTCTACTTTACTTGACAAAGAAAATCAACATAAATTGTTCAGGGGATCAAATGAACAGGGGTTTATAGTACAAAACGTTAATATGAACATTAAGGAAAACGGGATAGAACATATGAAAACAATTCTAATTTCCACTAGATGGCAGCAGAGTGTTCTGAGTTCAGTTTACTGAGAGAAAAGAGATACAGAATCTCACGTGTCCAGGATAGGAATTGTTCATTCAACAAACTGTTAGCCGAGTGGATCTCCTACTCGCACAGGCTTCACACTGGCACTGCTGCTGCTGGCTTCTGTCAGGAGGTTCTGGTGGCTGGAGGTAGGGCCACCCCACTGCATGGACAGCTTCTCCAAATGGAATGTAACAGAGTCCTCTCCAGTGACTGGGGCTTAGACAGATGCTGCGTGCTCTTGTGCTCACTGGTGGTGGCATGCACACCAGACTTAACAGGGGAGGACCCAGCACCTGGGGACAGCTCACTTGCCCAGTCACTGCTGTCCCATCAGGCAGGGTCTCTCTGAGCACAGGAAGCTGGGAGGAGCTGGCATTTATATCCCCTGGGCGTGTCCATGACCTCAGGGGATGCTGGGAGCCCAAAGGATTGTGGGAAGTTAAGTTAAAGGGACCTGCACCTGAATATGAATAAAGATGCACTCCGCCACAGTCCCTCTTAGATTGGGGGAGACAGAAGCAGAATGAGGAACCAAGTTTCTGCCGTGTCAGGAGCATTTAAATAGAAGACAACAGAGCGACTGGGTGATGAGCTCATCAGGGTGTGACTTCTCCTTTCACTGTTCAGTCACAGGCCTCAGGGAGGGGCAAGACCTGTAAGTGTTCCTAAACTGCAACAAAGTAGTTATGGACTTCTGACCTGACCCGACAGAGCTGTGCTGTGTTGCAGATCTCTGTAAAGTGCAGGGCTGGATGGACAGAAATACAAAGCCTTTGGCAGGTGAAACTACTTCCTTATATGTATTTCATCTGTTTATCTAGCTGTTTGCCAGGAGTCCAGCTTTAGCCCTCGTTCACACCTGAATGTTTTGTAGCGCGTTCTACGCTCGATGAACGCTCTACAAAACGCTCAAAAATATAAATCCCATTGTAGTCAATGGTCTCGTTCCCACCTTGGCGTATTTCCGCCCGTCCCTAACGCGCTACAAAACGGCCCACGCTTGAAAAGGTACATGTACTACTTTGGGCCGTTTTGTAGCGAGTTTCCATTGGGATACAGCCAAGTAGCCCTCGGAAACATGCGTGTGTCGCACAATTTTTTTACCGCGAATCACGGTAAAAAAAACACGCGACAGACGTGCATATGCAATACGCCTAGGTGTGAACCAAGCCTTAATGTTGGTCCATACAGCCAGATTTTATTCATTTCATTGAAAGATACCAATTTTTATGATTTCCTCAAGTGCTGTATGTATATAGTACCAGTGCAGTGTTTTGCACATAGAATATTTCATATAAACTCATAATTTGTGGGGGTGAGGGGGGGGGGGGTGCCAAGGAGTGAAATAATTACAGCCTTACTTTTTCTGGGCAGAAGATTACTGTTTCTTCTAAAAGTCTGCACTTTTGAGTCCTTGTTTCTTAAACCTTGTAGTACCGGCCTGTCAATAGCTATACTTGAATCTGATTTATCATTAGAGAAAATTTGGTGGTCTACATCCGACATAAGTTTAAGCAATTAAAGTCTTATAAAAGTTGAAGGTAGTTCACAATATCTAACATAGGCACTTAGAGGCATTTAATAGCTGTGTCCATTAGTAGCTTGGATTAACCAAAAGAGAACAATTGCAATGTTGTCAACATTTCTCTTCTGTTCATTGAAGGACACAGGAGACAGATCCAGGGTAATATTGCCACCTGCAGGAGAAGGATGCTAGGCACAAAAGACAAAGACAGCCTAGGGGCGGCCCCTGCTGGTGGCCAAACCCTTCACTTGCTGACAAGTCTCCAGTTGTTTGCCTAGTGTCAGGAGTAAGGAGCTGCACATTTTTTCTCTCGAATTCTTATCTGATTTCTCCCTTTTTTTTCGCTGGATCTTCTAGCAAGTATTGTCGACAGGTTGAATGTTGAAGATCCATGTAGTCTCCTCTGTACGACCGGCGAGCGCATGTAGACTCTGTCGCACTGGGTCAGCTGCGACAACTCTGTTTTAATGGAGTGGCCTGTGGGTTTGTCCCGGTGGGGTGCATATGACTGGGGGTCTCGGCCTACCAGTCACAGCACTCCATACAGGCTGGCGGCACCATGGCGGTTTTCGGGGGCGTTTTTCCGCCGTCCCTACATGTCCTGTTTGGCTGGCTCTGCTTCCATGTGGGCTCCCTGTAGTTGCTATCCCCCTTGCTGATAATGGTGGTCGTGGTATCGGGGCTGAGCGGTTCCCCCCAAGGTGTGATATGTATATGGGGGTCTTCCTGGGGCTGTGTGCTGCTGTCGTCCCTGTCTGGATTCGTCCGCTCTGGATATCGGATGCCGGAGGTTGGGGGTGGCTGTGAGGGGCTCTGGTATGGGCTCGTTATGTGGGGGACCGCAGGTTCCTATCAACGGTCTGCCCCCATCTCTGGTTTGCAGAGTGGGGGGGCATCTTCGGCCCGTTGCGGATCTTTGGTTGTCTTTGGTTGTCATTCATAGGAAGGAGGGGGCGCTACACTGTTTGGATGTGGTTCGCGCTCTCTGTGTCATGTTTATTTGGATGCCACCGCTTCTTTCGGTGAGTCAGATTCCTTGTTTGTGGTTACGGAAGGGCCGGGCCACGTCTTTGGCTACCGTCTCTCGATGGATTTGTAACACGCTTGTTCAGCCGTATGACATTAAGGGGCGTGAGCCTCCCTTTTCTGTTACTGCCAATTCTACTAGGGCTGTTGGGGCATCTAGGGCTTTTCGTCATGTTGCCTCTGTTTCTCAGGTTTGTAAGCTGCTACTTGGTCTTCTGTTCACGCCTTTGCTAAGTTTTATAAGGTGGATGTTTTGGCACCTTTGGATGCTGGCTTGGGGCGCAAGGTTTTGCAGGCGGCCTTTTAGTGTGCTCTCTGTTGGGGAATAATTGGTTGTTGTTTCCACCCCTCTGCCTGGTACTGCTTTGGGACGTCCCTACGGAACATGATCCTAGATCTGTTTCCTGTGTCCTTCAATGAACGGAAGAGAAAATACGATTTTTGTATTCACCGTAAAATACTTTTCTCTCCGTTCATTGAAGGACACAGGTCCCGCTCTCTTTGTTTGGGTGTGTACTCCTAACTGCTTGTTGCTTACTGGAGACTTGTCAGCAAGTGGGGCGTTGGCCACCAGCAGGGGCCGCCCCTAGGCTGTCTTTGTCTTTTGTTTTGTGCGTAGCATCCTTCTCCTGCAGGTGGCGATATTACCCTACGGTACATGATCCTAGATCTGTTTCCTGTGTCCTTCAATGAACGGAGAGAAAAGGATTTTACGGTGAGTTAAAAAATCCTATTCTTCAACCCAACCAAAAAATTATGGCCTTCTGAAAACTGTACATGGAAAAAAATAAAATTGGCCTCATTGACAACATTTCCTAGTCAAAAATTGGCCTCTCCTGCTGGAAATATGAATGTACCCTTTATGAAATGTATATTATAGTGGACCTTCCATGGCAAGCAGAAGGTACTTTTTCTGACAGCTCACGCCCCCCCCTCTGACCTGCATCATAATTTGGTACCGGATCTTAATCTTGTTAGGATTTTTTCTAAAAGTGTGGTTTCTTTATTTACATTGAATCTGAATTCTTTAGTGATTGAGAGGGAGGGGCCGCATCTGGGTGCCCCCTTAATTAAAGGGGTACCCCAATGCAAATAAGCCCTGCATACCCTCACAACCACCGGGGCAGGGTTGTGGGGGAAGAAGCCTTTGTCACCATTGGCATGTGTAGAGGATGACTACAAGGAGAAGGAGGAGGGTTGGTGTGCTGGCAGTAAAGAGGAAGAGGGTTGGGATGCTGGTGGTGGTAAGGTGCAGGGAGTGGGGAGCGCTCTATCGTCCCCCCCTTTCCTGCCCTGCCGGACCTGTGCTCAGATCAAGGGTCTGGTAGGAATTTTAGGGGAACCCCACGCACTTTTTTTTTACTTGGGGAGGGGGACCCTCCTAAAATTCCTACCAGACCTAAAGGGTCTGATATGAATTGGGGGAGAACCTCACACTTTTTTTTTCTCTTCTGACTGTAAATAAAAGTTTTTTTGAATGCCTAATGTCTTTTTGCTGCAATGAAAATTCGTCCACAAACAAACATTTGCACAGACTACTGCTAACGAATTTCGTGCAAAATTTTCATTTTCGGAAATTTGGATTCGTTTTCATTCATCATTTCTGTAATTTGGAGATTCGGATACATCCAAATCTTCGCATAAAGAAATTTCGTCAGAATAACAAATCTTTAAGAAATGAATGGCACATGTCTAGTTCACATCATTGCTCAGCACTGGCTTCCTGATGGTGACAACAACAGATCATGCCTGCATGATAAGCCTTGGCACATCCACGTAAAGCCTCCACAGAAAGCACACGTGACAAGGTAACAACATAGAGAAGCAATTAAGAGTCAGGGAGAGAGCGTATCTGAACAAGGGCCTTCATAATTTCCAGGTATTATTTTAATAGAAGCTGTAGATTACAAAAGACTGAAAATTACTTGGGGCTTGTTTTGGTCTAGGGTGTAAAATTACAAAGATATACTCACCTGAACCTCAGTCCCAGCAGCCTCTCTCCCCCTATGCTCTGGCGGTCTAAGGATCTGTGAGTCATCGCATCTAATATAGTGTATTAGACGTGAGGACCAGAAGGACATACTGCATCTGAAGCAGAGAGGGAGAGAGGATGTGGGGACCGGTCTAGCAACCAGGTGGGACCAAGGTTCGGGTAAGTATATCTTTGTTCTAGTTACGTAGACCAAAGCAAGCACTTAACCCTTGTAGTGCAAGAGGTAGACCCACTGCAAGGGTTAAATTTTATTCTGCTTTAAAGATTATTTCAGATTTTAGTGTTTGGGTGTTTTACTGTACTTTGAACATACTAAACTGATTGATAAACTCTTAAGATGTGGTGGCTCATTGGGAAAAATTGCTTAACAAAATGCAGCTGCCCATTTAAGATTTTCTAAATGTAAACATGAGTGAAATATTTGTGTGCAAAAGCTAATATACTGAGTCAGGTTAGGTTAAAGGTGTTACTATGTACTGTAAGTTTTTATATGTCTGCAAGCTGTACGGGGTTAATCTTTGTTCATGCTGCTTGCATTATTAATGACCATTATGTAGGTTCAAGGTTTCATTTCCTTTGAAGCCACAAAGCTGCAGATGCCAGTGTGCATGCCTGAGAAGGTGTTACAGATGTTATTGATATTTTGCTAACTCTGTAATGCCCTGCCTGAAATGCAATATCCTTATCATGCTGTTATCCATTTGTTGCCTTGTCCCGTGTTCACATTTCAGAGGATATGGATGAGTGGTATTGACAAGACCAGAAAGGAACGATTATGAATTCTTTTGTCAGATTCCATAATATTCACACAGCTAATAGCTATATTGATTAGATAACAGCTGAATGACAAGTAGGAAGACAGAAAATAGGGTAATTATTCTGACTAGCTGTTTTGTCAGAATATATGGAAAATAAGTTATGTAAAAGTGATACTTGTTAAGGTGCCCATACACCTTACGACCATCGCAAGACTTTTGTCTTGCAATGGTTGTAAGCTTATTAAAAAGCTCATACGATCTGCCCATCTTGGACAGGCAGATCGTACTTGCGATCATCGCAAGCTCGCTCCCTTGAGGGGCGGGCTTGCGATGACAGCAATGAGGGGCGGGCTTCCGATGACTGCAAACGGGCGCACGCCGGCCCTTTCGGCAGTTGTCGAACAAGCAGGCCACTAACCCGCCGAGAATCGTACGATTCTCGGCAGGTTTTTAAGCCTGCTTTTTCGACCGAAGACGTGCGACCGTACAGTAGAAACGGTCGCACGCCTTCCATACACTTTGCGATTATCGTACGATTGCGGGATTTCCCGCGATTATCGTACGATAATCGTACAGTGTATGGGCACCTTTTAAGGTGTGTTGAAAAATACATTGCAAACAGCAGTAGTGAACAGTGAAGCATGGCAACAAATCACAAACCAACTTACACTAGTTGGATCATTCTAAAAGCTGATTTTTGATTGCTTACCATGAGTTACTGTACACTTTTCGGCCTTACACTGGATTACTAGTTATGATTGTATATGAATTGGTAATAATATCATTTACATGCTTTACTGAGGTTAACAAACATCAAGACACCAATGACATGAAGACAGACAATTTAGGAGTGCTTTGAATGGTGGCGGAAAATCTCTTAAAGATGTTTAACAAACATTGCATCCTTGCATTTCTTTAAAGGTGCCCATACACTGCACGATTATCGTACGATAATCGTATGCGATCGGTTTTTCGTACGATAATCGAGCAGTGTGAACGGAGACGTGCGACCGTTTCTACTGTACGGTCGCACGTCTTCTGTCGAACCAGCATGTTCGAAAACCAGCCGGGAATCGTACGATTCTCGGCTGGTTAGAACGGTGCTCGGAAGATAAATGCTGAACGGGCCGGTGTGCGCACGTGCACACTGCCCGTTCAGCATTGCGGTCATCGGAAGCCCGCCCCTCAGGGGGGCGGGCTTGCGATGATCGAGAGTGCGATCTGCCTGTCCAAGATAGGCAGATCGTACGTTTTTTTAATCCCTTTACAACCATCGCAAGACTAAAGTCTTGAGATGGTTGTAGAGTGTATGGCCACCTTAACCCAGCAACATAGTTTGAATCTTGTACATCCAAAAGTCTGAAAATATAAACAAAGCAAAGTAACTTGGTGTATACAGACTAGCATAGCAAAAAATGCAAAGATCTCTACATTGGGGAGACAAAACAACTACACAACAAATGGAATGGGAGCCTTCAACGCCATCTGTTTCCTTCATATAATGCTGTTTTTTAACATCTCTACCCTGGCAAATTCACATTTCACATCTTCAGCTATTTATTTTGTACAAGTTTCACCGATGCAAGACTAGCACTATGGTGATTGGATTATGAAATTAGAATAGGGTGGTTTCACAATCAAACCTTCCATACTTTTTTTTCTTGGACAATCAGTATCTGCCTTGACACATTCCCTGCTGATTGGGTTAAGGTGACTGAGTTACCTCTGCGCGTGTAAATGCTTGTTCCTGACAGTCCTTGGAGCTAAAGAATCTACATGGATGGTAGTTAAACATCTTCAACATTACAGAGCTAGTCCATTTGAGTGTGACTAATGACTGCTGGATATGCTATAGTCATTTAACTGGAGATCATATAGTTTTGTTTTTTTATCTACTGAAGGGTGCATATCTGGACCAACTCATAGCAGCATGAACAATAGTGGTTCAGCGAGCACTTGGCCATTTGTCAGGCCTCTCCTGAGAAGCACCTAAATTGTGACTGGACATTTTCTTCAAATCGAACCAGTAACTCTGCCTTAATATAAAAAAACATTGGGTTACTTTATATATTCTAGACACATGAGGTCAGGGGAGGCAGCTAGAATTATGGAGGAAAAAGCTGTCAGCTTCAAGTCTGAAGCTGACAGCTTTTTCTCCATTCAGATCGGCATCTAACAGATTACACAGCAGGGAAATCCTCCCCGTTGTGGACCCTGTCATGGACGGAGCATTACATTACAGGCAGCGTTGCAACCAGCTTTTGACAGATATTTAGGTTACACGGCAGCGGGCTTCCCCATTGCTTGTGTAACCTAACTATTGAAGCCAGAGCTGTCACAGCCTCTACTCTTTGTCCAAGCTGTCCAATCAAAAAAAGAAAAAAAACCCCACTGAGGCCATTGATCTCGATGCCTCAGCAGTGACGAGCAAGTGAGGGACAGGAAGGCTTTTCTCCTCCCTTCCTCCTTTATACTTGCTTTGGGACGGGTCTTTGTCCGGAAGGGGTGGGGCTTCACCTGGCTGGGGTGGGGCTTTATCAGGCGGGGACAGGGCGGGACGTGCTGAGGGTGAGACTGGGGAATGCCTCACCCGGAACAAGAGGTACCGCAGTCCCTGATATACTCTATATAGTGCCAACATCTAATGCAGTAATTCACAGGGTTGTTTAAATAACTTATATACATTTTGTGCCTAAAGGCACTTACACTATACTACCCCATATTTATGTTGACATTCTACTGTTTAGCAAATATACTCTTTTTGATCTTGATGTAGTGGCAGATACCACATTGAGCACAATAAAACTGTTTGTATGAGTTTAAGGAGTTCAAGTAGACAATTTAGGGAAGACAGGTGGATGGCACATGAAGTAATTTTTAATAGTTTGGGTGATACTTGGGAATAGAACACAATACAAAGATTGAGATAATGGTCCATGTCTGAGCAACTTTGGGCAAACAGTTAAAACAAAAGGATCCAACCCAAACTATTGTGTTCTGGTTTGGAGCAGTTTTTTTTTTATTTATTAAGTTGTCCGGTGAGACTAATTAACCCCTTATATTCACAAAGTTTTTTAATACAGTTGTTAACATTAGAAAAAGTGAAACATGCCACAAGGAAATAGAATGCTCTTAACAGAAAGCTGTGACAGCTAAGAGTTTCATCAACCAGTCACATAATGTAACACTATCAGCTGATAGAAAATTTGCTGTCTGACCCTCTCAGCACTTTGTCTATGTGTGCCTGTGTTGTGTTAGGGCAACTCTATTTCTGTCTGGTTATTTCTCAAAGACAGAGTCCATTGACAAATACCGCTGATTCAAGGAATTTACAGAACGTTTCCAATGTCAACAGGCATTTAAATTATCCTAACTTTATACTGAATTTCCCAAATCCAATTAACAGCTAATAATAGTTGTCACTTTTACTTGAAGTCATTAATGTGAGGTCGCCACAGATGTTGTAACAGCCAGATTAAATTGTTTCAGACTTCAGTTGTGGCCTGCTTTTAAATCACTGGTCTCTTATCTCTGGCTAACAGGGGCTTTTATGTTTTTTCCTGCAGTTGTTCCCATCTAAGTAGAATGGATGTCACCAAAATGAATTTAATCTCCGCTAGATTATTTTCTCAATATGATCTCTCATTTAGACAGCATTTACACTTGAGTCTCTTTAAGTTAAATTTTTCTTGTCCACAGGGAAAATATTTGTGTATTTGTTCATCTGTTTTGCAGTGGAAAAAAAGCATCACCCTATGTACTGCTCTGATGGCAGTTATATCTGCATTTACCTTAAGATGCACATTAAAAGATATGTTGAATGTGTCTAACTCAACCTGAAGTAATAAATTATCCTTTGTGGACCAGCCCAGTACAATATGGGGTGTAAGATAGCCTATTTAAATGTTTTCTCATCAAAGCTCATTTTTGGAGTCCCCTCAATAGCCTGAAACAGCATATAATTGATGTACAGCCATCATGCCATTAATTTGTCACATGTAAAGACCAAATGTGCATTGCTCTGTTAAATTTATTTTACCTAATTATTTGCATTCCTACACACAGGAACCACAGACTGTCCAATTTATGCAGACTATTATAGACTGCAAGAAAATGCAGAAAGTGTTGCCTTGACATTTCCGTTCAGGGCCTGTTGTGTGCAAGTGATGCTCCTCATTCAATTTTTTTTATTTTAAGGATCAGGCCATGTTGGGCTTTCATATGAATGATGGCAATGCGCAATTCTATCCGCTGGAAATGATTATTATCACATCATAAAATTTTCTATTGTGTTGAAAACTACATTGCTTTCAGACAGTATTCAGACCCCCTTCACTTTTTTCAATCTTGTTATGTTGCAGCCTAATACTACAGTTGTTTAAATTCAGTCTTTTTCTCATTAATCTACACTCAGTACCCCATAATGACAAAGTGAAAACAGAATTTTGGAAATGTCTGTGAGTTTATTAAAAAGAAAAAATGTAAATATCACATGTACTTAAGTATTCAGACCCTTTACTCAATACTTTGTTGAAGCACCTTTGACAGCAATTACTGCCTCCAGTCTTTTTGGGTATGACGCGACCTTGCTTTGCACACCTGGATTGGGAGATTTTCTGCCATTCTTTGCAAATCCTCTCAAGCTCACTCAGGCTGGATGGTGGACCGTCGGTGTCGGTGGACAGCTATTTTCAGGTCTCTCCAGAAATGTTCAATAGGGTTCAAGTCAGGGCCACTCTAGGATATTAACAGAGTTGTCCCCAAGCCACTCCTGTGTTGGCTTGGCGGTGTTTACATAGGATCATTGTCATGCTGTAATGTTACCCATCGGCCCAGTCTGAGGTCCTGAATGCTGTGGAACAGGTTACTATTGAGGATATCTCTGTACATTGCTCCATTCAACTTTCCCTCAACCCTAACCAGTCTCCTAGTCCCTGCCGCTTAAAAACACCCCTACAGCATGATGCTGCCACCACCATGCTTCATTGTTGGGGTGGTATTGAGCAGGTGATGAGCGGTGCCTGGTTTCTTCCAGACATAACATTTAGAATTGAGGCCAAACAGTTAAATCTTGGTTTCATCAGACCAGAGAATGTTGTTCCTCACAGTCTGAGAATCCTTCAGGTGCTTTTTTGCAAACTCCAAGCAGGCTTTCATGTGTTTTTCACTGAGGAGAGGCTGCCATCTAGCCACTCTGCCATAAAGGCCAGATCAGTGGAGGGCTTCCGTGATGGTTGTCCTCCTGGAACTTTGTCCCATCTCCACAGAGGATCTCTGGAGCTCTGTCACAGTGACCATTGGATTCTTGGTAACCTCTCTTACCAAGGCCATTCCTCCCGATTGCTCAGTTTGGCCGGGCGACCAGCTCTTGAAAGAGTCCTGGTTGTGCCAAACTTCTTACATTTGAGATTTATGGTGGGCACTGTGCTCTTGAGAACCTTTAGTGCAGCAGAAATTGTTTTGTAGCCTTCACCAGATCTGTGCCTTGCAATGATCCTGTCTATGAGCTCTGCAGGCAGCTCTTTTGACCTCATGGCTCTGATACAGTATGCATTGTCAGCTGTGAGGCCTTCTATAGAGAAGTGTGTGCCTTTCCAAATCATGTCCAATCAATTTAGTTTACCACAGGTGGACTCTAATCAAGGTGTGGCAACATCTCAGCAATGATCAATAGAATTGGGAGGCACCTTAGCTAAATCTGAAGTGTTTTGGAAACTTATGAATACTTATGAATACTTATGTCAATGTGAAATTTCAGTTTTTCATTTTTTATACTTTTGCAAACATTTCTAAAATTCTGTTTTCACTTTGTCATTATGGGGTAAAGAATGTAGATTAATGAGAAAAAAAAGAATTTAAACAACTGTAGTAAGAGGATGCAACATAACAAAATAAAAAAAAAGTGAAGGGGTCTGAAAACTTTCTGAATGCACTGTATGTCTGTGCCAGGCACCAATTATCTTCTCTATAGAGAAAAAGGAAGCACTATGTATACTGCTTCTCTTCATTAGCCCAATTGCACGGTACATTGTAACAGGACCGGTCAGTTCAAAGACCTGTAGATATCTTTCTGCCCTTTTGTTATCATGTTATATAATTACATAAATGTTCCATGAAATATATTCACTGAAAATGTCTCACCTTTTGTGAATCTATATTGCCTTGTGGAAAGAAGGTTAACCTAATACCTTGTTTTGGGTTCCTTTAGTTTATGAGGGACATGACTATTGGATGATCCACGTGACACACCATAAACATGCATGGTTGTTTCAGCTGAATCTGCATGTGTATGCAATGAACAGACACCCATGGCACTGGATTTAACTCATAAAACAATGGCAATCTTGCTTGAAAATCCATCTCAGATATTTGTCTTCCCTTCCGTTGGGTGTCATCAGAGATTACAATATGCTTATAAATATATGATCATTTAGCATTCAAGTCATTATCAGATGGATAGGTTAATTAAATTCTCATGGATATATGTAGTCTTAGCCACAAATTTGAGTGCAGATACATATTTAAAATACATTCACCTCTTCTATTCACTTTCAGTTGGCAAGACATTGTTTGACATTGCTTTTCAGTATTTACATTTTAGGCGGTTTTGTAGAATAATATGAAAATTGAATGTAGGAAATGGAAATATTTCATCCTAAAGACATATGGGTAGAGAATTTGGAATGTGTTGTGTTTTCTGAAAATGTGTCAGTTTGCAAATACTCAATGTCTTTTCAGTGAGATGTGACATGCTGTACTTGTAACAAACATCAAAACGTTTAGATTCGAAATTCAAAATAAATTCCCAGGCACCAGCATGTGGCATAGAGAGATGTCAGGGACTGTTTTTCATTATATATTAAAAATGCTGAAGACTTGGCACAAGTTTAACTCTTGTTTAAGATGGGTGCTAACATTTTTATACCGATATGTAAATCTAATTTTGACATAATTAGCAGTATGTGTGCAAGATGCAGAGCATAAGTATTTTTACCTGAAAATCCCTTTAAAAAAAAAAAAAAATTATAACATCTGCTGAACATTCTGAAGCATTTCTCCCAGTGCTATGCCGCTGGAAATATGAGGGCTTGTTTGGCATCCTTTCTGTCTAAATTTTTATCAGATGAGTATCTCCCTCCCCTTTTCTCCTTGGCTAATGCTTTAAAAACCCTTGTTGTATTATCCCTCAGCTGTCACCCTCTAGATTCCTAAAGTCAGTTCTCACATTGTGGAATAGCAGAAAGTGAATTTAAATTTCCATGTGAAAAGCAACCCAAACAATGTACAAGTGTGACACATGTAATAAAGACATTTCCAATGCTCCTTTACTGTCACTATTGGACATACATCAGGAAAAGCAAGCAGATTGCGGATTTCCATGCTGCATTCTAATTTGACTTGAAAATGGTTTTCTGAAAAATACCCTGCTAAACCAGTGTAGAGATTATGACTTTAAAGTAGTTTGCCATCTTTTTCTACCCAGTGGTTGGGGAGGGGAATTTTGTTCTGGAAGAAAACCAGAAACAACTAAGCTTTTTATGGTAAGGATAGCTTCCAGTGGGCTTAAAAAAGTGTCACATAGTGTGATGCCGCAGAGAGGTGGCCATAGTGCAAGGTATCTGCAAAAAAATATGGAGCTGTAAAGGTGTAAAGGATGGATTGTAAATGAATCAGTTATCAGTTTTACAAAATGATCACTAAAATAAAAAGCTAAATAAAATATAATGCCATTATCATAAATAATTCTTATCATTTAGCTTCCTTTAGCCGCCTCACGGCTGGCCGTTGTAAAAAACGGTCGGCCGGGATTTCCCTGGATCTGAGCGGGCGTTTTTAAACGTCCGTTCAGCCATGCCCACTCGCGTGCCTGTTTACATACAAGCGATCCGCCGGCTATAGAGCCAGCGGATCGCTTGTATATCGCTGTGTCCTGTGAGAGCCCGGGACCAGCATGGTGGCTCTGTGACAGGGGATCAGAGGGAGATCGGTACACGAACTCCCTCCGGTCCCCTCTCCGGTGTCAGAATGCGGAAGTGATGTATATTAACCTCTTGCCGTCCGCCCGTTAAGAAAAAAATGGACGGACGGCTGACTCCTACCTGCGGGTTGCCGTCGCCAGACGGCATTTTTTTCCTGCTCGCGCGCGCCCCCGGGCAGGAAAGACCCGCTTGTTACTACAGCCGTTAACGGCTGTTTCACATACAACCGATCAGCGGCTCTATAGCCGCCGATCAGTTGTATGGCGTGAATTTCGGAGGGCCCCCCCCCCGCGCGATCGCGGGTGCCGCCATCTCCCCCCTCCTGACCCCTCACCTTTAATCCCGGGATCCGCTGCCCCATTTAATCCCGGGACCGGCTCGGGAGGGCGTCAGGAGGAGGAGGGAGGGAGATCAGCTCCTTGCTGTTCTCCCTCCGTAGTGTGAATGCAGAAGTGATGTGTATTACATCACTTCCGCATTCACCTGTCAGTCATCTGGCTCCTATGCCAGATAGAAGAAGCTGATGAAGCAAATCTGTGCTTCATCAGCTTCTTTTGGGGTCTCCAGGTGACATTAGGGGTCTAGAGACCCCTAATGTCTCCATAAAGAGGACCTGTCAGTGTACCTGTGCTATTATATAGGGGGATGGTATCCCCCTATATAATAGCAATAACAATAAGTGTAAAAAAAAAATCTATATAAATAAAAAAAGTTTAAAAAAATAACAGGTCACAAATAAAAAAAAGTAAACCACCCCCCCAAATGTTTAAGTCCCCCCACCTTCGTTTACGCACATTTAAACGTAAATATGCGTCGCATGCTTCAGCACGCGAAAATGACAATTGCGCTACACATGTTACATATATCAGCTTCATCAGCTTCTTTGGGGGTCCCTAGGTGACATTAGGGGTCTTGGAGACCCCTGATGTCTCCATAAAGAGGACCTGCCACATCCTCTTTGCTATCACATTGGGGGGTTTCTTAGCCCAATACAAAACACAAAAATTCCCCAGCCTCAACCTGCCAGCCAGCCTGCAACCAAACAAGTAGCCCTGTCAACAGTATGCGTTAAAATCAGAGGTTTTTGTATTGTTGTAAGCCTTCCCAATGTGCGCCCTGCTATAAAGGCTGGTTATAGATTCATGCATGTACCATTTTTTCGGGTTTCTTAGCCCCCCTATGTGATATCAAGAAAGTTAAGTGGGCAAAAATTTTTTTTTCACACATGAAAAAGAATTAAAAAAAAAACATTTTTTTTAAAAGTCCCCACCCATACATACACGCATGCAAACATATGTGAGGGGCGCATATGTGCAAAAACAATTGTGCCCATTAAGCCGCACATCTTACATATCGCCGCGAATGTCGCAGTGAGAGAAATAATTATAGGGCCACCAATCACTGATTACACTAAACTGATGAGTGGCAAAAGCTTTTAAAGCGTCGCCTATAGTCAATTTTGGGTATGGTAGTAGTCTGCGGGTGCGCAATTTTAAAGCTTGACGTGTTTGGTGTCTATTTACCCGACGTGACCCCATCTTTTATATTTTACTAAAAAATTGGGTAATAATAAATGTTTTATACCATATGTAAAAAATTACTTGTTATTTTCTAAAATTTACAGTAATTATTACTCAATATAGTAAAAAATAAAAAACCCCAGCGGTGATTAAATACTACCAAAAGAAAGCTCTATCTGTCCCCAAAAAATGGTATAAAATTAATTTCAGTACAGCGCTGCATGACAAGAAAAATGTCAGACAAAGTATTGCAGCGCTGAATACTGAAAAATGGCCTGGCCAGGAAGGAGGTGTAAACACCTGGTCTTCAAGTGGTTACCAAATGAGCAGGAAACTTTTTTTTCTTCTTTCAGAATTGACTTCCTTTGTGTTCTCTACATTGGGTTGCTCAATAGCTGCAAAGGAAACTAATTATAGTAGATTGCCAGGTGCTGTGATTGCAGGCCTGTACAGCGAACAGATAGCTATATACTGTCCAGTAGTTGTCACTGACTGTGATTCCCACCGTGACTGAGGTCTGAATAAGATATTATCTCCACTTAGGTCCACCACCCCTACAAATTTTATTTCTGCTGGCTCAGGAAGCAAATGCACCCCTGCCCTCCAGTTCTTCCCTGCCTATTGGCCATTCCGTGGTACAAATTAGTATTGATAAAGGTGTATACATGGTCAACAAAATTGCACAGGTACAATGTAGCATTTAAACGTTGTAAATCTTTATATACAGAATTTTCACAAATGAACACTTAAGAAAAATAAAATACAAAGGTGGAACATTTATCAAAACTGTCAAATTGTTTGCGGTTGCTAATCTGTTGCTTCTTTTTTGTAATGCAAGTGACAGATTTATTTTCTGTATCCAATTGCAATAATAAATGACTGAGTTTTACTCAAATTGTTTTTTTCAAATATTTCCAGTGCAAAACTAGGATCTATGTGGTAGACACTCAACAGCACTCAACAATTCTTTTTAATAATTTATTGTGAACACATAGGGGTTGATTTACTAACCTTATAAACACACCACGAACATGTATACACCTCTGTAGTGTGTTCCCTCCCAGCATGATCTATGGGTGGAATCTAAACACCTTTGTAGTGTGTACACACCCAGCAGGTGTGTTGTGCATGAATTGCAAGGTGATGTTGTGTAAATTAGCTCTATGTTGTGTTGCTTGCGTTGATGAATGCAGGAATGTAAATGCATGAGCTAACCATTTTTGTCTAAACTGTGAAGCAGCATTATATATGCATCATGTGCATGATTTTTCCATATATGGCATTAGTGGAAATATGTTTTTAGAGACTTTTTGGTCGATAAATACGTTTTGCTATGTGAAAATCACACGCACCTGGTGTGTGTGTGTTTAGGTTAGTAAATCACCCCCATAATGTCACATAGATCAACATGCCAATGTTTCAAGGCTTTGCAAGGACCCCTTCCTCAGGGCAACACAGGGACGTCATCTTTTTTATCCCATGATTCTGACTTGGGTACAAATCTTTAGAACATTTCACAGGAGTCTTTCAACTCCAAAATAAATGGAAGTAATGAATTAGAATGCTTGGAAAGGTTTGTGGTAAATTAGGCACACTGAATTAACTTGGTGCAAAGCAAAATAGCCTATTCACTGAATGTGACCAGATGGAGAAAATTACAGAAAAGATGGGGATGATAAGAAACTGTTCCTTTTTGTATGCCGATTTTTTCATAGACATGTGTTTGTGTGAGTTTGTGTATATATAAGTGCATTACTGACATTGGTGTGAAGCCAGCCGAAGGGTGGTCAGATATTGGAATTATTTTGCTTTTTTTGTTCCCCCTCCACTACATAATTAACATACGGAATAGATGACTGTGGCTATCAGACTACTTGGATTTTTATGAATATAGGACTGCTATATACTGTACATAAAAGGAGGAAGTGCTAAATTGGTCTGTTTCAAAAATTCCTTATAATACATAAGGATACAACTTTCAAGCAGTGGTAAAGTATCTTGGTATCCAGCTGTAAAGAACCAGCTTGTAGATGCAACCACAAATTTTCCAGCACAGTGAAAAATGCCTGAAATGACTTGCTCAATTGTTATATTTATGTAAATAAAAAGGATTAATTTACGTTTAAAACTTGAAGGCAGGAGTTAAGTGTGACTTATCTATAACTTTACAAGTAACCATGAATAAATCCCTGAGATGTCTCTATAAAAAGCATTAGAGAATTAGTTAAATTACATTCATGGCATAAAGTGAAAGTGTTGCCAATGCACCAAAAATGGTGCATGCACTATTTCTGGTGGAGCACCGCAACGCACTTCATTGTGTTGTTCCGTGTTGTGCTGCACTGCAACACATCCTTCAGCAAAGTGCGTTGAGGTGCCATTCATAATAAATGGCACTGCATCACACCAACAGATGTCATGTGCATTGCTGCGTGTTACTGCAGTTCAATAATGTGAATAAGCCCCAAAAGTAAATATATGATTATATCAAAATAAAATAAAGCATAAAGACAGAAGCATAATAAAGCATAAGACAGAAGCGGGGCTGCATTGTTAACTTTTGCTTTTCATTCCAGTAACAATGCCATTGGACTGTGTAAGCAGCTCACAGATGTTGGTGCCTCCAGTCCAGTGGCAAAGATTAAATAAAAAATGCTTGGTTGCAAACGTCAAGTGGGCATCATATTCTTCAATCCAACCTGAGACAGACTTACCCAGTTGCCTACAACCCAGGAAAGGCTGCATAGTAAGGACTTTACTGCAGCAAGGGGTAGAGAAGCAGGGAGTATAAAACTTTCTACATAAAGTATAACATGTCAGGGATGCATATAAAAAAATTAAGGAATTCACATTTTTGAAATATATACAAGAACTAACTTCTAACAATCAAATGGAAGTGTCCCTTTTTGGCATTGTTTTTCTTAAACACTGGGGGGAAGTAAAAAGATTGGCTCATGGGGAGAAATGCGACAAGCTATATATGCAGACTGATGTGCCACGTCAGTTAATGTTTTGCATGAAATAGAAATATACTTCTCCTATATTAGTCCATTAGTCCTCCAATTCCCTCTTACATCTATCAACTTTGAGGTTGTATGTCCATGACATTCCAAATGTAAGACACAAATATACTTTTGCAATCCCCGACTCTGAAAATAGTGATTTGCTACTACTTAGACTATTGCCCACTTATGCCATTGACAACTAGCACTTTCGTTTCGTAGACGATTTACCCCTCAGTGCACTTTAGACCACTTTTTAACTTAGAAGTGTGGCCCAAGTGCTTGATTATTTTGGTGCACACTATTGTACAATAATAGGAACTGCTGTCACACTCACTGCACTTTTTATGTGATTTGGCACAGCTGGCGAGACACCACATAAATCTTACAACATTGTTAATTTGGCACATGGAAAATAAGTCAATACATACACCCAAAAAAATGTGTATTTCCCTTTTTTTAATTCCCCCCAATGATTCAGTTTATCAACAATTATCTTAAGTTATGAAATACTTGGTGTGTTTTTTTTTATTTAATAGCAACCTCATAAACCTAATTAGAAGAAGCTGGTGCACTTTATGACTGTGAAGGCACATGCGATCCTTTAAACAAATGCTGTGAATATGAGAACTTGTGAACATGATCTTGTGGTTACCAGCTACTAGTCACAACAGGGTATAGAAATAAATACTTTTGCACGTCTGCTCTAATAAAACATTGATCCAGCCTGTTCTTTTGGATGCTTCATATTGACATGTTTTTAATGATCACTCAGTGAATGCAACCTCACTGTAAAGGCAGTCTTGTAAAGGAACAATTACATTAAAGTGAAGTATTGTTTGGTTATAAATCATATGTATATATTTTTACAGTTTAATAAACTTCTATGTGTTTATTATTGTAAACCTAATTAAATCTGGATCTTCCTACAAATTGTATATGTAGTACATGTGTATATATGCTTGTTATAGCATTAGGGTAATAGTAATTCATTGCACCCTGAAAGATATGCAGTTGCAAGAAAAGGTATGTGAACCCCTTGGAATCAACTGTTTTTCTGCAGTAATTAAAATGTGATCTGATCCTCATCTAAGTCAGAACAATAGACGAACACAATGTGCTTAAGCTGATAACACACAAACAATTCTAATTTCTCGTGTCTTTATTGAAAACACCCATTAAACATTCACAGTGCTGGAGGAAAACACTGTGAACACTTGGAGTTAATAGCTGGTTGAACCTCCTTTGGCAGCAATGACTTCAAGCAAGTGCTTTTGGTAGCTCTGAAACAGACCTGCACAACATAACACAAAACTGCTTCAGCTCACACCCTAAAAAAAACAAGTCCTACATCCTGTCTAGTGTTGTGACTTATATGATGATCAGATTATACTTTATGGCAAATTACTGCAGAAAATCTGCTAATTCCAAGGGGTTCACATACTTTTTCTTATCATTAATCTGCATGACAACACTTAGTAAAAACATGTTCACTGAGGATTGTGTGTCTCTGGATTAATCTGTTAGTATAAAATCACATATCCCAGCTTTATACAGACATTCTGATCACCTTTTTTACTGCTTTTCCAAATAGTCGTGTATTTTAATAGCACATTAATTTTAATACATTTTCTTTCAGAATAGCTATAATGTAAAGACATCCTCCTAAGTGCAGAGAAAGGAACATTTTAATTATTATTATTACCCAATTACAGATAGGAGCACAGGTGTCCAGAGCAAAAGTAGAATTCACAGGTTCGTACATTTAAAATTCTGAAGTCTTAATACAGCTTCTTAGCATAGCTTTTAAATAAAATTTAAGGTACAAAACAGTTCATGGGTACGGAAGCAGTTAAAGGTCTTCGTATTACATTCACTTGGTCTGATGCCCAGCAAATCGTAGTCATGCTTCCTTAGGGTGCCAACTGCCATCTGTCTTCTTGACCTTTTCTCACAATAGCCAGAGTTGTGGATGGCAGGGAGTGTGATGTGGTCAGTCCTACTGACCCTGTAACTCTGCACATGTCTACACATTAAGTAATGGCTGCAGCAGGGCATCATGCCATGGCCAAATGGCACACTCTTATTTCATGCTGCTAGTGAATGTTAAGTTGCTTCCTCAATGTGCATGTCCTCAAGGCAACCTATTTACTTTTGTAAACAAGCTGGCTGTGACTTTTAAATCAGTGACGTTTATAATGTTGATACCAATATCTGTCATATATCTGGTGCAGGAAGGGGGTGACTAAGTAATTAATAAACAATCTTTGGTCATAAATATCTTTATAAGTAATTTGTCTATAGGCTTGCTACTGTGTGCTTCATTAGTTGTAAGTGGTGTTGAAAAGCATGCATGCTTTGACTCAATAATCCCTAATTATCCATGTGTCTAAAATAAGAGCTGCCTGTGTTTCCTTACAAAAAGAAAAAAGACACAGCGCTCTCTTAGGGATGTGGGGTATGTGTGGATGCGGTCAATGAGGATTGCTGCTCTAGGAACAGGGGGAGAATCCTGTGAACATGGAAGTGAGGCAGTAAGAGCGCAAATCCTAGGAATGTGAGTGGTGTACGGACAACCAGTGTCTATGGGATACAGGTGGAAAAAAACAAAAAATGGGGACTTACTTGAGGTGCCAAGGATCCTGGCAAGGGGGGCCCCATGAGGTTCTGGCGATGCGAGACGTGTTGTGTGGTGGTATTCGGTGTGTGGTGGTCTCCAGATGAGGGCTTGGAGGCAAAGCAAAACAGGCCTTAGGGTTTGGCCGTGACGGCTGGAATTGATGCCATCAGGTATGATGGTGAACCCGGGAGTAGAAGAATAAAGTGAAGAACAGATTAGAAAGTGGTGGAGCCATTGACAGTCACAGGAGGCCAGCTTGGGATACGTCTCTGTACTTCATTCTCTGCTGTAATTTACACTTCCCATGCATGTTGTACACAAAAAGAGGAGATTAATTTACAGGATATGGATATGGAGGATATCAAAGCACAGTAAATAAAACTGTATTTAATTACCTCTATGTAATATTTAGGCAATTGAAATTAATCTGTTCAACTATAAATATAAGCAAAACAGGGCAGCAAAAAGAGTGGGTCCATTATTTGATGACTGAAGCTTTAACTCCTAAACTTCCAGCAGACATTTGGTGCCCAATGTGTGTAGCTCTACTGGATTTGATTTAAAAACAAAAAAATAAAACCTAAACCAGGGAACAAGTATGTATGCAAGCAGGACAAATGAGTTAACGCTGCAGGTACTAACATGGAGTCATCACAGTTGAACCATGAGCAATGGTCAAACTAAGATGAAGAATGTTTTCACTTGCTGTGGGAAACTGTCATAGAATATAATTGCTGTACAGCTTTGCAAACAATTATTTAAATAAGAGAAAAATTCTTGCAAGCTGATGCTGCATCTAAACAGTAAGTACAGATTACTTAATAAGCCAAAATAAATGCTTGTCAATTTCACTTTCCAAAGACAGTTGGCATATTAATAATGCCACAAATGGTAATTAGTGTTTTGTGACTTCAAATGGAGGTGTCTTTCCTTTTTATTTATATTCTTTTAAAGTATAAATAAGGAGAGAAGAGATAATAGAGTTCTTTCATTTTTTGAAAATCTCTTAAAAAATCTGCACTTTCAGTATATGTGCAATTACGCTTTTCTTGTCCATTTATTTGTATTATTATTCGTGTGCATATTTACCAGGTTGCTGAACAAAAGCTGTAGATTGCAAACAGTGTGATTTCTTTCACCTTATTTAATAAGAATAACATTTGAGGACACACGTTTGATGTATATGGGATGCAAAAAAATGCAATTGTTCATCCTAAATCTGCCAGAAATGTGATTCCTCCATCTAACCCATTGCTAACTCTTTACCTTACATACCTCCTATTCCCAGCATCACTTTAAAAAAGAACAAGATCCCAGTACGGTTTGTGTGGCCAAGGCTTATTAGTATGCGGCAGAAATGCCAGGATCTGTTCCCAAGACTGTGCCGAGTGAAAAATGGCTTGCATTTTCCTGATAGCCCATGTGGTTGTAAAGAATAAATGGCTAATGAATTACAGATGAACATTGACGCCAATTAATCTTTCCGCTGTCCCTGGGTTATATGGCAGCCATTTAAAAGTTTAATCAATACACTAAAGTTGAAAACATGCAGGCACTGCAGTTGTTTGCCTGTAATAAACATCAGAAAGAAACAGCAGCCCCGTAGTGGCCTGTGCATTAGAATGACAGGTATTTATGCTTAATGGACTAAATATTTTTTATTGGGAGAGAGCAAATGTCAACTTAAGTTTTGCGAGGCCAGCGTTCTCTTCCTTTTCCTGGAAGGTGGGCGAGAGATTGGTGGCAGTTCAGTGACAGTGACAGATGAGTGAATAAATAAGGAGAATGCTTTGGGGACAAAGGAAGAGCAAGAATCTATTGCTTGCTGTGAAGCAGCAAGGCCTCTGCTTTGCATTGCGAAAACATTACAGATTGTAATCGTACTTCTCCCAGTGTTATGAAATGTGTGTGTGGAGGGGGGAAGGGGAGAGAGGGGGAAAATGACTGTACATAGGTTACTTAAACTGTGAAACATCATGTTAATAGACCCTAAGATATGTTTATAGTCAATCATGTCTTCATTGAATATGTTGACACATACATAAAACATACAAGTTGGATGAATGATCTTTGTTTCATTTAGAAGCAGGATGTGTAAGAGGTACATACATGAGAGCTTTGCATAACCACAAAAAAATACTTGTTTATCAAATTGATTGTAAAGATGGGTGCAAAGGTATCCTAATAATAAAGAAACAATGAAAACTACAAATAAAGTTAATAGGCTTGTATTCAAGCAAATCCCAGTAAAAGAAGGTTTCCTCCAGGTTTCTTCCATAAAATGTTTGTTCCCTTCTGCAACCCAAAATACATACTTGTTCCCTGGTTTAGGTTTTGTTTTTTTGTTTTTAAATCAAATCCAGTATAGTTACACACATTGGGCACCAAATGTCTGCTGGAAGTTTAGGAGTTAAAGCTTCAGTCATCAAATAATGGACCCACTCTTTTTGCTGCCCTGTTTTGCTTATATTTATAGTTGAACAGATTAATTTCAATTGCCTAAATATTACATAGAGGTAATTAAATACAGTTTTATTTACTGTGCTTTGATATCCTCCATATCCATATCCTGTAAATTAATCTCCTCTTTTTGTGTACAACATGCATGGGAAGTGTAAATTACAGCAGAGACTGAAGTACAGAGACGTATCCCAAGCTGGCCTCCTGTGACTGTCAATCTATGCAGCATTGCTTTGATAAATTACTGTTGAAGGTATCATTGTATTTATATCTGATAGTAACTGACGGCAGACTGGCAGCTCCGTCAATCAGCCTCCTTGCTTCT
This sequence comes from Nanorana parkeri, assembly GCF_000935625.1. Classification (NCBI taxonomy): domain Eukaryota; kingdom Metazoa; phylum Chordata; class Amphibia; order Anura; family Dicroglossidae; genus Nanorana; species Nanorana parkeri. The sequence goes on from NW_017306590.1 coordinate 1,129,807, forward strand.
GAATCCTATGTCTCTGACAGCTAATCAACGATCAAGAGAATGTTGTTCCTGATTTTCAATAATGAGTATATGACAAGAAAAGTTTTTTCTTTTTCCCCTGTGGCTGCCCATAGATGAAGGATGTCTGTGATTGTATTTTAAGGTCCTGCAATAAACTCACCAAAAGTATACTGCACCTGCACTAGCAAACATTCAACATTTTATGTGATATCTTGTGATCTTATTATGAGATTGTGCATTTAAGCGAAAACCGTTTAATCTGCAAAAAAATACATCTGGTTTACAAATGAACGGCAGTCAAAATTAAAGTGTCACTAAACCCAAAAGAGAAAAATAAAAACAAATTCTATACAATCATCTATACTAATATTTTATCTTCTAATAGTCTCATATGGCTATACAACCTGAAATCTGAATTTCAAATCTGCTGCACTCCTACTTTCATTATGAGGGGGGATATAGTCTGTCTACATGGTCCCGCTGTATGTGGAAATGTAGCCACCCTACTCTGCTTGCTCTCCGGAAAGGACTACAGCTAGCTGCGTTGGCAGGTAATAGCAGAGAAAACCTTCTAATATGCCCGTCCACACAGCACTGCACACAAAGTTCTAGTTTTCAGCATGCTTAGGAGAAACATGGACAGGCAGCCAAGGCTAGTGAGCAGTACTAGCATTAATTAATGTAAATAGAATGCACGAACAGTTCAACAGGCAGTGCATTGTTTACTGGGATTTGTAGTTTACAGATAACTTTTATTTCCATCTGGCCTTTAAATGTAGGTTCAAATCTGTGGCTTAGTTCAATCATAGATCCTGGACTCACAAATCCTCTAAGCCCATGTACTCTTCATAATGAGGAGAAGCCCCCCACTTATCAAATGGAGGGATGTATGTTGTCCTTTGTGGACAACTAAACCTAAAGCATCTCTGTTGCATGGGTAAAAAACATGGTGTCCAGGGGCTGCAAACTAGAATGTCAATCTCTGCCTCTGCCCCACTTCATGGCAACCAATCTGTCTCTGCACAGAACAACAGACCTCCATGCTGCTCTGGCAGGATGCCTTAGTTAAGGAGTCATTGCTAATGTTTCTTAAGTGGAAGAGTTTCAAGGTTACCAGTTCACCTTTCCCAAGGAAAACGGGGAGCTGACAACATTCTGAATCTCAAAGTACTCAATGTCTTTATTTGAGTGCAAAAGTATTGCATGGAATCCAACAGATCAGTCCTAGCTTTCCTATAATCAAGGGACTATCTGGCCTCCATGGACATCAAGGGTGCTTAATTGCATGCCCCCATATATCCAGCACATCAACATTACCCGCAATTTGCTGTGGGCTCACAACACTATCGGTTTGTTGCCCTTCCATTTGGTCTGTCTTCCATGCCACGAGTATTCACCAAGGTCTTAGCTGCAGTGCTAGCCTTGCTATGTTAACAGTGTATTCCCATTGAGGGATATATAGACCACCTCCTGCTGAGACAACAGACAGCACAGTCTCTGTCAGCCAATGTCAGCCAGACTGTCCAGACTCTACTGGTTCGGTTGGATCCTGTACCTTCAAATGTCAGTGCTGGAACAGACACATGAATTTGAGTATCTGGGTTTGATCCCAGACACTTCTCAGTCCAGAGTTTTGCTTCCACAAGAAAAACGCCAAAAACTCTACGTTCCTAGATTGCAACTCTACAGTCCAGGATACATCTAACTCTCCACTTTGAATGAGAGGTCATCGACCTGATGATAGCCTTTTTGAAGACATTCCCGTTTGCCCATTTCCACTTTACAGCATTGCAATTCAATATTCTGGCTGTGTGGGACAGAAGTTACACTGGACCTTCTCATATGAAAAAATGTTGCACCAATCTACCCCTGCTGCGGGCACTATTTTAGAATAAAACTAAATAATCAACTTTACATAAATACTGTTCCACGCTATCAATCAAAAAATATGTGCATAAGTGAAAAACAACATATGTGACACAAATGCCTACAATCAGTCTCCCAAAAAAGTGGAAATGCACATAAATTAATAGTGTAAAGCCCAGACCACTACAATCCAGAAAAAAAAAATCCAAAGTCTCTCTAGTGTCATTTAATTTGTTGTTTCCACCATCCCTCAAAGTTGCTGAAAACAGTAATCCACGAATGTGCCCACACCACAAATACCATTGGTGTTGAGACCTTAATTGTAAGGTCTCTAAAGCGCCATTCCCCTTTGGAAGATGGGTGGGATAGAACCCCAGATTGTAGCTCTCCTTTGCCTTATTCTCCTTTGCTCTTCAACACCAGTATCCCAAGTGTTCGGTAACAATAACTGCCCAAACCCTCAGCACATCCTCTCTTGAGCTCCAGAGCCCATGCACAGAGCAGAGAGACAAAACATAATGTAGAAAAAAATACTACTCACATAGAAACACTTTAAAACAGTGTATAAAACCTGCTATATCAGCAGTGATCCACAATACTCTCCACATCACCCTTGCCAGCTTGGTATACTCCACGCTACGCACGTTATGTCCACATGTGACTTCATCAGGGGTGTCAATTACTGGACCTACCAATATGCATAACATCCAGGACCAGGTTGTCTCTGCTCTGGTGGTTTACCAATGCAGCTTTGGAGTCAGGAAAATGTCTCAATCCATTATCATGTAAAATTCCCAGGATGGTTGCCAGCCTGACAGGCTGGAGAGAAGTCCTATTCATCTTGATGGTTCTGAGGACTTTACTTCAACAATGGGCTCCTCAACTGCACAGTCATCTGACCTAGATTCAGTGGAACAATGCCACAGCAAAGGCATGCATCAACTATCAGGGAGAAACCATAAGTCTCGTTGTGGACAAAAGAAGCAGAAAAGATTCTGTCATGGACAGAACTTCACGCTACAGCTTTGTCCAAGCATGGACAGTTGTCAAGCGGACTGCCTAAGCAGGCAGTGCCTGAATTCGGGGGGCATGATCCCTATACCTGGAAGTGTTTCAGGGCTGTTTCAAAGGTGGGGAATGACGAATGTGGACCTCCTGGCCTCCAGATTCATTAGCAAACTGGACAGGCTTGTCTCCAGATGCAGAGATTCATTAACAGACACCAGTACAACTTGATCTATGCCTTTCCTTTGAAGCTACTTCCCATCTGCTCCACAGGCTCAAGATGTAGGGCATTTTTGGGATTCTTAAGGCACCAAACTGACCCAGGCAGATGTTGCATTGTGACCTCATCAGAGTCCTGGCAGACTCCAAGTGGACTCTTCCAGATTGCCAGAATCTTCTGTTTTAGGGGCCAGTTGACCACCCTGATTTATTCTTATTTCATAGAGAAATCCTTTGTACACAGTGTTGGCCATATAGTTGTTATTATTATACAGGATTTATATAGCGCCAACAGTTTGCGCTGCGCTTTACAATATACAGGTGAAACTCGAATAATTAGAATATCGTACAAAGTTCATTTATTTCACTAACGCAACTTAAAAGGTGAAACTAATATATGAGATAGACTCATTACATGCAAAGCAAGATAATTCAAGCCGTGATGTGTCATAATTGTGATGATTATGTCTTACAGCTCAAGAACCCCAAATCCACAACCTCAAAAAAGTAGATTATTACATGCAATCAATAAAACAAGGATTGTACATAGAACAATATCAGACATCTGAAAAGTACAAGCATGTATATGTACTCAGTACTTGGTTTGGGCCCCTTTTGCAGCACTTACTGCAATTACTTTTGCACGATATTCTAATTATTCGAGTTTCACCTGTAAGGAAGACATTACAATCACAATACAATTCAAGACAAGATGGTAAAGAGGACCCTGCCCCCGAGTTTCACCTGTACAACCTCCAGTGACTTAGTGGGATCTTTACCATGTTCTCTCGGTTCTTCAAAAGTCACTCTTTGAGCCTATCAGACATATTCTGCTATCCACTCTCACCCACAAGGTTGTCTTCCCCTCTGCGAGGTGAGTGTCTGAGTTAACAACCTTAGCTTCTAATGTTTTCTTATTCTCCACAAGATAAGGCTGTCTTGAGGCCTAGAGCCTACTTTCTCTCTAAGGTGGCTTTTACCTATTACCTTAACCAGGACATTGTGCTCCAAGCCTTCTGTCTAACTCCTACACATCCTAAAATGATTTCCCTCCACAGTTTGGATGTGGTTAGATCCTGAAGATCCTTGTAAAAGGACAACCTGCTTCTTATGCCATGATCTCTAGGTGGCTTTGGCAGATCATCATACAAGCCTGTCAACTTAAGGATAAGGTTCCATCATTTCATGTCACAGCATACTATACTAGATATATAAAAAACACACAAAGACAGTACGAACAGCGCTCTCGGATAGGGCCTGGGAAGTATGTGTGCCTAACTAGCCTGCAGCCCTGGAAGACAGGAGGAGTGCTTGTGCTAGTGAAAACCAAAAAAGACAAAAATCAAAAAAGACAAAAGTGAGGGCGCAAGGCTAAGGAGGGTTATCTAGCTGGGCTGAACGTTGTAAGAGGAACGGCAAATGAAATAGTGTACTTACTGGAGTGTGTCCGAGGGTCGGATGAGGACCGGTCTGTGGGAGGATCATGAAGTCCAAGATGAGTGTTCTCAATGGAGGCTGGTGTGCTGCCTGAGGCTACTCATCTTGAGAAGGTGAGAGACTGAGGGGGGGGAGCTTGAAAAAGAAACAAAATTCTACTGGTGTATGGACAGCTTTACTCACATTGGGAGTGCTAATCTCCTTGATCCCTGTAGAGGTAAGTGGCTCCTCCTGCTAACACCTATGTCAATACTATGTTCTGTAGTGGTGTTAAAGTTGGCGTAATTGACACTCCTGAAAGTGGCTTAAAAAAATATCTCTTGACTTCTTGTCAATGGAGCTGTGTTTCGCTATATGGGCAGCAGAGTACACTTTACATGCATACTGTGCTGCTGAATATTTTGGTGCTCTTTCTAAATAAAGTGAATGGTCATCTGTTGATCAGCAGAACACCTCCACCAGCTGTTATGGAGATGAAGATTGGGGGCGGGGGGTGTTACATGGTCCAGCAGGGGAGGATTAGGTAGGACTGACAACACTGCTTGAGATTTCAATGCAGCAAACACATGTCAGCTAACAACTGGAATTTAGGATTTTACTGGATTTCTGGCAGGATCATCAGATATTTATCTGTAATTGCAGCATTTGAAAAGAGATACAACATGGGAAATGTGTGTATTTCAGGGATGTCATTTATTTTTCTAAGCACATTCCTTTTAACACTGTGGTGCTTAACAGGCATTTGCAATTGCCTGTTCCAGTGAGTTGTTTGTTTTTTGTTTTGTTTTTTTTAACCTGGATATGCTGACCTAAGATGCTGGACCATAACAAATAAATCACTTTACTTCAGCTCCTATTGTCACTTCTTAACTCCCTTACCTAAAGCCCCTGAACTTCAAAGTTCTGGCATGCCACTTGCATTGTATATGCCTCTCTGTAGAAGTGATTACATTCTGGGATGTGGGTGTGGTGGACCAAAGCTCTACCTGGAAGCTGAAGGTGCCTTTTGCCTGCTGAGGGTGCTTATGTTCAAAGGTTCCTAGGTAGCTGAAAAAAAAAGGCACCTTGATCCCTTTCCCAAATAAAAATAAATATATATAGATATATATATATATAAATTAGAAAAGATAAAATGATTAAAATAAAGGTTGTATATAGGCATTTTACTGGTGGGACAACTAGGTTCTCATCCTTTTATTACATGTATATATGGTGCAAAGACGTTTGTGTACAGTATTTTTCTCTGTACATTGCACAGTGTGTTTTAAGTTCCAAATGCTTTATTTGAATGTCGCTTCTGTGATGATATAGTTAAGAAATTATAATTCCTTTTAGCCAACCTTGCTAAAGTGAATTGTAAACATTTTGTTTAGCTAGAAATAAATGGCTGGGTTCCCAAAATGGAAGCTAATACTCAAGGAAGATAAGGAATCTTTCTTTCTCCCATTAATCCTGTGGAATTTAAAGATACCTTGGCAGTTTTGTACACATTGCAGAATCAGGGATAATTGATTGTTCTTGTTTACGTACAGATGTAAATGGAATTATAGAGTTTTTATTTTATGTTTTCTTTGAAGGATCAGTTTGTCCTCTTGAGTAATATTCCTTATTAGAACTTCAAAGTTGTTATTTTTTCGTGTTTCCTTTTGTGTTTGTGGAGAACAGTGCCTGCTTGTAGAGCTAGGTTTAATCATTAACCCGTGTCTTCACCTAGTGTTTGATTATGTTGGACCTTGTAGGTAAAAGACATTTAAAGAACTAAGGTTTATTTTATTAGTATGTCCACACGGGTGGTTTTAGCACACGTTTTCTAAAGTTAAACAATTACTGGACCACCCAGTTACTGCAGTTCACAGAAATCATTGATCTCCATAACAGTTGCCCTCACCTGTAAATAAATGCCATTCCAAGTATAAGATGAGGTTGCAGACAATCTTACTTGAAAGCAGAATCAAACAAGATTGTTATTTAGCCACAGCCCTTCAGCTACTTTGACAATCTTTCTATTTAAAACAAAACGAGCAATATAGTACAGTGTGCCTGGCTACTTACATTCTTTCTCCTGCTCATCATATGGGAATTGCTATGACTGGTGGAAAGTGTACCATCTGTATTCATGTAATCTCTCTCCAGGAGTACATGTGCTTTACACCTGGGGCAAGTTTTTTTCTCAATCGATTAATTGGCCGATATTGTTTTTGCTAAATTAATTAATCGGATAAAAAAAACATTTTATTTAAAATAAAATACACAAATGGAGTGTTACAAACATAAAGTTTACCTCTGAATAAAACTGCATGCGCAATTATTTGCATTCCAGTGCAGGCGATCGCACTGGAGACAGAAGGCATATTTGTGGTGCCATTGAAATAAATGGCACCACAACGCACCTCTTGCAGCAGAATTTGTCAGGCTGAAACTGGAAATTACTTTTTTTCCCACCTTTTATAATTTTTCTCTTAATAATTGTATGTATTATATTAGACATTTTGATTGGTTTCATGGATTTAAAATAATTTGAATTGAAAAACTCCAAGCCAATATAATAAAATAACCAAACTTTTATTTAAAATAGCATTCAAGCAACCAGAAAAAAAAGACATATGTCCTCAATTTTTTTTGTGCCAGTTGCTTGATAGATGTGTGCACACTAAAAATGTTGGTAGCAATGTTTGCAACTAAATGTATTTAGTTGCTAACGAAATTCTCTGTTTACATCTTGCTAAGGCCGACAGCTAGATTCCTCAGTTGGCAGGTGAATGTAAACAACGGGCAGTGGGCATGTGCAATAGCAAGCCTGCTTTTGGCTATGGCAATTTTAAATAGCCAATAGCAAAGTCTAGCCAGCAGATAAATGGGGGGAGTTGTTGCTTTAGAGTTAATAGTAACTTTTAAGCAACCATAACGGACAGTTATCTGTCATCTACCAATCCCCATGGGTCCCGGATAACTGGAAGTGTACTGTATGTTTGTGTAGTGTCAGACCATCTCCTGCGCTCCTCCCAAGACCTCCTGCTCTCAAGCTCCCTCGTCAACTCCTCCCATGCTCACCTGCAGGCCTTCTCTAGAGTCTCTCCCATCCTTTGGAACTCCTTACCCCAACCTGTCCATCTATCTCCTACTGTGTCTGCCTTTAGGCGATCCGTAAAGACTCATCTCTTCAGGTAAGCCTATGCCGCCTCAAACTAATCGCTAAACAATCACTTTCTCAAACAATGCCTCCCCACACTGCTACCACCTCTTGTATCACTTGCCCCTTCTTTTTAGATTGTAAGCTCTCATGAGCAGGAATAGGTTATATACGGATTGCTTCCACTAGAGGGAGTACTGGAAGTGCTTGAGTGGTAGAGGTAATCAGCTGAAGTAATCAGCTGAAGCTGAACCTAGCTGAAGTAAGCTGGCTTATTACAGCCTCTTTAAGAACTCCCAGACTACCTAGAGCTTTCCCCTGCCATGGAACCAGTTTGGTGCCTGAATAGACTGGGGAGCTTACTAGCTACCTGTGTGGTGAAAAATAAAACCAAACTTGCGTGGTGAGACACAGCCTGTGTGGCAGTTTGCTCAAAAGGGAGATAGGTGCTAGGGGCAGCACAAGGTTGCACCTAGTGGTTAGTGAGGGCAAACAGTGTATGTAGTACGGTGCCAAAAGGCAAGGGTTTATTTTCGTGTTTTGTTTGCTTTGCTCCTTTTGCTTGTATATAGTTTAAATAAACTGCACGTGTGTTTCACCTGAAGAAATTTTTGCTTGCTGTGCCTATTTTTTGTGTGGAGTGAACTCCTTCAGGTGAGTCATACACACCCGCTGCCGAGCTAACACCCTCACTATATATATACATACATACACACACAGTATTGCTGTCCCTAGACTTTTTGCAACCAAAGCAGCCAGAGTGGGGTGTTGGTGTAGTGATGTAGTGGGACGTGACATCCCTCCCAGCTCCTGGAGGCCCCCCAGGAAGGAAAAGATGGGCTCTATTTGACTTTCTACAGCAGGGGTGCCTATTAGGTAGATCGCAATCTACCAGTAGATCGCAAAGCGAA
>NW_017306590.1:1138507-1187727 GCF_000935625.1 Nanorana parkeri
AGCGTTTTTTTGTATACAATTGCACAACACTCATGGGCAGGAAAATATTACTGTAGGTGACATCAGAAATCAAGCAGGCATTCAATCCTTGCTTCCTGCTACAGGCCCAAAACTTCATGGAGCATTATTTTCCTTCCAAAAGCTGTATTGAAAAAGAAAGCATACATGGGTAAATAGCTGCTCTATTTGCATGTTCATTACTAGACATGGCAAAACAAAAAGAATCGTTTTCAGACGAAACAAATGAAAACGAAAAACAATTTCATTCGTTTCATCAAAGGAAAAAAAAATTATGTTGTTTCGGATTCAGAGGCAACGAGCCTCCGAAACCACACACTGAAACCACAGAACGAGCGGTGGCCATATCAGCCGCCAGCGCGCCGTTTTGGAGTAGATCTCACCAAGATGTATACACCAAGATGGCGGCGCCTGCATGTTCAAGCGCCGCCATCTTGGTGTATACCTAGATCTACTCCGAACGCGCTGGCGGACGATATGGCCACAGCACGTTCAGCGTGTGATGTCACCTTTTTGAAGCTTCACACGCTCTGCCTCCAAGGTGGCGGCGGGAATGCGCAGAACGCGCCCGGTTCTGAAAATGAATTAATGTATGCCTGAATATCGTTTTAGTATATTCGGACATATATTAAATTCGTTATTTCGGATTCGAACGAACCGCCGAATCAACTGATTTTCGTTGATTTGCAGGTTCATCCAAATCCGAATGCACATGTCTATTAATTACTGAATTTTGTTGCTTGCCTGGAAGGTGAGTGTGGCTTCACCTTTAGCAGCCCTCCTTCCTTTAAGACTAGTAGGCATACCCTTACTAGGTTGCCCCAGGACCTAATACACAAAGCTATATACTTTGGCTGTAGAATGTCGCTAACAGACCCAAGGAAGATAAAGGGAAAACATACCAGTCACCAATGGAGGTCCAAGATGGAAGACACTTTGGAGCAAGGACCAGTAGCAGACAGTGGGCTTCATCTTTGGTTGTAGTTGTAGCAGAGATCAGAGCAGGCAACAGGCAGCAGAGGAATCTGTGGACTTGCAAAGATCAGCAACTGGAACAAACAGACATTCAAACCAGGTGCATGATAAGCAGATAACACTATTACAAGCACAGTGGCCCTGGAAAATGATGTTCCAATAAGGTGCCTCCTGCAACAGGGGCCAATCTCAGAGCTGGGGGTGTGTGGCCTAAGTCAACAGGGAGGAATTGGGAAGCTGGAGCAACCCGCTGCTAAGAGGAAAGAGAGTCAGCAGCAGACAATGAGGGCCACCTATGGACGGGTAAGTATCCATGTTGCCTAACACTTAAAAAAATAAGCAAGGGCTGTATATGTCAGTACATACTGCAAGCTGTTACATGCAGAAACACCTAATCATATTGTTTCTCAGCCCTTAAATTTGGCTAAATACTTCTTCCTTATGATTTGTAGCAAGTAGTTAAAACTAAGACAACAAATGAGTAAATGCAGCTATGCTAGTGCACATCAGTATTTAGATGTAGCAATAGTAAACAATTTTTCTGCCAAGGTCTCCCTCCCACACACAATTATGGATGCCCACAGACACTAAAGCCTGTCATCCCTTGGGGTATTATTTCCACCCGTCAAGATAATAAGGAAAATTTAATTGCGTTGTTAATTGATTTTTTTTGCATCATTATTACCCTGATTGATTGCAGAGCTGATGAAAACATAAGACAGCAACAGCATCAGTTATGAGTGAGGCGATGAAGAGCAAGAGCCTTGTGCAGAATAGATAACCTTAATGTTAAAAGCCATAGCCTTCAGATAAGTCTATTCTTGACATATTGATGGTCCTTGAAAGGGGGAAAGCTGACTGTATGCAGAATGCAGTCATTAAAGACACTTCAACTAGCACTTGATAAATCTGTTTTTTCCTGAAGGATTCAATCAAAGGTTTCCTTGGGCTTCTGCACACTGTTTGGTACATCTACACTGTACCATCAAGAGAAATACACCTTTGTTTTAGCAATCTCCACAATGTAGATCTGAGATCAGCTGGACATGTAGCATGAAGTTAACATCAAAATCGTTCATAGATGTAAATGCAATATTGGTGTGTCAAAGGGAGAATAAGTCTTTAACAAATATCCTGCATTTTATTATTATTTTCTACGAATAATGTAATTGTGTTTATCATTAACTAATTGGGTATTAATAGTAATGGAAGACGGATGATTTTTGTAGGGTAATTTTCCTTGCCTCTGTTATTGCATGACAAGAGAAAACATTTTATTGCAAGGTGACATTTGGCTAGATAATGTCATAATGCCTCTTAAATGTTTCTGTTTTGGTAGATAATCCTGATTTTAGGACCTTTACAGGGATTGGATGTTCTTAACATGGTAGTCTTGGTATGTTACAATTAGTGCTAAGGAGAAAGGTGATTTGGCACTGAATATCTTTTCACACACCCTATTTTGTGGTGAGGCTGGGCTAAGTTCTAAAGTTTGCCTATTACCGGTATTTATTTTATAAATTACTTTTCAGAATTATTTAAGAACACTGTTGAAACCTGCCTGCCAAGGGATAGGTGAAATGAACTGCGGCAAATCTGCATTGCCTTTGAGTCCATATTCTACACTTTAAAAGCATTTGAAAGCAGTTTAAAGACCATTTTGAAATTTGAAAATAGTGCAATTATCTTACAATCTAAAAGCATCTGATTTTCTAAGAGAAAAAATATATAAACATCGCCACTTTGGGGGCATTCTGTGCACTATTTTTGTCTGTAATAACTGATCATGTGATTATAGCAGGAGACCATCCCGCTTTGAATCTATTAGGTAGAAAGTGACAGTAATGGAGTTTCCTCAGCACAGTAGGAGATAAAACTATGCAATGAGGTTTCCTAAAATCTTTGCAGTGCATGTAACTGATCTACAAAGAATGTTTTTGTTGAAAGAAAAGTGGAGATACAATTTAACTAGCTATTGTGAAAATTATCCTTAAAGTAGATCTAGCATAATATGTACTGTATGTTTTTTGTTAAGCGCGTGCATGCAAAGTAATGTGTAAGTGTAGAATTTTGGGGCTTGTTCATACCATCTCCGGACCAGATCCAGACCAGAGCATTTTTGTCTGCACCTGAAATGCATCCCTATGTATTCCTATGGTATTTCTGGGCTCTGTTTACACCAGTGCAGTCAATTCCAGTGTGGGGGATAAATGCTGTCTGTAATGCAACAAAATGCATGTAAATGCATCATAAAGCATGCAAACTGGAACGCACTGGACCACACCTGAAAGCCCATTTTAACCCCTTCGTGACTGACGACGGGACTCTGTTTAAACTTGTAGAGCCGACTGTCGGCTTTACAACAGAAGCGATCCTGGCGACTTACCTGTCGCCAGATCGCTTCTGCGTCCCGAAGAAGGGGCCGCATAATAAGGAGTTGCGCTAATATTGCGCAACATAAAAATTTGCAACTACCACCATTTTATTCTATAGGGTCTTGGCATTCAGAAAATATATAATGTTGGGGGGTTTTAAGTAATTTTCAGGCCTAAAATGTGGAATATAACATGGGTACAAAAAATGAAAAAAGGGCCTCAGTCATGAAGGGGTTAAGCTAAAAAAAACGCATTAAAACACACTGCACTGCATATGCAGAAACACATGCAGATCTGGTCCGGACATGGTGTGATCAAGCCCTCAATGTTTTTATTAATTCTGGCAGAGATCACTGTACTCCTCCCTACAATGCCTTTATCTGCTTTTTTTCTACAAAGCGACAGTGCCATTTTCATTCAGGATAATCATCTTCCTTGACTGAGATGCTGATTTGTTCTTTAAGTCTGCTTATCTCTGATGTTTTAAGTGATGGATTTATTTAGATGCATGTTTTATGTCTTTCTAACCATAAATTCTGCTCAAGTTTACTGCCAAACTCTTATTTGTACTTCAAATAACCCCCTGTCTCCTTTTCTCCTTACTATCCCTTTCTCTCCTCAGCAAGCTGATACACCATTTAGCAGGCCAGGATCTCAACTGAAGTCACTGCAGATCATCAAATTCATGCTACGGTCCTGCAGTCTTGCTCTGTCCCTACCCAAGCAAATATACTTTACCTCCCTTATTTTCACCCTCTCTCATGACTCCAAGCGCCTATTTCAAACCTTCAATGCACTAATTATATTATTATTATTATTATTATTATTATTCAGGATTTATATAGCGCTAACAGTTTGTGCAGCGCTTTACAATATAAGGAAGACATTACAGTTACAATACAATACAAGATGGTAAGGAGGGCACTAATGCACCCTCCTCCCCCTCCCCCCTCTACTAACCTCTCTGCTACTAATTTAGCCTCATTTTTCACAGAGAAGATTAACAATATCCGACATAATATCGCCTCCCTTACTGTCTCCCTAACCCAACCTACCCTCTGTCCAGCTTCACCCTCTTCACTCAGTGCCTTCTCCCAAGTTTCTGAAGTAGAGGTTTCTGCTCTTCTACTCTCCTCCTCCCCCCCTACCACCTGTCCCCTCGACCCCATTCCATCACCCCTTATCAGTCCTCTCTCCCCTGTGATTGTCCTTTCTCTCCACAAAATCTTCTCCTTAATGACTGGTAGGATCCCCAGTGATTGGCGGAGGGCTACGGTAGTCCCAATATTCAAAAAGGGACTTTCTCTTACCTCTGGCACCTTTCCCTCTTCCTTTAAACACGCCCCCATCACACCCATACTATAAAAAAAACCTTGAACCTGAAGCTTTATCTAGCTATTGCCCCATCTCTCTTCTTCCTTTTGACTCCAAAATCCTTGAAAGACAGATATATATCCGGTTTACAGACTACCTGAACTCTAACTCCCTACCCCAACACTCCACGGAGACTGCCTTGACCAAAGTGACTAATGACCTAGTGACAGCCAAATCTAAAGGACATTATTCACTTCTTATTCTTCTTGACCTTTTCAGCTCCCTTCGACACTGTTGACCACCTGCTGCTCCTACTCAAATTTGCAACCTTGGCATCAATTACACTGCTCTCTCCTGGTTCTCTTCCTATCTATCTGACCGTTCCTTCGGTGTTTCCTTCTCTGACTCCCCCTCTCTCTGTTGGAGTCCCACAGGATTCTGTACTGGGTCTTCTATTCTCAATCTACACTGCCTCTCTTAGTAACCTTATCTCATCAAATGGCTTTCATTTCCACCAATATGCTGAAGATACTCAGATCTACCTCTCTTCACCGGATCTTTCCTCCAATCTGCTGGCTCGGGTAACTGATTGCCTATCCACTGTTTCAAAATGTATGACTACCCACTTCCTCAAACTGAACCTCTCTAAGACCGAAGTCCTCGTGTTTCCTCCCGCCATGGCGTGCTTTTTGACTCTGACCTCTCCTTTTCCCCTCACATTCAGTCTATTACTAAATTGAGTCGTTTTCATCTCGAATTCGACCTCCTTTTCTCACTGAGGATACCACCAAAATGCTTGTCCATGCACTAATCATTTCCTGACTTGACTACTGCAACCTTCTTCTCATCGGCGTAAAACGTGCCCAGATTGCCCCCCCTTCAACCCATCAGGAATGCTTCAACCAAACTCATCTGTCTTACCTCCTGCTACTCTCACACAGCACTCCTCTGTCATTCTCTGCACTGGCTTCCTGTTTCTTTTAGGATCCTCTTCAAACTTCTCAGCCTTACCTACAAAGCTCCACATAGCTGCGCACCGGCTTACATTTCATCCCTAATTAGCAGATATACTCCAAATCGGCCCCTTCGTTACACTAATGACCTGAGACTATCCTGCTCATTCACCTGCATACCCAACTCTCGGCTACAGGACCTCACCAATGTTGCCCCCACCTTATGGAATTCTGTCCCACGCCACACCAGGCTCTCACCATCCCTACAAGAAAAAAATCCCTTTTTCTGCATTTCTTTAGAGAAGCGTATCGGCTCTCCCCTTGATTTCTCACCCTATACAACCTTCCCTTCTGCTCCCGTTTCACAGTACTCCCAAATCCCTCCCATTGTATTACTGTGAGCCCGTTTGGGCAGGGTCTTCCTCGCCTACTGTTTTTGTATGTCAATGATGCTTGTCAGTGCTTCTTACTTGTCTTGTCTAAATGATTGCACAGCGCTACAAAATATGTTGGCACTATATAAATAATTGTAATAATACAGTCATGGAAATCCTGGTTCCCTCTGCCATTCTTGCCTGTGTTCTCAAATGTCTGATACAGATCAGACCCTCATGTGGCCTCTCTCCTGGTTCTCCCCCCACCCACACTGTTGGTCTAGGGGCTCAAATAAAAAAATACTCACCTGATCCAGTCCTTGAAGCCTCTTCTCCCCCAGTCTCCGGTGGTCTAAGTCCCGCTGATGTCATCATGTCTAACTCACCTGTATTAGACGTGAGGACGCCTAGGGACATACAACAACCAGAGTGGAGATGATGAGAGGAGAGCACTTACCTCTGCAGGACCGAGGATCAGGTGAGTATATCTTCTGTTATCTGACCCCTAGACCAAAACAAGCAGCTAGCAGGGTAGCATGCTAATTAACAAGGGTTATTTTTTTTTTTAAATAACTAGAGTTCCTCAAACTATTAACATATATGACACCTGTCTGCTATCACCTAGGTACAACTTGCAAGAGCTAGTAGAACAAATAATTTTTGGTTGTAGTGCAGACCGCATGTGGTAAATGTATAATGGGCAAACTGAATGTAATGAATACTATCCTTTATTTCTTTTTACAACACTTACTAAAAAGCAGGGTATTTGTTATAAGGTTTCCATTGCACACATTAAATCTCATTTTATTTACCCAGCTTCGGTGTGTATCCAAAAGCTGAAATGTAAAGTGATGAGACATTTTTTTTCAGGTTCCTGGACTAAATGGTATTAGAAAGAACAGCCTGACACAGGACACAGCAAGCAAATTATTGAGCCTGTCATTAAAATGAGACAAGCCTCGATCAATAAACCTGCCAGCATTCATTGGAACATCAGGGGCAGGAGGCCTCAAACAAGATCCTCACTCTGTTTCCTTAACCTTTCTCTGTTGTCACATTTGTATCAGGCGTTTTTTTATCCTGTTTTTATAAAAGAAGGGAACAGGAAGACAGCTTGCTTCAGATAAAGAAACAATGAAGACATATTTCATGACTTGGAACTGAATATCCCGGCAGGGGTTTAAAAAGCTTCTAGGATGCTATTGCACACATTTTACTACCTTTTGAAAAGTATGTTTGTTGCAGCCTGGAGCTATTTTAACACTATGGCCATAAATTGACTGCTCAGGAACAACACTAGAAGGTTGAAATATAGCAACACTAACAACTTATTCGATAGCCTCTTTAGTGCAATTCCAAGGGTAGAATGAAAACCAGCACTGGGATTATTGGAGTAAGCAAATAATCTATAACAAGGAAAGAACTACAAACACTTGACTTCCAGCCCAAGCTGATCATATACCGGAGATGGTCCTCTGACTGTTCTTTTTAAGGCTTTACAATTCTGTATTCCAGTACTTTACAATTCCATATACCAGTACTTTACAACTCTGTGTTTCAGTGCTTTACAATTCCATATACCAGTACTTTATAGTTTTGCATTCTAGTGCTTTATAATTCCATATACCAGTGCTTTACCATTATGTATAACAGTGTTATACAATTTTTATGCCAGTGCTTTACAAACCCATACAACAATGCTTTACAATTCCATATACCAGTTTTTTTACTATCCTGCATACCTAGTGTTTTACCATTTCCGTATACAAGTGCTTTACAGCCCAGTGTACCAGTGGATTACAATTCTGTATACCACTTCTTTACAATGCCATATACCAGTGCTTATGCCACCCCTAGTTCCCATCACTGTGGCTTACTTCTAGATTATTTTGTAAACTAGAAATTGTAATTTAAATGTAAAGTTATAATGCTTCAGTTAGATAAAACAATCCATTTAATATACTGTATTAAACTTTCTTTTCATTCTGTTCCAACAGCACAATAGCTGTGGGTGGCTGCTACTAAGAAATACCAATCTTTTTCTTCAGTTGTGTTAGAACATAGATTGTAGAGGGCACCACTTAGTATGTACCCAGAGATGCAGGCGTACTGTAGGCTGAGTCAG
The DNA here is from genome assembly GCF_000935625.1 of Nanorana parkeri. Lineage (NCBI taxonomy): Eukaryota > Metazoa > Chordata > Amphibia > Anura > Dicroglossidae > Nanorana > Nanorana parkeri. The sequence continues at coordinate 1,146,642 of NW_017306590.1, forward strand.
CGGTGTATCAGCCCACTTCCAAACATATACAGTCTCCACAAATGCACTGTTATTTTGGTTGATATGAATGCTAATGAAAAAATGAATGGTATACATAGATACAGTGGCAAGAAGATTTACATGGGCCTTGCATAGTGGCGATACAATCCTCAATTTCAATTTAAATAAATAAAAAGACTATTTATAACATTATAGTTCTTTAGCCCTACCCAAAAGCCCATCCCCAATCCAGCTCACACGCCCAACCTATGATGAAAAGTATAAGACTATTAACACAAAATGCTATGCAGTGTGCAGAAGTGTAAAACCACCTAGCCATGGAATGAGGTTTGGCTTTATGAAAAACAATTGTGTCTTAATAGTTCTTATCAAAAAAATGCCAGCAATATTAAAAACTGATTTTTGCTTAAACTGTAAGATATAACTTCTATATGCTGTACATGAATACTAGGGCACATCTGAAAACAGATTTTTCTGAGATTCTTCAAAGTATTAAGAGTTCAGTAATTCATAGGAAATCTTCCTTGATATTATTATTAGAAGTTAGTTCCACCAAATGAACCATATCAAAATACAGAGTTTAGCACTGTAGTGTGAGAGGAAGGTACCCAAAGAAGAAACATCTGTGTATCCTGAGCTGGGATTTTGAAGCCTGCAGCCTTTTCCATCCATAACTCTTCAATGGTTTCTGTCCAATAAATCACAATGAGTTTGTGTAATAATATCACCATCACTAAAACAGTTTGCCTTGCTAAACTAATTCCCTTACTCTGAGAATTATGCTTCCATCTGCCAGGTCTCTGCCTTTCTGTTCCTGTAATCAGCAGAGACTTTCTGCTTATTTACACGTGGTATTTATGTAATGTATTCTTCCACCACGGCCAGTGATTTTGTCCAGACATCCTATGAGCCTAAATACTGTCTCATCTTGACAAGCTCGCCTCTTCGTGGCCATCTTTCTCTCAGGCCTAGAGGGTTACAAAACATCTGATGTTTAAAGTTTGGATTTCTGAAGATGATGGTAATGATTATAATATCAAGGGACTGTCCAAATAGCATTAATGGAATTAATTTAATATGTTTTGTTTTGCGTTTAGATAATTTTCAGATAATGTTTGCGGCATAACTAGTGTTAACTGTAACCCTATCAAACAGTTGCTGAATTATTTTGTATGCTTCTCCAGCATACAGTTAAAAGACCTTCTAATAGACAGTTATCACCCTCTAGTGGACATACCTTAAAATAACTGTTTAGTGCATAATATAGTACAGACTTTCAATAAGTGGTATTTGTATGCAAGATTTTGTTATTAGATACTTTTAGTCACCTAAAGTACACTGATAATAATAGTTTAAAGATTTAGCAGATAAAAATAGTATGTTTGCTTGAAAAACTCCAGCTTATACAATTGAGTACATGGTCCCGGGTTTGTTCAAATTGACCTTTTATGGTCTTACTTATACTAGAAGAATTTCTGTGCATTTTGCTGCATACATCAGCATAGGGCCCATGCATGTACTTGTCAAAATGACTTGTTCTAGATTGCTCATGCTCACACCTATTCAGTGGTGTATTTAGGTTTTGTGCTGCCCTAGGCAAGACTAGACCCGGGCGCCCCCCCCCCACACGGTGATGTGTCGAAAGTGCGAACTTATCCGGCTGACTGCTCTTCACTGCTGGGCTCTCCCCTCCCGTCTGCTTCTGTGCCCGGCTCCCGCCCTCCCCCCTCTCCTCCACAAGCAGGCTCCGTACATTAAACGGAGCTTATACAAACATGCTGTCAGTACACAGTACAAGGCGTTTGTCTAGGGCCGCTCCCAAGGAAAGTGCCGCTCTAGGCAAACGCCTTGTTTGCCTCGCGGTAAATACGCCCCTGCACCTATTGCCTGCTGCAAACAAGTTTTGTATTGCAGTTTATTTGTTACATTCGAGTAATTCTTTTTAGTATTAGTATTAGCAGTGTATTTCAGTGGGAAATGCTCTGTATTTGCATTTGTCATTTTTAATATGTACCTCTTTCATACCTACTTATTGTTAGTCCTATTTGTTAACATTATTAGAAAATGGTCTTGCTGTCTTCTATTTGCTCAAAGATGCATAATATGGTCTTAATCTGTCTAGAGTACATGAATGCAGCGATCATTATTTTTTTATCTCTGCAATGTGGTGTATTGGCTTTGATTATTGGAGCAGTGTTAATTTAGTGGACTAAAATGTTCTGTCATAGTTTTTATCATCTGCATGTTTTCACTGATGAAAACTATTATATAAAACTATGGCAAAAATACATTGCACTTTTCTCTACTGGAGATTTAGTTGACACAACTAATCTAAAACTAAAATAATTCAGATGACTAAAATACGCATTTTAGTTTTAGTCACATTTTAGTCATCTGAATTATTTTACTTTTTATTTGTTTTTTATCAGTGAAAACATGCAGATGACAAAACATTCTAGTCGACTAAATTGACAATGGTTTCAAGCAAGAACTTACCCTGTGAGCCATGAAAACTGTACAGATTCAAACAAGACTTTGGGGTTGATTAACTAAAGGAGAAGAATATGTACACTCAAAGTGAATGTTTGTTTTAAGCTCAGTGAACATTCACTTTGATAAGTAAACAGTCTCTACTCTTTTTGTAATTTAACCCCTCTGTGGCTCTTGCATTTCTTTATTAGGTTTTAAGTAATGTCATTGAATCTTTGTACAAAACAGATGCAGCTTCCAGAAATAATATGGCCATAACAATGGAGTATATAAGGGAATGGTATGACGTTACACAAAATATAAAAGGGATAATACATATATACTACCAATAAGAATTGTTAGAAACATACATTTTGGGGTTTATTATTATTCCTATAACCTACACACAATTGAAGGTCCACACAATGAAAATATAGATCGAAAAGCAAAGACCAAAAACTGCCAAAATCCACCCCAATTACATTTTCGATTTCACATTTTCCAGCATACGAATGATTGTGGCACAGTTGTGTTAATAATAAGGTCAATGATCAACAGTAAACTTTGTGACATTGTGCTGGCAATTCTTTGGCTGTCTTTTTCTTTACCGAGATTACAAAAACACAATTTACGAGTGAAGGTACAGATGGGCATGACCTGGAAATTCCCAGGCTATTGCTGTTCTTCCTTCTTTTTTGGCTGGCACCAGTGCCAGTGTTGATGTTGATAACAGCGAGAGCAGAGCATGTGCTTTCCAGTACACTATCCAGACACAAAGCATCAACTCACAGCACATGTCCAGATTACAGCCAGTCATGTCAAAGTCATCCAAAAAGCTAAGAGGCCCCCTCCTCTCTTATTATACAAAGTATGACATCTGAAGAACAAAGCATTGCTTGTCCCAAAGCCAGCATGCACATAATGGAAACATTAGCCTGCAGATAATTTCTAATGTGTCGGCGTAATGGTTCCTTAATATGTAAAGGGCTGTAAGGAGATTTCAGTTCAGGCTATGGAAAGTAATGTCAGACAAGGTCCTGAAAGGGTGGGAAGCTCTTCCTCATCACACAATGTGGGAGATCAAAGCATCATCAGATAATGTCTCTTCTACAGACTTAGACGAGTGTCTTCCTTTTTGTGCTCTTGACCTGGGTTTGTATTTACCAGAAATCAGATGGCAATTCATGTCCCATTGTCATTATCAAATTCACTTCAGCACTTAATTGTCTTTTTTGAGAGTTTGTGCACATTAGTATGCACAGTAATCAATGGCATTTTCAGATAAAATTCACATTTATCTTCATTTTTATAAGTGTGAGTGAATAATTACATTTAGCTTGTACACTTAATTCCAACCACATGGCTTTTTTAAAATGGTTCAACACTGATAAAATAGTAACATAGTAGGTGAGGTTGAATAAAGATAAGGGTCTATCTTGTTCAACCTGTCTGCGTGGGTGTGTGTGTATATGTGTATATATACAGTTGTACTCATAAGTTTACATACCCTGGCAGAATTTATGATTTCCTGGCCATTTTTCAGAGAATATTAATGATAACACGAAAACTTTTCTGTAACTCATGGGTAGTGTTTGGCTGAAGCCATTTATTATCAATCAACTGTGTTTACTCTTTTCCAATCATAATGACGACAGAAACTACCCAAATGACACGGATCAAAAGTTTACATACCCTCGTGATTGTGGCCTGATAGCATGCATACAGGTTGACACAAAGGGTTGTGGATGGCTATTAAGTACATGAGGGGAAGTAATTGTACTTGGGCCTGAAAAAGTGGCATCGGGACATGCCTACCACTTACAATACGCCAAACAGCACAGAGACAAGCCTCAAACCTTCTGGCACAAAGTCATTTGGAGTGATGCGACCAAAATTGAGCTTTTCGGCCACAACCATAAAAGCTACATTTGGAGAGGAGTCAACAAGGCCTATGATGAAAAGTACACCATTCCTACTGTGAAACACGGAGTTGGATCGCTGATGTTTTCGGGATGTGTGAGCTACAAAGGCACAGGAAAGTTGGTCATAATTGATGGCACGATGAATGCAGTATGTTATCAAAAGATACTGGAGGACAATTTGCATGCATCAGCCCGGAAGCTGCGCATGGGATGTACTTGGACATTCCAACATGACAATGATCCTAAACACAAGGCCAAGTCGACCTGTCATTGGTTACAGCAGAATAAAGTGAATGTTCTGGAGTGGCCATCTCTGGACCTCAAAATCATTGAGCCACTCTGGGGAGATCTCAAACGTGCAGTTCATGCAAGACAGCCCAAGAATTTACAGGACCTGGGGGCTTTTTGCCAGGAAGAATGGGCAGCTTTACCATCTGAGAAGATAAAGAGCCTCATCCACACATACCACAAAAGACTTCAAGCTGTCATCGATGTTAAAGGGGGCAACACACCGTATTAACAACTGGGGTATGTAAACTTTTGATCAGGGTCATTTGGGTAGTTTCTGTTGTCATTATGATTGAAAAAGAGTAAACACAATTGATTGATAATAAATGGCTTCAGCCAAACACTAGCCATGAGTGACAGAAAGGTTTTCGTGTTATCATTCATATTCTCTGAAAAATGGCCAGGAAATCAGTAAAAAAAAAACCTTGCTCAATCCTAAGATTGAACCTCCCTCTCTTCTAACCTCTTGTTGTCTCCTCTTGCCTCAATACAGTTCTAGGTGTAAACAACTTGTTACGAATATTGTGGTCCCCACTGATGATTTGGAAGACTGCAACAAGGTCCCCTCTTAATCGCCTCTTTTCTAAGGGGAATAAGTTTAATTGTTGGAGGCGATCCTCATAACTAAGGCCTTCCATTCCTTTAATTAACATTGTAGCCCTTCACTGGACTCTCTCAAGCTCGGGGACGCCTTTCCTGAGAGCTGGCGATCAAAATTGCACCGCATACTCAAGATGAGGCAGAACCAGCGATTTAGAAAGTGGAAGTATTATTCTTTATCCCTTGCTACAATTCTTCTTCTAATGCAATTCAGTGTGCTGTTTTCTTTGCTGGCCGCTTCATGGCAAAAATTGAGCTAAGACTTTTGTTGAATGATCTGTTTATAACATCAGAAATAGTTCTAAGTATATTCTGAGCTTCTGTAAACCTTTTGGTAAAACATGGCCACTGACCTAAGCTGGGATATTGGTCAGGTTAATGCCTTTATAGTCTATCATGGACCATATGTCATCCTGTTGAAGAAATCAGCAAATGCGTACCACAAACAAGCAGCGTAACTGACACATAATAAGTGATTTATTTCACTTCTGTTTGCTTAGGAATGGAAATGAAAATCTTGTATTATTCACTCCAGGGGTGAAATGAGTTCGTTTTGGCTTATTTGATTTACCTTTGCGTAATACTTTCTCTGTGTTTCTGCATTTTGTGTAAACTAACAATTTTTGTAAAACTCTACACTGCTTGGTTTCCCCCAAAGGAAGATCTTACCCTTTCACAATCCTAATTCTTAACAAAGTCCTAGTGTCTTTTTGGCTTGCCCACTTGTTTGCTCCTTCTGTACTCCCCCAGCTGCTGGATGTGCCTTGAACTAAATTTCTAACAAGCTGTACCAAATCATACATCAGCTGCCTGCTAGTTTATACTGAACATTACTGGATCAAACTCCTGGCCAGGGATTAAAACTTCACATCTCTCTTCCTATCACCCTCTGGGCAAATTTATTTTCAACTGTCTCCAGTTCTCTGTCTTGCCAGACTGTTTTTCTTCTTTTATCTTTTCATTCTGTCTATTCTTGCCTCGTTCTGTCTCTTCCATGTCTTGCTCTTTTTTCCCTCGTCATCTCTTTTTAGTTAAACTACTAACATATTCTGCACCCATATTGTGACTGAAGTGTTTGTTTACGTGATCACTTTTTTAAACAAGATCATCATCATGTTTCCAGATAGAGATCAGTCTTAGCCCACTGTGATCTAACACCACTCTATTAATCAAAACACGACCCTTGTGCAACTAGTTGCATTTACTGTATTCATTTATGTAGCTGTTCGACAGAGAACACTGTACTATTCTTTTTAGTCTCTGCCTTGAGAAAAAGCTTAAACTCAAAAGTCCCTACTACAGATACCTACACACAACAAGGCTATTATCTTTGTGTCAAACTACTCTGCCACCAACAAGGTAAGTTTAAACAACTCCAATTAGAATAAATATTGATAGTCTAATCTCAGGATTAAAGCATGATGGTTTCATTATGCTGACCCCATCCAACCAGTCCAGGTGGTGGTCAGGCTTCCAGAGACCATAACTTTTTTGCATATCCCCAATTTTAAGTTCCAGTTACTATCACTTTGGGAGGGCCTGCTTTGTTATAACCATCTACTGCTCTCTACAGGCTTTTGTCTTACAAGTCAACAATTTAAGAGCAAAAAAACAGGCAGGTTTATAATGAAATCAAAATTAGAGTATATTATTTTGCAGAAAAATCCAGATATATTGCATATTATGTAGGCAGATCTAGCCGCAGTTTAAGAGGGTAACAACAGGCAGATTTAATCATAATAAATATTTATTTTATACATACTGTATATAATAGATCCCCGCACACATGTATATACTATAGATCCCGGCACACAAGTGTATATATATATCATATATATATTTATATATATCACGGGGATCTCTATAGCTGTGTGTGGGGATCTGTTACACATGACTGCCAGTATTAAACCCGTAGCCAGAGATCACTGCAGAGCTGTCGGTGCTTACACTCGCAGTGATTGGTCCCCATCCCACACCGTCCCACCCAGCCCCTCACCTTCAGACTTGGATGGCGGCTCCTCAGGGCGCCAGCTGGACTCAGGCTCCCCCCCTCCCCTAGGGGTCCTGGCACTGGTCTCCAGCCTTCCATTTCCACAGCTCTGCTGCGGAATGACTGACAGCAGACGGCTGTCCCAACCCCCAGCCACTTCCTTCTTCTCCTCGGCTAAAATTGAGTCTTCGGAAAGTGGAATAAATGGCAGTCAAGGGCTCATTTGGCTGTCGGTGCTTACTGTCTCACTGGTTTGGGGTGGCAGCATATTTTGCCTCCCCCTAAGAAATGCTAGTCAAGGGAAATGCCCTGTTTGCCTTGCGGTGGATACATCCTGGTTTTGGGGCATTATCCTGTATGTGTGTAACTACAGCTAAGGGAAGCTTCTAACAGCTTGCCAAAAACCTACACTTCTGTCGAAAGGACATTTTCACAGTATCATTGTGGCTTGTCAATATGCATTTTAGCAAATTACATTCTGACATTTTGATGTTTTTCCTTCAACAATGGAGTCTTTATTTCAACCCACTGATGCTCAAGCTGCTTGGAGATGGTCTTATCGACTTTACATTTGACATGATGCTTTATAATTTTATTTACAATCTTCTCAGACAACTCCATCTCATTCACTGTGGTGCACATCATATCACACTTTACTCCATTTGAATTGGATGACTGACTGATTACAAGCTTGAAGATATGTGTGATAGGAATTACAGAAAACAGTTAGTTTGAAATATCACTGTGATCAAATTATATATAATCTGTTCTAGGGGTACCAACAATTTTTTCCAGGCCATTTTAGAATATCTTTGCTCCTCCTTGTGACTGTGTATAAATATGTGGGTTTCCGAACCATTTTCAGTAATGTGCAAAGTCTGGCAAAGGGATCTAAGGAATCCCAAAAGGTTGTATATTTAATAATTTTGGTTAGCCAATAGAGGGTATCATTGTTTTTTTATTAAAAGTTATCTCTTCTTTTGCTAACGGTTAAAACATAAAGCCTAAATATATTTATCACTTTGAATGGGCAGAAGCTGTGTGACAGACAAGTATCGGATACCATTGTTGTGTGCTTCCAAACTATCACCAGGCAGCGCATAAGGAAGAGTTAAAAAGTAAATCACTCCAAGTAACCTGATCACTAAAAGCAATCCCAACAGGCCTTTATGTCACTCTGCACCTAATAGTGCTCTTCCCTATTCACATTAAGTGCAATCAGGTTAATAGTCCCTGAGTCAGGAATACATGAATAGTAAGTAGACTGAATTTAAGGTCACATTACATCTTGGATGCAAGGAAAACCAGATGGGGTCAGGGGATATGATGTTGTATGCTGTCTTTTACATTGGTGCAAGCATCTTTGGCAAAAAAGAATTTCTGAGACGTGGCAGATATTTATATTTAGTAAATGCATACAATTGAGCACTTTGCTCACAGTTTAACAATGCTGTTAAAATCCAGAGATTTGTATATATAGTACAGAATAATTATTGTACAAACCAATAGACAATTATGTCTTAAAAGTAATTAATGTATCAGATCTCTCAATAACAGGACAATGCCAAATTAAAGATGCTCATAAGACAGAAAAATGAAGTATTGTTTTATATATGTATGATGTATTTTTTATATACATGAAACCATTCATGTATGTTCCCACTGCCCAAGGGGTAGGGATAATCAGATGATGTATTTTTTAGGCTAGGGTGACTTTTATAAATCCCTGACATTTATAAATCCTGGGGCATAAATAAATATTGTGCAGAGGGAAGGCAGAGAAGAGTGACTGACAAGAAAAGAAGACTTTTTTTTTAACTTAATATGCAAAAAAAAAAGGATATTTTCTTTCCCTCACTGAATTAAATACCTAGAGTAAACTAAACACTACACAGTGAGGGGAAATGTATCAAAATTAAGCAAACTGAAACGAAAAGCTGATTGTTTGCCATGGACAACTGCTCCAGATTCTGTCTTCTCCAGTTGTGATAAACTTCCCCCTGTATATTTTCATGACTGATGAAACCAGAGGAACAAAACTAACAGGGCTATTCACAAAAGGGTGAAGAGTTTGGAGTAGGCAGGAGAAGGGAACAATCTAGAACAAAATAGCTGAACTGGAAAGTGAGTTGAATTGGAGAATTTTTCCAAAATCAGCTATTTTGGCCTAGATTGTTCACTTCTCCTGCCTTATCCAAACTCTTCACCCTTTAGTGAATAGCCCTGTAAGTGTTGGGTACATTCAGCTTGGGGTTGTACCTTTTCTGACAAAAAGATTTTATACTTGCAAAACACATTTGCATACATGTGTGAAATATGACATATCTGTACGTGTTCGCCTTTCTAGAACCTATTTTTTACTTTCAACCTTGTTCAATCCAGAAAGATAGTTAAAATAAATCCTCATCTTCTCCAGGGCAATAAGTAGAGACCACAAGCGAATTATTCTGGTTTCCTTTCATTTGTATTTATTGAATATAGCAGAAGTTTTTTAAAGGTTTTAGCTCTCGTCAGTTGTAGAAGTCAGCAAACACTGCCATTTGCTGTCTAACTTTGGGGTTCCTCCACTCCACCATTGCAGTGGATTCCTATCTGCCTGCCCTAGAGTGGCTTTATCATCCCTCCTGCAGTGTGCCAGAGAGCGGGTGTCGGGAGTGGAGTGGATGGTCGACACGAAGGAGGTCTGTCCAAAAGTAATACACTCAGTGAAGTGTTTTTGTGTTCTATTAACGTTACTCAAATGGTTTTTTAAGGGCAAAGTTGTGTGGTGAAGCCATGGACAGCTGACTAAGTATACAACAGGGGCAATTACATTACTCATAAAACAGGGGGCGCATCTGGACAATGAGATATAATCTAAGCCTGGGTACATATATTCATGGAAAAGGTAATAGATAATTATGTATACTGCCACCCCAAAACAATGAGTAGGAGACAATGTTATAGCAAGGCTAGTGGGCAATTCAATGCACAAAATAGTGAAAGCATCTTAATGGCCCTTAATAATTCAGTGACACTGACCTCAAAATTAGAAGGAACAAGGTCATCAGTTGTTAGTGGAGCTGCTTCAGTCGGGGCATTTTGTGGTATAATATTTAAAAAAATAAAAAAATGTAATCTGAAGCCAAAACTAGTTTTTTTTTCTGCATTCAGACCAACAGTTATCAATGTTACGACAGTCCTCATCCCTCTTCTCCTTGAATTGGTCCACACAGAGGTAGAAGTGTGGATATGAAATTGTGGGGGGCTAAAATCTGACAGATGGAAATAGAGAGAACGTCAAAGCAATGTGCACACTACAGAGCAGGATTTCTATAGTGGATTTCGTGGACACTGTTAACATAAATACATTTTTCACTGAGCACCAATGTACTGTTTGTGTTAGTGTAATGTTTATTATTTATGTTTTTATTTATTATTATATCATATTATAATCACTGAGCTGTAGAACAGAAAATTATTTCAGGGGTTCCCCAAGATCTGATTTTTTTTTCAAGGGCTCCTCAAGTATTTAAAGGTTGAGAAAGACTGCTCTGACACCTCTATTTGTAACAAGAACAATAATGAATGGAACTAATGGGACTGCTCTTCTGATTGCCACTGTACCTTTTTGTGTACACATATATGTTTCCACATTGATTCATGCCTATGTTCTTGAACGCAAAGGCATTTTGATTACTTATTACCTTGGGTCTAGGCGTTAGAGGATTTAATAAAATCAGCAGAATTTATTCCTCAGTGTGGGTGGCTCAAGTCATATCCCTTTATGAGAGGGTAGAATAAGAAATTAAGATCATTATAGTGTATAAGAAATAGACGGAAGCAGACATTTTAAGCTTCCAGTCAAGTGTAAAGTGTATGTAAAGAAACTTCTTTTGTTTGCTCCCTTAAGTCTGTTAATTAAAGCATTGAAAGCATGTTGTTATATCTCTTCGATAAGTATAAAAAGTACCTTGTCCTATTCTTATAATGGAATCTCACATGCAGGGGCGTAACTAGAAATCACAGGGCCCCATAGCAAAATTTTGTATGGGGCCCCGTGATTTCTAGTTATACCCCTTGCAGAGCCCACTCGCGATCCCACCTGAGGGTGACCCTGCAGAGCCCACCATAGACTCTCTATGGTGGGCTCTGCAGGATCACCCTCAGGTGGGCTGGTCGCACTCCTTACCTCCTCCGTCGCCGGGCCCGCCTCCTTCTTCATCACCGAGGCCGCCTCCTCCCCTGCTGCCGAGCACGGGCCCGCCTCCTCCTCCACTGCCGGTGACGTCAGAGGCTCGCGACGTTGATAGAACACCGGGTCCAGCCTGCTCCCCCGCTGCTGCTGGCTCTCATTGACTGTGAAGACGAACGCGCTGCTGCACAGATGATCTGAACAGCGGCATGTTCGTCTTCAGACGCCAGTGAAAGCCACCAGCAGAAGATCCCATTGCGACCCAGGCGGCCCGCATGGCATCTGGTAGGGCCCCACTGTGCCCCGGGCCCCATAGGGTCGCTATGGTGATTGTTACGCCACTGCTCACATGAAAACTTTATTATCATTTATATAAATGATATTAGGTATGTGCAGAAGCAAATGCTGACACATCAGCAACATTGTACAAATTTGCAGATGTATAATGATAATAATCAACTTCAGTAAAGACAGACTTGATGCCACCAACGTTTCCTAGATAGTTAAAGTATATACATGCCACATACTGGGTACTAATAAGTGCTAGCTGGTTTGTATACAAGGTCATACTTGTAGAATGTTACACTAAGTCCTTAGAAAAACAAAATAGCAACACATTTATCTCCTGTAGAAAGAATTACACTTTTTCTCTAAACCAAAGAATTTTCTATTACTCACCAGTGACCTATACAGCAGCAGGGAGTTAAATGTTTATCTGTTATTACACATATTTTGCTCACCAGCTATGTAATTGCCTTGACCGATTGTATATCCTTCTTGCAAGGTGCTGGTAACAACTTAGGTTTTTTTTGTAAGTCCACATCAATGTAATTATATGACCTGTAGTGTTTTGTGACGTATCCCTAGAGATCCCTCACTCCACACCTCACCCTCCTCTTGTGTCATGTCACCATTGATTTCTCATGTACTGTCATGCTGAGAACTCCTGGCTCTCTTCTTGCTGCCAGTATTTTCACAGTGAGCATAGTTCTGGGAAATGGAAAGAGATTATCTGGACTTTAGCATCATTCAGCGGGGTGCCTTGGTGGTATGGTCAAGTTGTACTGCCTGATCGTTAAAAATGTGTATTTCCACCGCTACCAGCTCCCAGGCTGAAATATTATTTTCCTATATTTAGTGCATTTTAAGCTACCTTCAAGCTCACATCTCATTCCTAAAGCAAGTGTTGGCATCTGAACTTGCCTCCTTCCCCCAAATCTGTCATCTGTCCTGCGACTGGGTAAGCAAATAATGAGAATATAATGCAAAGTGACAGCTGACTCACACTTTCATCTCTCACACCACCTTAAGTCACCGAGTCTTCATTCTATAATGCTTCTGCACTATCCGACTAGTAAATGTCTAAAGTATAAATGTACTTTATCTAAAAGTAATAAGCTATGGCCCATGAAGACCTGGCCTCCCTTGCAAGAGTTAAAAGGCTACCTGGACATCTCCCAATGATGGGCTGTGTGAGGAAGACCTATCACAAACAGAGCTCAGCTGCCTTCATACCCAGAACAGAATTAAAAAATAGTCTAGTATAAACACTGAGTGCAGGCCACACAGTGCAGCAGGTTTAATGCAGTGATCACCAAGTATGCTTGAAGAACAACACATATCAACCAGGGCCATATTTAATGTTTTTCAGTTAAAGTATAGTTACCATGTAAAGTCTGTTCAGTGAAAAGTTTAATTAAAAATCCACCAAATATTATTTATTTTAAAGTAACCATTTAGAAGGCAATGCTTTTATTGTAAATCAGAAATGTTCACTGGGTCCGGGTCAAGTACATCCAGCTGCTATTGAAACCTCTGAGGGAGTCATCCGATGAGGCACCACTCACCTCTATATGTAAATTGCACCTTGAGGACTCTTCAAAGTTTTTGCAACAAAGGAGCTAGGGAACTACCGGAAAACATGTGAAAAACAAACTTAAGCTACACTTACTGTTTGGATACAATCGAAAATATATATGTAATATTTCATAATTATCTGGCTAAAATGTATATACAGTCATGGCCAAAAATATTGGTACCCCTGCATTTCTGTCAGATAATGCACCACTTTGTGCAGAAAATTGTTGCAATTACAAATGTGTAGGCATTCTCAAGTTTATTTATTTGGTTTGTATTGGTATGAGACAAAAAAGTGGAGAAAAAAAAGGTAAATCTGACACATTCCACACAAAACTCCAAAAATGGACTTGACACAATTATTGGCACCCTCAATTAATATTTGGTAGCACAGGCCTTGGAAAAAAATAACTGAAACCAATCGCTTCCTGTAGCCATCAATTAGTTTCTTACACCTCTGTACAGGAATTTTGGACCACTCTTCTTTCGCTAACTGCTCCAGCTCTCTCAGATTGGAAGGGTTCCTTTTCAAAACTGCTGTTTTGAGATCTCTGCACAGGTGCTCTTTCCCACCCAATCTCTCTCTGAGCCTCCGGATTCCGGGTCCCCTTTCAGGACTATCAATCCCGAGAAGACTACATAGTAGTTTTCTTTCTAAGATCACCCCAGAACCCCTCAGCCTGCATTGGTGAGAACTTCTGACAAAACCCCTTTTTTTATCCCCTTAAAGGGACCACAACCTAAATAGCGGGGAAATATACCCGAATTCCTGGCGTCCTCTACAATATATATATATATATCTAATACGTTCCCTATAACCTAACCTGTCAGCGTGTACACTCTTACATGTATGTCTGTATCCGTTTTAAAAAAAAGATACTGGGTTTAAACAGGAAAATTAAATAATCCAAAGACATAAGGAAAGGAAAATGTTGTAGACTTTCCACTCTTCGAATAGTTACATGGTCCTGAGAGTGCTCTCTCACACACCTTTTTGAGCGGGCATATTTGAAGTGTAACTGAAGCCAAAACCTTTTTTAAATTCTGTACAGAGTGGACTGGGATAAGTACACCTGTTAGGTTTTAATTGTTGTCTGTATTCTACTTCGGGGTATCCTGGTCACTGGTCCTGGTATCCTGGTCACTATTATCACTGAAAGTGAACAAAAATCCCAAATTTTAGGTCGTCACCAGAACAATAATAGATGGGAAATCTTCCAATAGGACACTAGGATTTCCCTCACTTTGGAGGGATTTCTTTTCACTTTCTGTTGTGGCTATTGGACAGGAAGTAAAGGGAAATATCCCCAATGGGACGCAGATGCTAAAAAAAGCTGACGGGTTATAACCCCCCTACTCTATCCAAAACTATACAAAGCTTTCGCTTCAGTTCTACTTTAGGTTATTCAGTAGTCTGTTGGCTTGTCATATTTCTTAAGCACCCCAGAGGTGAGATTTCTTTGTCCAAGATCCTGGCTCTCTTACTGCCCACCTTGCAGTATTGGGTGTTTGAACAACCGCCTCATTCTTTATTTTCCCTTAAATTGCATATTAAACTGAAGGGTCTGGATTATTTTATTAAAGGATGCATGTTTACATGCATATGCTTTTAGATGCATCTGGTGCCAAATCCTAGCATCAGCTCACATTTACATGCATTGCAATGTGTTTACAGTACCATTGTTCTTTTCCCATGTGGCATTTCTGTAGGAGAAAGTTGATTTTGTGCTGCTGCCACCAAGAAGTAATAAGAGCTCTAGTAGGAGGTGACTTACTGTTACTACAGTGACACCTCAAGTATTTTATTCACTCATAATTGATGATACTTCCCTAATGCAGAGACATATAATTTGAAAGAATTCTAGAACTAAACATGCTCACTCGAGATTTTATATAGTCAATGTGTAAAACAATGTCCGATGAGACATTCTTTTGGTAAACTTTACTAAACCCCTAATGCTTCCTAATCAATGGATTCCAGAGACAAGAAAGGAGATTTACACTATTTGTTTAAACTATCTTTTCTTGACCCTCAGGCCTCTTTTGACTTACTTGTGTAGATTAAATAGCACCTTTTGATAAGCACAATGGGTGTTCAGCACATTCAAGTTTCTGACTCATTTTTATCTTTATTCTGGAATCATATCTTAGAGTAATAAGTTCAGAAGCCTTCCAGCACCAGTGCTTTGAATGATTTTTGCGATAAGCATAGAGCAGTGATGAGAGAACTTAAAGACACTGGGGCAGGGAACTGTTGTCACCTCTTGTTAGGGATGTGATTGGTGCAGGGAAGTACTGGCACCAGTATCTTTGTCATATGCTCTGCTTCCTGTCACTGTGCACAGCTTCTGTCCTGTCTATATATTTGACAATGTCTCCTCTTATTATAGCCATGACTTAACTTGCAGGGTGGCTCTCTGTAGTCTTCTTTTATTCAAAGTCTATCAATGTTTTTGTACTCTTAACTCTTCCTGATGTGCAGTTGCACACTCTTTCACTGTCAGTATAACAGGCTAACAGTACTAACAGTATAAGAAAGTGTATTACCAGAAGCCAATTAGAAATTATACATTGTTTTATCTTCATGAATTATCAGACTACTAAATCTGTTATGAGGGGAAGCAATGGTATTGGATTCTTAAAATGAGATGTACACATTCATCAGGAAATCTATTTGTCTTTACATTCCTGCCTATATCTACACATACTGTATATATACAGTGTAAATCTTTATGTCAATACATACCTATATATACCTTTATATGTGTAGACCTAATTCCGTGTTCACAAAAGGTAGTTCTTAAGATAATGAAAACACTTGTCCTGATTAACTGCATGCCCATGCCTTGTATGCGCACCACAGGGACAGGAAGTAGGGGAGAAGTGTTAAGGCTCCAGCTTCCTAGCAGCAAAATGGGTAATCCTGGTAGAGAGGTGCTGTATTAGGCACCAAAGTTTGTACGCCTACAGATTGAAGTGGAAAGCCAGCCCTAGGCGTATGAATTTTTTTCAAATCTCACCGATAATGCAAACTTTTTACTGAAGGTATCGCCTGTTAATCAGGTCTCAATCTCACAGTTTTAGCTTCCCTTAGAGCATCATTACACTTATACGCACTTTTGGGCATGTTTTGTGGTGCATCGACACATGTTTCATTGCCCATTCATTTTTAATGGGCCCTCAATGCACACCAGCGGACCAAAAATGTACCTGCTTAATTGTTTTTCATGGCACCGCAAGGCAACATGTGATATTTAACACATGCATTTCAGTACACATGAATGCAGGTGCATGTGTTTTCATGCATGCTTGTTAGGGTGCCATTGAAAATAAATGCAAACAAGCCACAAGGCACTCAGATTTGTATCTAAGTTATGCTATGAGATAATGAATACCATTCTTCTTTGTGTTTCAGGAGTTGCAGGGAAATGCCGCTACATTTACTATGGGAAACATTCAGAAGGCAACAGATTCATACGTGATGACCAGTTGTGACCAACTTCCTGAGCATTATTTACCAGAAAAGTGATAATTTTTCTATTCCTATTTACTCATACAATTGCCCATTGAAATGATGAATCAAGTGGAATTCGGCAGATGTATCTATTGTGGCTGGTGCAGTAACACTATTGGCCATGATGTTCAGCTTGACCTTGTGTTGACAGCAAATAAAACACTTTTTACAAGACAATTTGTTCTTTTTCTCCTAATATATAAAATCTAGTGATTATGTTTGGGCTCACCCATCTCTAAAACTGGCATTGAATGTGTACACTATTTGCATTATGTCAGGGCACAGCTTTGCTTACCACTTTAGCCAAACAGAAACACACTTAAAGTTACAATTAACTCCGGAGTGAAATCCTAAAAATGCATTCAAGTTCCCAAACTATTAACAAAAATGTATCTTATTTTTGGATCACTTAGTTGTAGATCCTCACATCATCTCTGAATTCATGCTGGCCATGTCCTTCCGTCTGGAGGGTGGCTACTTTTGTTCCCCATGGTCCCTGTGTGTGTTTTAAAGTAGCCACCGCACCAAGCTTGTTCCTGTGATAGACTACAATCTCAATACAAATTAGTAAACTAAACGTGAGATTGCAGTCCATCAAGGGAGCAAACTCAAAGTGGTGGCTACTTTATAACACACACAGGGACCTTGCTGGACAAAAGTAGCCACCCTCCAGAAGGAAGGACAGTGTCAGCACCAATTCAGAGATGATGTGAGGATCTACAGAAGAGTGACACACAAATAAGCTATATTTTTGTTATTAGTTAAGGTACTTGAATGCATTTTTAAGATTTTACTCCTGAATTTAGTGTCTCTTTAAGTTAGCTTTGAAAAAAACAGAACGGTCAGACAGGAAGGACAAAATTGTTGTATTGTGTTCTATTCATTAGCAATACCTAGGGTGGCAACTAGCATAATAAAATCTATGGTGCATCCCGATAACCTGTTATATTTAGTGAATCTTTTTCATAAAAAAAGCACATTTTGCTTGTCACTTAACCCATACAATGTATAGCACAAACACAGTCCTATGACACACACTGTTCTCTCTTTTCTGTGTTTTTGTAGCCGTCAGGATCAGGCACACTTCATATAAGAAATCTGAAATCCGCATTGACAGGTTTGCTTGAAGTGTTTGCTGCCCACTACAGTGACTGGCAGCTGCAATGCTGGACTGGTCATGGAAAGAAAGAGTGGATGTTCTGAGGCCAAAAAAAAATAAAAATTAGCATCCCAATCTTTCTACCTATAGTATACATGGAGTACAGTTCCATGTTAAAGTTTATTGTTGCTCTAAACCCAATAACATGTTCCTGCAATTAAAAAAAATGTTTTTTTCAATCTTTTGAAATCAGTATTCAATAAAATAATATCAGGTGCCATCAGATTCCACTAAGGTCCTTGTTTAGGCATTTACTGCTATTGAGGGGCAGCTGTGTCCCAACTGTTGTCATGTTCTGTCACCTTGTCACGTGTGCTCCTGGTAGGATCTACCGGCGGCTGTGCCAACACACATTGTGCAGGCATAGTCCACTGTGTCACTATCAGGAAGGCAGTACAATGATGTGCAGTTGACACTGGAGATAGTGCATGTAGAGAGGAAGTGGTTGAAAAATGCTAGAGGAGATGAGCAGAACTGAAATGTGAAAAAAGGATGAATAAAGGTGAACACCGTATTTCATGAACAAAAAAAATGACTGTGCTTTAGGGAACAAATTGTCATACATACTTTGGTTAAGTATAAGTTTCAATTTCATATGACATATCTTTATCCTGTCAGTCATTCTTATTAGTAAATGTATTTTCACCTTAGATCCCTTGAAATGTTAAGTGAGACCTACTTCAGCAGCCCAGTCTGTTTGCCATTCACACATGGTTTTTATTTAAAAACACAAATGCTCTGAAAGAAGCAGAAGAAAAGAAAATATAGATAGTACAAACAACCACACATTCCATTGGGACATCGGACCTTCAGGAAACGTAAAGATTACTGAGTTTGTTTTAGCAAGTTTCTAGTCAAGACCTGTGCTACCTGCCACTACCATGTAGTGGCAGGTAGCACAGGTAAGGCTTTGTAGCAAGTCTTTGCAGCAAATGTCTTCTGGAAAAAGACAGCCCAGATTCTTCTGCACCTCCTGTACTGTTCATTTTCCCATTAGTTCTAACCATTAATTGTTTCTACATTGTTTATTCTGGATTGGATGGACATATATGTATGGATTCTAAAAGAAAGAAATCAGTGGAGGTATTTGCCTGTTTTGAGTGTTGCTGTTTCTTTTACCAGTTGAATATACACTCACCGGACACTTTATTAGGTATACCTTGCTAGTACCGGGTTGGACCCCCTTTGGCTTTCAGAACTGCCTTAATTCTTCTTGGCATAGATTCAACAAGGTGTTGGAAACATTCCTCAGAGATTTTGGTCATATTGACATGACCTCATCAGGGCCCAAAGTGTGCCAAGAAAATATCCCACAGCACCATTACACCACCACCACCATCAGCCTGAACCGTTGATGCAAGGCAGGATGGATCCATGATTTCATGTTGTTTACGCCAAATTCTGACCCTACCATCTGAATGTGGCAGACTCATCGAGACTCATCAGACCAGGCAACATTTTTCCAATATTCTATTGTCAAATTTTAGTGAGCCTGTGCAAATTGTAGCCTCCGTTTCCTGTTCTTAGCTTTCAGGAGTGGCACCCGGTGTGGTCTTGTGCTGCTGTAGATCATCGGATTCGAGGTTCAACATGTTGTGCATTCAGAGATGGTATTCTTCATACCTTGGTTGTAACGATTGGTTATTTGAGTTACTGTTGCCTTTCTATTATCTTGAATCAGTCTGCTTATTCTACTCTGACATCAACAAGGCATTTTTGTCCACACAACTGTTGCTCAATGGATATTTTCTTTTTTTCCGATCATTCTCTGTAAACCCTAGAAATGGCTGTGCGTGAAAATCCCAGTAGATCAGAAGTTTTTGAAATACTCAGACCAGCCTGTCTGGCACCAACAACCATGCTACATTCAAAGTCAATTAAATCCCCTTTCTTCCCCATTCTGATGCTCAGTTTGAATTTCAGCAAGTCATCTTCACCATGTCTAGATGCCTAAATGCACGGAGTTGCTGCCATGTGATTGGCTGATTAGCAGTTTGTGTTACCAGGCAATTGAACAGGTGAACCTAATAAAGTGGCCGGTGAGTGTATGTTTGTGTTGTAGTTGGAAAAGCAATATCAATGTATTTGGTCAGATGAGAAAGTATAATGATGTTGCATGCTATGCTTTTTTGCCAAAAGGAAAAGATCAACCATCTGTAAATATGTGTACTACTAGACCACTTATTATATGTAAGCACATGTAAATTCAATCACTAAAATCCTCATATAAGCGTAAACATGTTAAAGTTATTTCAAAGTCAATTCAAAGTAAATTTCAATATTTTTATGCCTGAAGCTATCCATAAAATGATATCTGATGAACCTGCAACGAGGGCCTTGTTCAGGCACTTCCTGTTATAGGGTGACAGCACTCCTGACAATCTTCTCCTGTGTTGTCCCCTGTTCCCTGATGAAGGGGGCTTGCCCCTAAATGCGTCAATCTTGGCTGACTGCGGCCGGTTGACGGTGATGTGACCGGAGGCTACCATGTTACATAGTCGGGGCGAAACCAGTGTGGCCTCTTGTTTGTTGTTAAAGCCTGATGAAAATGTTTGCTTGCGAGCACATATATCCCTTGTTTTTTATTTATCCTAATAAACGATTTTACACACAGAGGGGGCGCTCTGTTCCCTTTTGTTTTCTATGTTCGTGGTGGAAGCCCCAGAGCCTTGGATGAGCAGCCCCTCAAGTCTGTGTGAAAAACTGTGATAAACTGTTGAAAACTTTGAGTATGCAACAGCAAGTGGATCATTCAGCTGGCAGCCATTAGCGCCAAGAGTTAAAGAAAACTTTTTGCCAATGGAGACTACAAGGGGCTGTGCCAATCCATATTGCCCAGCCATGTTCCTCCATTGTAACCATGAGGAAACTAACCCTGCAAAAAAATGTGTAAGGCCTGGTTCACACCTGGGCGTTTTACAGCGTGTTCCTACACGCTGTAAAATGCTCAACATGTGAAAACCAATGATTGCCTAGGGGCATGGTTCCTACCTGGGCGTTTTACAGCGCGTAGCCATTGGTATTCCCTAGTGTGGATCGGGGTTAACAAAGCGGTAACCCCGAGCCACACTCGGAATACAGCGTACAGGTCTTAGGTTGTCCGCGATCCCCGCTGTGTCTTCGACGCGAGTGAAACGCGCGTTTCACTGAACGAAAAAACTATCTGAAAAACAAGCATAAAAAGAACGCTCAGGTGTGAACCCAGCCTAACAGTTGCTGGGGTGCATGTGTGTAGACAGAACCTGGCTGCAAAAAAGGTTGCAGGAGATCAGCAGCGCTGAGATGCATTAATGGTTTAAAAAAAGGTGAAAACAATATTTCACTATTGTCTATTGGGGGACATATGTTAATGGTAAAAAGCAATCACATGTATGCTGTTGCCTACAAGAGAAATGGACATTAGGCACATAGAAACTGAAGGCCAGTCCCCATGGAGGCCATAACCCCTCATACCTGACTAGTGTGTCAGGGTTTCTTACCCTTCCTTGTCCACTTGAGCTGCAGGTTCAGCTTCTGTGCAGTGTATCTGACACTGAGACCCCATTCACACTGAGCGACATGCAAATGTGAACGGGGCCTGACTGTTGCTCCTAGTTGCCCTCTTATGTCAAACCCATAAACTTCATCATTCTGTGACTCCTGCCAACTTCATGTCTCCCAGTGATGATGCGACTTCAGTTCACTCTATAATCATCAGTCTTATCACTTGGTTTGTGCTCTTTTGGTTGTTCAGACCTACCAAGTGCTCTCTGCTAGTTCCAGTGCTCCATGTTTGATCCTGGCTCTGTCCACTGATCTCCTGGTTCCAGACTCCGGCTATTGTACTCGTTCATCCTGCTCTCTGCATTCCCAGACCTGGCTTAGCTGACTACCCGCTTTGGCTTCTGGCCTCTTGCTCAGGTCTGACTACTTCTTGGATTTACCTATTGTTTTGCTATTTTGTTTATTGTCACTTTTAATAAACTCCTTTATTTTTTAACCTGCACTTTTAGTTTCAGTCTGGTTTCTTGGTTCCCTGACACAGTGTCATTAGGAGAATGAATGCTTCCTTCCTCTTTGCAATGTTTTTGACCTAAATTGGAATGTATTTTGACTATCAACAGCTACTAGTATAATCATGCCAGATATATTAAATCCTGTAAGTCTCTCCAGTTAGTGCAGGTTTTCCCAATTCATACTGGTGTTCTCTCTGCAAAGGTCCTGCAGTCGGCACTGACAACCTGTCTGTGTTCCAGTCAGCACAGTATTTTGACTATTCAGGTCAGGTCAGGTCAGTGTATCTGGGGATTTCATGCAGTGTATCAGAACCAGAGATGAGAACCTATCCCAGTCTCTGAAGATTCACTCCTGTGATTGACTAGCAGGCTAATAGTTGCTCTGGGTGTGGCATCCTGCCGAAGCTGTTGTAGACAGTGAGCACGACACGGGAGATTAAACTCTTTCTTTTCCTTCTTGAGCCTTCCTATTTTCTCTAGTAGAATTGTATGCTGGCATTATGCTCTACTAACCTGTAATGATGCAGTACATCGAGTCCCTCTTTTTAATTAGGACTTGGGACTAAGGTGGCTGAACACTTTGTGGGCTCAACCGCTATTACACGTCTCCTGCCATTTGTTTCTGCTCTGCAGGCCTTCTTATGTAGTTACATTGGTAAGTCTGTGTGCTGTCAACTGCTGAGGCAGCCAAGCACAGTTAGGCTCAACCGCTAATTTGAAATTCCATTTTCTTTTAACAGCCTTTTTAAAAGCAGGACCAGAATGGGCTTATGCATAGCAATACAACTGGCACATTATTAACCTTGAGTACTAGCCTCTATATTCCCCTTCCCAGGTCTTTTTCAGTTTCCAGTGCTGTGATACTTTGACAATTACTAACGACATTTTTGAGACAGATAGAGCTTTCTTTTGGTGGTAAAAAAACTAAACATTGTAACAAATATAAACCTGTTTCCCTTACTCTCTATTAGAAAACATAATAAAAATGTCAGGACAGTACAAACACCACCAAAATGACCCCTTTTTGGAAAGTAGACACCCCAATTACCTATTTTTTGCCACAATTTTTTGGAAATTATGCAATCTGATATTGAGGTGGTTAAACAGTCACTCAACCTCCGACCAATATTTCAGTTATGGTAGATGCTAGGCAGACTGGCCCACCTGGGTTCTGTATTCTGTTCTCCTCCTACCGTCTCACTCCATCACTCTCCACATCAGTCAAATGCAAATTAATCACTGGGAGCTGCCGTGAAACAATGGCAGCAGATGGGAGGATCTGGAAACTTGGCACTAATTTCACCACTAACATCTTTGGGGAAAGAGTTTTGCACGCTTCCATGCAAAACTGAAATGTTAGTGTTGGGTGGAGAAGCCTTTCAAACATGAAGCTTGGTAACGGTGCTCTAGATACAGTGCATCATTAATATAAGAAGAAGACGGAGGTGAAGGGGTTAATGTACAGGTCACATACAGTGGTAGGATGGAGATAAGGGAATTAAAGTGCAGATGTGCAGAATAAGGGAGGTGCAAGAGTTAATATACAGATCACTAGAGACTGTTTTAAGGAGTGTGCTGGACTACATGAGTATTTAAAATGAGCATGTGAGCAGGCATGCCAGACCATGTATGTGAGTGGGCGCCACTACATGTACATGGGCACCTGCCCACCTAAACAGTATGGCCAAGGCAGTATTTCCTGCAGCTTTGTTATACTAGATCTACTTCACTATTCTATGTACCCTCTCACTGCCCCAGCCCATCAGCTCTCCTAATCAAGAGTATATGTCTCTGAACACCTCCTGATGGAGAGCTCATTTGCCCAGGTCCAGAAGAAAATCTGCCTGCCAGTTCTCCACCTCGAAAATGTGCGCTGCAGAGATTGTTGGAGCATTAGGCTCAGGACAGGATAGACTCTACCTCAGTCACTAGCGCCACATTCCTGGTGCCCCACTAATGATTGATACAAGCCACAGCTGGGGCATTGTCAAATTGAACCTGGACTGGATCATCAGCAAGCAGGTTCAGTGAAGTGATGGCCTACAAATTACTTGAAACTCTAGTATGTTGATTGGAGGTTTGAGTTCCTCCAGAGACCAACAACTCTGAACTGACATTGATCCAGAACTTCCTCCCAACCCGGAAGACTGGTGTCCTCCATGAAAAACGCACGATGTAAGGGATGAAAAAAAACCTACCCTTCGACAAAGCCAGGAACAGAAGCCACCATGACAGCTTGGTTTGAGGATGCACCCAGATAATCTTATCTAGAGAAAAACATGGATTTGTCCCCCACTTGCAGAATTTTTCGTTTGTCTGATATTTGTTTTGTACAGCACCAGTTGACCACAGTGAGATCTCTCTCCATTGTCGGTCTAGGCCACAGTTTTTTTAGGCAGACAGTTTGTTGTAAAGGCCCTTGAGTTGCAAGATAAAGTGCCTCATTTTACCTTTAAGCCCACTCCACTAGTACAGTGAGTAATTCTTGGGCTTTATGTCACCAGGCTTCTGTGTCTCAGATCTGCAAGACTGCAACCCAGTCTTCTGTTTACATGTCCCGCACGTTTTAGGAGGTTAAGTATCTGCCTCTGCAGCTGGAAGTTTCAGCTGACAGGTCCTGCAAGCGGCTGTTTAATGCCTTTGTTTTCCCCTTGTTGTGGGTTTGCCTGTGTTGTTTTGGTGTGCCCACCTATCTGTTTGGACTGCTTTTGGATGTCCTTTGGTTGCTTATTACCCCAAAGCTGTGTCCCTCAATGGACGATAGAGTACACAGGGTTTTTGTACTCGCCATAAAATCCTTTTTTCTACTGTAGGCAGCGGTATAACCCTCAGTTGCTTATTACCATTAAGCTGTGTCCATCAATGGACTCCAAAAAATGATTTTATGGTAAGTACAAAAATCTAATTTTAATTATGGAGAAAAAATCTAAATAATTGTATATGGTACACAATGCTTTAGCAAATGAAATATAATTGAGTTATGGTTTGTCTTTATGGTCTATTTATGTAAGTTGTAGTAATAAAGTATGCATTGTAAGTCTTGTTTTTGGGATTTTAACATCATAACATGTAAGAGTACAGACTTGTGATAGCGGCAAATGACTAATCAAAGTAAGAAAAACAATGGTTTAGATTATAGTGTTTCTTGACAGTGGTACAAATAAGGAATGCACCCTGGGAAATGTATGCAAATGGAACTGTCCAAAAATGGAAGAGATTTCTGGGTAATTTACACTCTTACATGGCAAGTCTATGAGTCAGGGCACTGTACATATAGGCATTTTATTGTGTATTTTTCCCATCTGGTGAAACTACATAGCTACTGCATCTGAACATACATACTGTGTGTAAGAACAGCGGAACAAATGGAAATTTTTTTGTATGCGCAGAAATTTACTACGGTACTATATTTACACAAATCCTTTAGTCTTTGAAGGTGCCCACACACCTTGCGATAATCGTACGATAATCGCGGGAAATCCCGCGATCGTACGATTATCGTAAGGTGTGTGGAAGTCGTGCTACCTCTACTACTGTAAGGTCACACAACTTTTATCTTACGAACATGTTCGAAAACCCGCCGAGAATTCTGAATTGCCCCACTCAAGCGGCGGCCATATTGAGTGGGGCACGTGAGATTAATAACGTGCTGGATTAGTGTGATCCTAGTTAATTTTATTACTTCATTGTTGTTCTGTATGTGTATAGGCCAATGTAGTTGGATCTGTATGTGCGTTAAAACTAATCGAAATTAATCGATTAAGAGAAATTTTGATTAATCGAACACGAAAATTTTAATTATTACCAGCCCTCGTTGTAAGGTGTGTGCCCAGCCTTACATTTAGAACTGCCATGATTATTATAGTGGGAACACATTAGCTCATTTTGCAGAAGTAGAAATGTACTATGAGGCCATGTTCATATGTGCCTTTGTGGTAAAGTTAAATGCATTCATTTAAATTGCAAATAGAGATCCTTGCTTGCCAATAGAATTGCAATTGCATGAAGAAAATACAGTGATAACTGTGCAGATCACCTTGTACATGTTGCTTGCAGTTTTACATGCATTTTACTGCACCAAATATATACAAGTTTAAAGTAGAAACTTTAAATCATGTAAATTAAAGGTGACCTTTGTAAACACCCCTGGCAGTGTTATCGTTTGTCCCAACAGCTTGACCTGTCTGTTCATGTGGGTAAAAAAAAATTATATAAAGGCATGTGAAGTAAAAAGGAATTCATATACTGCATACTATCATTTAATTTATTATCCACATACACTCATCAGAATACAATATTTTCACAATATAGGCTTTTTATATTATTGTAAGTGTTCTCTTAACAAATTTTAAGTAAACTGTACTGAAGGTTTTATATTTGCTTAGAGCATAATACTAATAGAGGAGTCATTGTTCTCGGTTTGTCTGTAACATTAAAAATGGTCAACTTGTGTTTTATTGTCCTGAAATAGCTTTTTTTCTCATCCTATTTCTTGGTCATGCAAATGCATAAATATGTCACACAGAAGCTTGTCTTATTGCGTGTTCACTGGTATGTTCGCAGTCATACCTTATAGGGCGAAACTGTGGCCATGGAGGAGACCGAAAAGAGAGTTCAGTTTGTCAATATGATGGTGATTTCTTGTGAAACTAACATGACTGGGACTTACTTTGCCCACAGAAATATACGCTCTTTGAGAGCTTGTGAAAAGGCTGATCCCGCCGTTCTGGTCACACTGTCAGGCAGATTAAGGGAGGACAAAGAATATGGTCAAAAGGCTCAACCATCCCATGTCATCCAGGCTGCTAACCCTTTACATAACCAACCTTTCTGCAAACAGAAATATTCCTGTCATACTACCACCACTTCCAGGTATGTTTCCCAGTAGCCAAGCTATTGCATTACTTAAATGTTGTATCTGTCATAGGCTATATTTCAGAAGCTTATGGAAGTTGTCATTATGTCCAATGCACATCAAATCGCTACAGAGGTGATTCTTCCCATATGCTTCAGTACAATACTGTTATGTACACTGCACACAATTACTAGTCAGTGTAGATAACCATATTCGAGAAATTTGCAATAAATGAATGATTAAAATTAGACTACATGTTACTGCACTCTGTTATACATATTAAAGAATCCAAAAGCCCTAAGTGTCAAACTGTACAGATCTTTGTACGTGTATGTATGTATACCAGTGAATGTCTATTTGTTGATGTGCCTGGTGGTTTCTGTAGCTAGGACCAGGCAGTGTTTAAACCTGATGGCGCTGCATCTAAACTGTTAACTGCAGGATATGAGCTAGGTGGAAGGGAATAGGCCCTGGAGACATTGGTGTTCATTATTCTCTAGGGCCTAAACCAGCGCATGCATGGTATTGCACATGAGTACCCTGTACTAATTCAAGTAGGGAGGAGAGCTGGACATCTGGGGGCCCATTGTCTTAAAGGGGCATCCATATTCCCGATTTAGGCTCCCTTGCAGACCCCTACATCCACCGGTCAAGGGAGGTGGGGATGAGGCCCTTGACCCCATTAGCATGGTGACCAGGTGCCTTACCAGAAACCTTGAATTCTGTTAAAATGCTGTTTGAAATTTACAAATCCCAAACTTAGCCGCAAATCCTATCGATGTCTATAGGGGCAGATAAAACTTGATAATAAATTCTGGCCATTTTAAAGGCTAATAGGTAATTTATTGTCAAAAAAAAGTAATGGGAAGCAGGGCACTGCCATGAGAGATATTTAAAAAAGAAAACATTCAAATAAAATACTGTACAGTACTGTAAAAAAATACTTAGGAGAGCATCTTTTTAATGTGACTTTGAAGGTGGCATGAAACAAAGCACCAATCCTTTAAATTACATGTGTAGGAGATGTACACTGAGTTGCCAGATTATTATGACCACCTGACGTTTGTAGGCAATTTAGCTATAATTTCGCGCTTAAGTTGCTAGAGGGCCAGACCATTATAAATAGGGAAGCAGGTTGTTTACCACAACAGTAGAAGTGATTTTTTTCTGAAGATATGGGTAAACAACGCGATTTTTCAGCCTTTGAACGTGGGATAATTGTTGGCGCTCTGAACCAGGGAGCGAGTATCAGCAAAACAGCAGAATTTGTTAAATGTTCAAGAGCAGCTGTTGTTAAAGTGTTTAAAGACTGGACTGTCAGCCGAAAATCTGGGTCTGAACGTGCGAATTGTGGCCGTCAGCGACTAGTCAATGTTAGGGCAGAACGGAGAGTGGCAAGACTGGTACAAGACAACAGAAGGGCAACAGTGCATCAAATTACTGCAGATCTTAATCAGGGATCCTCTCAAATGATCTCTGAACGCACTGTTCGCCGTACACTGCATCGTATGGGATATGGAAGCCGAAGGCCTGTTCGAACACCTTTGCTGTCTGCAGTTAACAAGATAAAACGTCTCCAATTCGCACAGGAACACAAGGATTGGACAGTCGAGCATTGGAAAAAAGTCATGTGGTCCGATGAATCACGTTTCCAGTTGCATCATGCAGATGGCAGAGTGAGAATTTGGCGGGAACAGCATGAAAGCATGCACCCCACATGCATGAGCACAACCCTTCAAGCTGGTGGGGGCAGTGTTATGGTTTGGGGCATGTTTTCCTGGCATGATTTGGGCCCTTTAATTCGTGTGGAACAACGTCTGAATAGCACAAAATACCAAAGTATCGTTGCTGATCAAGTTCATCCTATCATGTTGATGGCGTATCCAATGGAGATGGCTTCTTCCAACAAGACAATGCGCCATGCCACGTTGCTCGTATTGTGCAGGACTGGTTTCAAGAACACGAGGGAGACTTTACCTTGCTTAGGTGGCCCCCAAAATCACCAGATCTCAATCCAATTGAGCGTTTGTGGGACGAAGTTGAAAGAGCCATCAGGCAGCTGGTTCCACAACCATCATATCTCACAGAACTGGACAGTGCTATTCATCAGGCATGGTGTCAGATTCCTTGCATCACCTTTCAACATCTCATGGAGTCAATGCCAAGAAGAATCGCCGCAGTATTGAAGGCAAAAGGTGGCCCAATGAACTTCTGATGGGTGGTCATACTAATCTGGCCACTCAGTGTATATTGTGTTATGGAACAGATCTTCACAGACAGCTTCAGCAACACTGTATTCTGGCATCAAAAATGTGCAATTTTTTAAAACTTTTACATTTAGCTTGGCCTAAATAGAGCAACAGCGCCCTAGTTTAATTCATTTCACCTTGAAAAAAAAGTTTTTTTGCAGTTTTGGCTGTGACACCTGATTTGTTTTATTGAGCGGTAATAGGCCTGAATTGACTGATCGAAGTAGCAGCCATAACAGATCTAAATATTATAGGGATGTATTCTCTTAAAAGAAAAGCTGAAGCTCTCAACTTCATGCAAATTGTCCAGTTGCTAAACAGTTTAACAGTATAGTTTGTAAGCTTCTTTTTGTGCAGGACCATATTGCATTGTCTTAAAATTTTAATAAAATAAAAACAGAGTGTACAAAAACAACTTCAAAACCACAATATACCCAATTATTGCCAAATATTGACAATTTAAATTCAGGTATGTACTTAGTAGAACTTGACAAGTGTCAAGACAGTAAGCAAGCGCTTGAATAGGCAGAAAGACCAGGCAGGTTTTTTTATCTTGCAATAAAATTAGAAAGTTGTATCTAAGAGACAATAGCCACACATATTGTTTAGTGGCCAAACAGTATGTTAGCAGCTTGTTTAGGCCACAATATAAGTAGAAAAGATGAGGCATGTTTTATCATGAAATAGAAATTAGAGTATTATTTGAGAGACAATAGTCACAAATATTTTACAGCAACCGTTCATCAAACCCGCATTTTCAGTAAACAATTCATTTTAGTGCACATAAACATTAAAAATAAAAGTTAAAAATAAAAGATAAGGATGCACCAAGTAATTGCAGTATTTAGATTTAGATCTGGGCTCATTGCTGGCCAGTCCAGTACTCTCCAGTACTCTCCAGCACTTTGTCTGAAACCATTTCTGGGTGCATTTTTATGTGTTTTGGGTCATGGTCCTGCTGTAAGACCCATGACCTGTCACAGAGACTCAACTTTTTGACACTGTGCGCTATATTGCACCCCAGAATTCTTTGGTAGTCTTCAGATTTCATAATGCCATGCACACAGTCAAGACATCCAGTGCCTGAAGCAGCAAAGCAACCCCAAAACATCAGTGAACCTCCACTATGTTTGACTGTAATGACTGTATTTTTTTCTTTAAAGGCTTAATTTCTTTTTCTGAAAACAGTAGAATGAATGGCTTCACCAAAAAGCTGCCATTTTGTTTTGTCTGTCCACAGCACATTCTCCCAAAAGGATTTTGGCTTCCTCAGGTAAGTTTTGTCAAACTCCAATCTGGCTTTTTTAGTTTACAGTTGTACCCTGTGCCTGAAGGGCTTTATTCTACCTATGCAGCCTGTATTTTAATGCATTAAAAATGCTCTAGGGAGGATCTTCTCTAACATTGTAATGTTAAAATACTTTGTCTCTCCTTTAAAATAAAAACCTTGAAAGTTAAAAAATGGCTGCTTAAATTATAAGTGTTTTTTACTTCCCCTTATGTAATTAATTAACCCTGTCTGTACTGTGCAGGCAGATTTCTTTATCTGTTGTAAACTGGATTTGAACACTGTCTGTCCTAACAAAGGGTAAAAGATTTAGAGGCATTGTATGTTAATGAGAGAACCCTCCTACATTCACTTTCAAACTGCTCAGAGTAACCTGGAATCTACACAAAGGTCTTTACTAAAGAAACATCTAAAGGGTAAGAAATGCAAAAGTAAATGTGTTACCTGCCTTCAGATGCACTAGGGAAAAAGGTCCATGAATCTCAAGACTGGAGAAAACAAGTTACAAGTTTGGTAGGTAGGACCTTATGCATGTACTGTATATTTTTCAAAGGAAGGCATATTTAGCTGTTTGCTGAAGTTCCCGTTTAAACCACAAGAATTAAAAACTGCAGCCATGTGTGGGGACAGTGCTATTCTCTCCCCATGCCTGTCTATTGCTGACAGTATTCTTTAGTACTATTGGTACCCTGCACAATGTCTGCTTTAGTTTCTAACAACACATCTGGCATTGTCACTGAATTCAGAACATTTAACACCTGCATTTTTTTTTATATCTGAGGATTATACTGGTATCTCCTCCCTCCTTAGCCTGCAGATTGGACAATGAAAGAGCAGTAGCACCCTAATGAATCTATATATGTGCTCTATTCTCCTGTAAGCATGTTCCCTGTTTTATGCTGGCCACAGACTTTACAACCATCGCAAGACTTCTGTCTTGCGATGGTTGTAAGGTAATTTAAAAAACGTACGATCTGCCTATCTTGGACAGGCAGATTGTACTTGCGATAATCGCAAGCCCGCCCCTCAGCGATGACCGCAATGCTGAATGGGCAGTGTGCGCTTGCGCACACCGGCCCGTGCGGCATTTATCTAACGAACATGCCACACACCCGCCGACAATCGTACGATTCTCGGTGGGTTTTCGAACATGTTCCTAAAATAAAAGTTGTGCGACCCTACAGTAGAAGCGGTCGCACGCCTTCCACACACCTTGCGATAATCTCACGCTCGCTGGATTTCCCGTGATTATCGTACGATTATCGCAATGTGTGTGGACACCTTTAGACTGACAGCTCTGTGCAATGTATTAGAGTATGACTGGATTGCATTGTTGGCGTCCTCCCTCATTCAGTCAGAATGTGAGTCGGGGTTTATAGGACACTGAGGTATAGACAGATTATATACCAGATATATTTACAAATATTTTAAATATATTTAAGGGACACATAATGCATTAACTGTTTTATGCCTAACTATATAGGTTAAAATATGAAAAGCTCGTTTTATAAAATCTGCTGTCAGGTAAGCTACATTATTCAGCACAGTGAGCAAGACTGGGACAGGCTGATTTGTGTGGGCTTTTGAGTGTCTGTTATTTCAAGGTGTCCTATGTTTATCTGGCTTTTACTGGTCTCTAGCAAATATGCTGATTTTCTAAACAAATACTGGGTCAATGGGAGAAAGGAAAGTGCAGCATTCTGTTTACTATAGTACTAGCAGTGGTTATTTATAGCACCAGAATTGACATCTTCATCAGGATCAGCGCTACTTGTGGTTTTGTGGAACTATAGTTAAATCAGTGTTATTGATTCTTCTAGTGTTTACTGATTCACAAATTGCCCTACAATTATCATCTCATAAATAGACACTTGGGTGTAGATTATATCAATATCTAATACTGTGTCCTAAACCTTGATTTTGAAGTTAACCATATTAAACACTTGATTTTGAAGTTGCTACCATAAGTGAACATCCTCCTAAAACTGATATCTTGAGTGGATTCTTGGACTGAGTCATTCAATGTCTTTTTTTCACAGCTCTGACACAACTGTGGTAAGATCTCTGTGATCAAGCTCTCGGATCCACCTTTGCTACATTTTCTGCTTGTTTTACATTCTGGAAAGGGGAACAGAATGGGTCTTCCTAGCTTGGCAAAGATGGCTGAAAACATTAGTAGGAGGATTTGGTTGACATCATCTCTAATAGATATGTAAGAACCCACTAATTGAACTTCTGGGTTGGCTTAGTGTTCAGAGATTAAAGCGGACCTTTACCCATAACTTTAAATTAACAACAAACACACCTTTAGTAATGACAATCTACAAACATGTACTTCTAGATAATTGCTGGCTTTGTTTCCTTTGTATACCTTATTTCTCTTTTCTTTCCCAGTCTTCTGGCAGTGGTCATGTTAACTTAGGGCAGATTACTAGCTCTCCTTTCCTTGAACTCTGGCACATGTAACTAGACATATGACTAGGACATGTGACCATGCACATCATCTCAGGGGAGGAAAATGCCTTTCCCTGAGATCTCGTGAGATTACTGATTAGATTTCCCAGCAATGCTCTGCTGATGTAACCTTCCCAAGATGCAACGTTTTGGCACTTACATCATTTGTGCCAGAACTGGACCAGAAAGTAGATGAACACTATTTGTAATTCAATTAAAAACAAGTTTGTTTAACTAATGATTTTTTTTGCCTAAAATGGGCTTTTTGCATGCGTTTTGGTGCGAAAACATAGGGCATGCTGCAGTATTTCCACATGCTCTGGAACTGAATGCTGTGGTGTGAACTAGAGCCCAAAATACCATTGGAATACATTGAATGCATTTTTGATGCGTTCTGTAACTGCTCTGCATCTGCTCCGCACTTGGTGTGAACAAGCCAATGGTCAGCATGCAGAGCTGCATGGTGCAGTGATTTTTAGTAAAGGGGGGTAAAGGTCCGCTTTAATATTCAGATCACAGTGTTGTTTCACTTGTTTTGCATTATTGTCTGTATTTGGTCATCATGAGTTGTGAACAATTTCTTGTAATTATTTTGATCGTATGGGGATTTCTATAAGCCCAGAGCAAACTATGCAAAAGGTAGATTACCGACATGTTCTACATTCATGTGTACAGCTATTTCATGGTGGCATTGAAACATGCTCTGCATGCCTTGGTATACTTATTCAGAGTTTTATACACTACATTCACAACATACCAATGATAGTTTAGAGTGCCATGCTGGTAGTGAGGAATGGTAAAACAACAGATGATAGTACTTTTTTTTTATTTTATATATTTGTAATGTATTGTTCTGCCAGTGATGGCTACTTTAATTGCAACTTTTTGTGTAAATACATGAACAGCCCCCCAAACAATGTTACTGCTGTGTAGACATTTTAACCTCTACAAATGTTAAGTCTTCCAAATATCCACAGCAATTCTGCAGAACCCCCAGTGTGCTCTATATGCCAAATCATTCCAGTTTGATGAGAACAGGGAAATTGTAGGGTCTTCTGTGCATGGCACTGTAAGCATCAATTTTCAAAGCACTGAATCCTAAAAGGTCATCTATAGCCTGCTGTTTATAGCAATTCTTCCTATGTCTTGTTTATTTCTCAGCCTCTATTCCTCCTCCCCTACTGTAAATAAATACATCACTGTCTGTTTTCTTTAATTTTTTTCTAGTTCTTCTTAAGGTCGGAAACGATTGACTAGTACGTGGGTCCAGACCTGACAAAAAACATTGGCTGGAGGACTGACATGTTTTGATGAAACTTCACTTGACAGGCAAAGGGGTGGGAGGAAGACATAGGCAGCAGTGCCCCTGCCCGTCATAAAATGCCAGCTCCCCCTCTCATGTTCTTCTGTGCCCTGTAAGTGTATCCTGATTGGGGTGGGTGGCAGTGGGAAGATTTCTGTGTTATGCTGAGTGTGAAGGGGGGACAGTATGGAAAGAGCAGATATTTAAGTTTGTGACATGTGTCATGGGCTCAGCCATTGAGACAGTGCAGCGTGATGTACTAGGACATGACATTAGCGGAGCCATCCATGCTAGCTCCGGGACATGTGGAGTTTGGTGTGTGTCACATTGCATTCACATCAGGGCACGTCCAGAGGAAAGGGAAAGAAAAAAGGTAAAATGAACGAAGGATGCAGCTTTAGCTGAAACTTAACATAAAAAGAAAGTTTCTTCAATTTGCTGCACTAATATGCATGCCATTAATTGATTAATTGATTATATATATGTGTATGTGTATATATATATATATATATACTATAACTTCATAAGACACCATTTCTAGACACAATGCATATGTCATTAAGTCATGAGATTGCATTCAAGTTCTTAAGACAATAAAAAGGTTTTTAATATCAAGTGTTTTTTCCTTTTTACAAAATGGTCAATAACGGTCAATGTGTTTTATTGCTTGCAAAGCTAATTGACATGTTGCACATAAATGTCCTGGGCTTTTTTTCTTTACTGATAGCATGCACCTCCACTTCCTTTTTAGTTCCCTGTTTGAGAATTTAGAAATACTAGGACCTGCTCACTTTAGTTTAGGTCTGATGCCAACCATGTGCCCAAGGACAAAAACCGTGATTGTAGGGTTAATTTGACCCAATGTACTACATTCAGGCTAAATGCATTCACCTGTAGGGAGTGGGGCTGAGTGTACTACAATATGTTGTAAATGGCGTCTAGTTTCATGCCTTTAGGCCTTGCTCACACCAAGCGCGTTCCAGGAGCAGAGCAGAGCAGTTACAGACCGGATCAAAACTGCATCCAATGTATTCCAATGGTATTTTGGGCTCTAGTTCACACCGCAGCGTTCAGTTCCAAAGCATGTAAAAAAACTGCAGCAAGCCCTATTTTACCTGCTCTGGAACGCTCTTGAACGCTCTGGAAAGCATTCAAATGCATCAAACACGCATGCATACGCCCTGGAACGCACTCAAAGCTCATTCTAAACTAAAACGGCCCAGAATGCATCAAAAACGCGGCACAACCCACTGCACTGCGTGTGCAGAAACTCATGCAGATCTGGTCTGTATTTGCCCTACAGCCCTAAGGGCTTGGTCACACCATGTCCGGATTCTGTCCAGACCAGAACCGTGTGCTCCTGCACCCAAAATGCATCCCAATGTCTCCCTATGTGTTTTATGGGCTACAGTTCTCACCAGCGCAGTCCGTTCCGGTCCGGACAGAAAAAATACTGCATGTCACATTTTTGGAAACGGACCGGAAACGCACGAAAGCGTCAAAACCGAAACTAAAATGCACCGCACTGCACTAAAAACGCACCGCACTGCAGCTAACATACTGACAGCCCCACTCCAACTGGTCAAAAAAACGCATCAAAAACGCGTCAAAAATAGCACCGCTTCTGCAGATCTGCTCCAGATCTGGACCAGAAAATGGTGTCAACAAGCCCTTAGGCTGGAGATATGCAAAAGGTAGTCGTAACACATAGCAACTAATCTTTCTCATAATTCCTCTCTTCACTAAACTGATTTGACTTCAGCAATCTGGTCCAATGGCTGCTGTAGGGTTTTGCATATAATATTTGCTCCATGATTACAATAATGTTTCACTGTCCTAGAACACTTAAAGTGCATGTGGGTTACATGTGAAATAACTAAACGATAGTGATTGCAAAACTGACCCTTTATATCAGTTTTTATGCATGTTTATAGCCATCATAAATTCAAATATGTCGGGTGTGCCATTTTAAATGGATATCAAGGTAAGGGAAAAAACAAAGTCAAATAGCAGAATCTATAAGAAGTTAACGTCAGAAGTCATCTGACACTGGTTGAATAAAAAACAGAATGTAGTCTGATGCCATGATTTACTGTACTTTGAGAAAAGCTGCTTGGTTGCAAAATACTTGAATAATGCTACTTTTAATCAAATCGAAGTAATGACATTACATGCACTTACCTGTATAACTAATGCTGGCCACAGATCTTACAACCTCCGCGACCGTACATTAGAAACGGTTGCACGCCTTCCACACACCTTGCGATAATCGTACGATCGCGGGATTTCCCGCGATTATTGTACGATTATTGCAAGGTGTGTGGGCACCTTTAAGGTGATCGAACCGTCGTACGATTGTCGTACGGCGCCCCCATCCTGCCCCGATTATCGCAAGGTTCAATCAGTGGTAGTTAAAAAAAACACCTGGACGAATTGCGGTAATCGACCGCACTTATTTTCGTTTGCTCATGCGCAGTGTTAATCGTACGACTTTTGACAGAAGGAAACGCCACCAACCTTGCGAAAATCGCACGATCGACCAAAGTTTTCAAACATGCTTGAACGTCAAAAGTTGTACGATTGTTCAGTACTGTATGTCGGGCACTACACATACACATATCGTACCATAAACGTAAGGTGTATGGGCACCTTTAGGCAGATGTCATGTTTGGAAAGCTTGCATTGTGCTAATGTGGGAAATCGTTGTCTGTGTATGTTTATTATACGAGAGGTTTTCAAATACTATTGCTGAGATTGGAAAACGTATTTGTCAGGTGCACACAACAGTTGTATTGCATTATCTTTTGTTACCAGCCCACCCAAAACATGGTACTGTTATTTATCAAAAAAATATACAGCCTGTAATAAAGAATCTTAGGGACTGATTTATAAATGTTTCCTTCGGTGCATAGCTAGGTAGATGCTGTTCGCATTGCACTAGCCGCACTAGATGGCCCTGAGGAGCATTTGAATTCCTATGCTCTTCACTGCCATCTACGGGCACTTGTGCCATGCGAACAGCATTTACGCAGCTACATGCTCGGGAAAACATTTATCAATCAGCTTCTTAGTCAGGTGTTGTGCACCTGCAGGCTGAAGTGATGTCAGACCTTCACTGCTTACATCGCATTGCTGTAAATATGTTTAAGAGAAACTCCACCTTTGCAGATAAACTCATATACCTAATCGTCACAGTAGCCATTTTGTTATTGAAAATGATGACCTTTCCTTTACAGTGTGCAACTATCCTAATGTTCTGAAATTGTCAAAAAATGTCAAATGTCACTTCCTTGCAATGTGGCAACAAGGAGGCGTTCTATACAATGCTCCTATACAGAACTCTGCCGTTAATCTAAGTTTCTGATTCTGTGATTGTCTGATCGTGTTTTTCAGGAGCCTGCGCTAAGTTACAAATTTTGTTGCGCAATTCCTTGCTGTTGTGGTTCAATACTCTTTACCGCCTGTTCTCTTCTAAAGGGATGCAGACCCTGCAGCTTTCTCTCAGTTCAGCATTGACTATGTTCAGGTGGTTTTAAGGAAGGCTAGCCTGCCCAAGCAGAAATTAGTTTTAGAAAGGCATATAGGGATACAAAGAGCACTTTCCTCTGGACAGAGAAAGGTATGAATCTGCAAAAAAGTTTGCTTAAATCCTTACAATGTATATAGTTTATATAAAGGTTATTGTATTTTTTCAGCAGAACTCGCATTAAACTTTAAAGTGCCCATACAGTTAAGGGGGGCAGTGGTTCATGCAGGCACAGTTTAAGGCCATGCCGGGAAAGCTTCTGTGAAGCATTGCAGAGTGCTTTACATACTTTAAAAGTCAGATGTGCCAGCCTTACAAAGTTATGTGTAGTATACAGTGTAGTGATGAGAGGATGCATGAAACAGACCTGAAGAGCTTGTAGCTCCACAGGGGGAAAATAATAGCAATGGCAGATTTCCTAACCTGTGTAATCGGCAGTTACCTCTGACAATGGTCAATCAGCCCTGTATGCTGCACCCACACACACATGAGCTGTCACAACATGTTTATGGGTACCCTAAGAGGTTTCACTATTACATCACCTAGCTCTGGTACTGATTTGACATTTTCCCCAACTACAATATACTTTTTTGTTTTGGGCAGCGCAGGTCCTATTCTCAAGCATTTCAACATGTATATAAATCATTTGATGACAAACCAAACTTAAATGGGCACTATTACTATTCTCTTAAATTTGCTTTTACATGTATTGTTACATTTAGTTTTGTTTTTTCGCATTATTTATTTTTTAAAAGCCCAATCTGTGACTCCATTTGTTTTGCAGATCTTAAAGAATACATGCACCATATTTTTCAAAGT
Source organism: Nanorana parkeri (assembly GCF_000935625.1). Taxonomy (NCBI): domain Eukaryota; kingdom Metazoa; phylum Chordata; class Amphibia; order Anura; family Dicroglossidae; genus Nanorana; species Nanorana parkeri. Next base: position 1,185,104 of record NW_017306590.1, read on the forward strand.
GTATTTGTTCTGAGTATAAATGTCCTTAATAAACTGCCCCTGCACACAAATCTATACAGAAATCATGTTTGGAAATTATTAGCAGAGGCTGGGGTAAGACTTTTATGATACACATACTAGCAGCTGATCTTAACTTGAAGATCAAGTTAAGATCTTAACTTAACTTGAACAGTATATACATAGCAGTCAAAATATATCTAGCAATAAATTATATCAGTTTTAGCTTTTAAAATACATTTTGTGATGGAGCAGCAAATGTGTACCCTTTGTTGCGTTTGTGCTGTGCAACATTTACCAACAGAACTTACAGGGTTAAAGGAAAGAAGCCACGATAGTTGCATAAAAGCACTGAGACGATTTCCAGGGTGACATATTGCATTGTGACAGTGACTGTCATTCTTAGTTAATCACTGCTGAAATGTCCTGCATCCCCTGCTCTTGAAAAGCTGGACTTCTGAAATAAAATACTGTATCAGAACGGCAGGGATCAAAGCGATGGGAAAGTTCTCTTTGGACATCTGGCTCATACCTTGAAGGGGCGCCACAATCCCAAAATCAGCTGTTTTAAACACTTATCAGCTTTCCTTTATTTTTTCGAACCAGCTAGTTTCTATTAAACCTGATCTTATACCTGTAAGGATGTTTCAGTTTGGAAAATGTTAGCAATTTTTTAAAGCAAAAAGTCCATTTTATTACATGAAAATAGCATCTCTGTTCCTGCAGACCAATAGAAGGGTGGATGTATGTGACTGTTTTCCATGGCTTGTGATTTAAACATTGATAGAAAACACCACATGAATTACCTTTAACCCTTTATGGAAGTAGGGTGTGTGTGTGTTAATGAAAAAAATGTATGCTTGTACATAGTATACCAAAGATCTACACCAAGTATACCAACACTTTAGCAGTTCACAGGGCAAGGAAGTAGCAAACTACCCACTAGTCTTGGCAGTGGCACTGAATCTAAATATTTCAGTGTTTCTTCTACAATGTATGTGTTCTAAAAAGCAGAACGGGGGGGCTTATATTTCAGCTCAGCCCTTTCTTATGCAAGAGAGATTGGTGACCTTAGTATGGCTAGAAAGCTATTAACCTTAATTTTTACTACGTGATTTTGTGCTGTTGAGCACAACAAAAAGTGAACTGTGACCCACTGCACACCTATTGGGTTTAGAAGCCACAGGTAGGTAGCCTTGTTGTCATACAGTGATGAAATTGCCTTGTAACAACATTCCCCCGGACGTAGCCACAGATTTATAATTTAGAACATCTGTTCTCCCCTTGTTTTCAGGTTGCTTTTCCCCTTGTCCCTCCTCATGTTATATTAAGTTTCCTGACATTCTGCAGGAGTGTTGTATTGTACAAAATGCATCATTTTGTTCTGTATTGAAATAGCGTGTAGTCTCATGCATTAATAAACACACAATTAATAATACATAGGGAAAATATATTGCATTTGCACATTTGGCAAGAAAGCAGTGGAGAAAGCTAATGCAAAGAGAGCTTTATGCCTGAACAGCAATTGGGCGCTTTTTGATAAGTTTGCCTTGAGATGCACAAATAGAATTTCATACAAATAGATTTAGTGGGTTGTAATTCCGTGAGTGAATGTTCCCTCAGGAGCAGAACAAAAAATATCCTATTAATTATTTCCCAGGGACTAGATAAATGTTCGTACTAATTATATTACAGGCTTAGCTTTCTGACACTTAAAGGTTATTGGTATAGAGAAAGCATCTTTTTCTTAAGAGTCTGAAAGATACGGCTCAGGGCATTGCAGAGAGTTTGTGCAGGGACAGATATTTGGCTAATTCTAACAACAATTATATGTTAATGAGAGGGTAGGTGTACGGTTAAAGTAAAATCATTTTTTTTAAACTGCTGTTACTATTTTGCATTTTAATATGAAAGAAAACAGCATTCAAGGGTAAATATGTAAAGCTTTTGGAAGAATATCAAAATTTATTTGAAATGAAGATGGTATAGAATGGAAAAATATTCCCACCAAAAAGCTGATTAATTGTTCAATATACTATAGACAACACTACCAGCTGTTATTTTGGTGCCTTTTGCCTACAATGGCAGCATACATAGAACAGTATTCTGCACACAAATCATCGTGGTTTCAATTCATGTACATTTGTGTGTACTTTTACATACGGGGTGTTAAATGGTTTTAGTAGCTGGTTTACATAATGCCTATAGCTTTTATTTGTTGTTTTGGTTGTTAAACCACTTGCTGACCGGGGTATTAAACCCTCTTCCTGTCCAGGCCATTTTACAGTATTCAGGGCTGAGGTATTTTGACTGATATTTTTTCAGTCACGAAACGCTGTACCGAAATTAATTTTGTATAATTTTAAGGTACAGATAGCGCTTTCTTTTGGTGGTATTTAACCACTTCCAGGCCGCAATACATTGTGTATATATGTATATGTATATATATATATATACATACACATAGTGGCCAGATTATTATGACCACCCCATCAGTACTTCGTTGGGTCACAAGATAACTCCACGAGCATCTATACAGATGCTGGATCATTTGTACTGAGCGCCGCTGTCCCCTCCCCCGCTGGGGCCACCATCGGCTTCTCCGGGCTCCGCTGTCCACCATGCTG
>NW_017306590.1:1187828-1220278 GCF_000935625.1 Nanorana parkeri
ATTAACATAGTTCTGGCAGCAACACACTAGTCATATATTATAGGGATTGGACCTATTTTTTCACTGTACAATAGTAACCGAGGGATTGTTCACTGATGTTAGGTTATACTTTTAAGAGAACTTCGGTATAAGAATCTGTGCAGTGTGAAATGGAACAAATAACAGTTGGGGGATGGAAGTTGGGGTATGAAGTAAGGTGTTTTGTTAATGGACTTTGGGCTTCCAGCAGGTTTTACATTTCCATAGACTTGTATGAGAATGCAAAACCTGTTTGAAGTGAACAGAAGTGTGACACGAGAGTGGCCACTTTGAAAGAGGACTACATGCCTTATAGGTCAAAGAGGATTAAGATCCTGGAGGAGGATGTGGCAAGCCTCCTGGATAGGACTTTGAGACCAATGAGTGACCCTTTTGTGAATAACCCGGTATGTTTTGAAGATTTATATTCGTGGTGTTTCTCTTCTTCACTTCATGTATGGCCCACGTTCCAGGAATAGGGCTTATATATACTTTATTCATGCATTATACAGTATTAGAGGCCTTACTAAACATTAGTCATTAACTGCCAATTTTATCCAGTAATGTGCAGATAAAGCATTAAGATATTTCAGTAGGCAGCAGCTTTTAGAAAGGTGAACTCTCCTCCAACTTTCAGGGGCTTGTTCACACGACGTCCGGATTGTGTCCGGACCAGGTCTGTGTGCTCCTGCACCCAAAATGCATCCCAATTTATCCCTATATGTTTTATGGGCTACAGTTCTTATGTGCGCAGTCCGTTTCGGTCCGGACAGAGAAAATACTGCATGTCACATTTTGTCCGGTCCGGGTATGGTCCGGAAATGCACGAACGCGTCAAAAACGCAATGAAAACGCGCCGAAAATGCACTGCACTGCAGCTAACATACTGACAGCCTCCTCACAACAAAAATGTTTATTTTTTGTTTAACTGGAACACAGTGAAACGCGTCAAAAATGCACAGCGTCTGCAGATCTGCACCAGATCTGGTCCGGACATCGTGTGCACAAGCCCTTAAGTTACTGAAAGTTATTTAAGAATTGTGGCTCGTGTGTATGCACCAGGCCAAGATTGTTTGCTGAGTATTCTGATGACTACTATTTTTTAACTTTTTATGTCCTGAGTTTTGGATGAATAGATACAATTTGATTCTTCTAACTAATGCCTCACAGTAAATGTGCAATGTGAAAGAAATATTAGATGGAGGACCATTTAGGGGCCAAGCCATCTAGTGGCAAACCATAAGATCCTTGCGCTTATGTCCAGCTGAAGGCAATTATTAAAAATATGGCCTTCTCGACAGTATTTTCCCAGCATGCACACTAACCCTGAACAATGCAGTAACAATGCTTTTTGGTAGGCTTTGTGACTTGAAATGCTCAGTGAAGCTATGATGTATTTACTGACAAATGGTTAAATGGTTAACTACTTTACAGATCTTCCAACACAAGGTGTTTTCTTTTGTCACCAGCTGCCTGCAAAATATGGACTCCATTGATTTTCCTGTCTAATGACTAAAAGAGATGTTATTTTGATTAATTAGAAAGAAGCTAACATGTGGACTTGCCTCCCAAGCCATCTCCTGACATTTAAATCCTGTTTTTTTTTCTTGTTGGTTGGGGGATATGAACAAAAGCTATTGCTTTAAATTTAAATTGCAACAAGTCCAGAGAGAGATGTCTGACAGGACAAGGCACACTGGGGCTATATTTCATCATGATAAGTCTTTGAAGGGACATCTTCATTTGAGGATTTGCACTGATCAATGAGTATGAGTTGCACATAGTTAAGAAAAATCATTGCCACATCACGTATTTGTTATTGAATGTTGCCTTTTGAAATCTAAAATGAGAGAGCTGTTTGCTTTCATGAAACAGGCGACGTGTACCGTATTTGCCGGTGTATAAGACGACTCGGCGTATAAGATGGCTGAGCGCGGTATACTGTACCCTGTTTCTCCGAAAATAAGACCTACCCCGAAAATAAGACCTAGTTGGGACCATTCCCAGGGCCAGTGGTGGCGTAAGGGGGAACTTGAAGAGCCACGGGAGATAATCTGCGGTGCCAATGAAGCCAGCGCTAGAGCAAGCGAGGCGGCAGCGGAGGGAGCCGAGCCGCATAAGCCGATGCCTCAACGACCCCTGATTTTCGGGCGATGTTTTTGGGTCTAAAAACCCGTCTTATACGCCGGCAAATACGGTAACTTAAATATCTACATTGACAATGTACATTTTTTTTGTGTCTGTCCATGCACTGAAAGGACAGCTAAAAACATCTTTCCAGGCTACATTTGGAAATGCTTTTTCAGAAAAGTTTTTGTTTAAATTGATAGAACGCGAAAAACATGACTATGCAGCTCATTGACACATGATGGGTTTGCGAGATCGGCCCCGTTGTGCCCAATTTGAGGGTTCCAAAGGTGGCATCCTCACAGCTGATTGGTGGCCATATTTGAATAGCTGTTTGTTTGTCTGATGGTGAGGAAGGGTTTTTTTTACATTTTCATGTATTTGTGCTGTGGTCAGAACCACATTTTGCATTTTATGTAAGCTTGTATTTTGGCTCTGAAGGTGTTCAACCCCATAATTTCAGTCAACTGCAGAAATCATGCTGTAACTGCTCCCAGTCATATTGCAAACAAGGCACTTTTAGTCAGTTTTACCTAATATCAGCAGGTGAGTCTCTCAAAAGTCTTTTACTATAATCTCACTTTTAGTTGAATTAAATATTTAAATATATTTCTCAAGGTGGGCAGGTACCTACATCAGTAATTCACAAATTAAATTGTTTAGAGAATCATCATTGTTTGACTTTAATGGTACCCTCATACACCTACATTGTTTTTCCATTCCCTCTATTTTATAACATAATCAAAAATATATAAAACACAATGAAAAGTGAATATCAATACAAACACCATCTGTATTCCTGGAAGTTTGTCCCCTTCCAGGGACTGGGTCAGTAAGTGCAAACACTGTAGCTCTTACTATTTCACTTGAAAATGTATGTACACATGCATATACAATAACAGGAATCCCAGTCCTGGAGGTGACAAGACTCAACGCGTTTCACAGGCTATATGCTTCATCGGGAGGTCTCCCAGGTTTCACCTTTTTGAACTAAAAGATATATAAGTGAAATAGTAAGGGCTAAATTGCTTGGACTTACTGACCCAGTCCCTGAAAGGGGACAAACTCCCAGGAGTACAGTAGATTGTTGTGTTGACATTCACTTTTCATTGTGTTTTATTGGTGTTATATATTTTTAATTATGTAATCAAATAAATGTAATGGAAAAAAATATATGTGTACAAGGGTACCATTAAAGTCTGACATGATGATTACCCCCCTGTTCAGTTCGAATTCGAACTTTCGAACATGGAAAAAGTTTGAATTCGAACTCAAAGTAGAACTTTGAAAATCAATTGACCCCATTTTGAAGGCTTATTTGCAAGTTAATGGCCATAAAAAGTGTGTGGGGATCCGGGTACTTCCCTGGGGGACATGAATCAATGAAAAAAGAACACTTTTAAGAAATACCATTTATAAAGGAGCAGTGAAGGAGCACTTGAAAGTGAAACAATAAAAATGAAAAATTCCTTTAAATATTGTGCCGGGGAGGTCCCCTTACACTGCCTGTAAAGTGGCACATCTGAACGATGTACAGAACCTGCTGCAGAAAAAATGACATTTTTAAAGAAAAAAAAAAAAACATTTAAAAAGTAAAAAAAAAAAGTGTGTGGTTCCCCCTGTGACGGACCCCCGTACTCAGGATGAGTATGTCCGCCGCTGTCTTCTTCCATGCTGAGGAGATATTGGAACCCGCTGATCTGTAGCTCCCAGTTTCCCCAGTCACTAGCCAAGGCTTGAGTGTAGGGTAAACAACCTCTGATTTATTAGCTTTCCCCGGGCTTCCAGTAAATTCTTCAATGTGGACCTCTTGAGCTTGTCGTACTGCTGTTCCATTCACGGCTTGACGGCCTCTCATCCGATGATGAAGGCAGTGTCCCGGTGGTGGTTTGAATGTCTCCTTAGGCAAGGAAGAGCATCCCACCGCTTGCCACCAATGTGACGGACCCCCGTACTCAGGATGAGTATGTCCGCCGCTGTCTTCTTCCTTGCTGAGGAGATATTGGAACCCGCTGATCTGTAGCTCCCAGTTTCCCCAGTCACTAGCCAAGGCTTGAGTGTAGGGTAAACAAACTCTGATTTATTGAGCAACTGCACAAACTTATATACAGCAAGTGATGAAATTAGAATATATTCCCATCACATCCACCCTCCCCTCCCAGACCATCGGTCTGCTCAACACCACAGGTGTCCACCTGCTAACGAACTCCAGACAGCCATAGCAGAAGCCTGGCCAGAATGTCATTGTTCTGAGCTCCCTCAGAGAACAATGGGAGATAACGAGGGATGGTGCTGATAGTCTTTCCATAACCAGGTCACACAGCATAACGCACTCAAACATAACTCAACACCAATACACATTTAACGTATAAACTGATCACCATGTCGTCACACCCCCTCCCAAACAATACCAGACCCTTTAGGTCTGATAGGAATGTTAGGAGGGACCCCATTTTAAAAAGAAAAAAAAGGGGGGGGGGGTTTCCCCCTTAAAGTCATACCAGGCCCTTAATGTCTGGTAGGAATTTTAGGAGGGACCCCACCCCAAAAAATAGGGGAAAAAGACATGGGGTCCCCCCTAAAATTCCATACCAGACCCTTGATCCCAGCACAGGCAGGGCAGGAAAGGGGGGAGGGGGGGCAAGGGAGCCCCCCCCCCTGCGATACCAGGCCACATGCCCTCGGAACTAGCAGTGACAGCTAGCTCCGCCCAACTGTTTACAGTTGTAACAGGTGATCCATGATTGAGCAAAGTCATCCTGACTTTGCCCAATCATGGCTCTTACAGAGTACTGTTCGCTGATTGGGCAAAGTCTTGCACCTGACCTGTGGTCTGGTGCAAGGCTTTAGCCAATCAGGGCTCACAAGGCACAGTACATTGCAGGGAGCTTGGCGGGCGAATAGCCCGCAGAACGCCCTGACAGTTCGTGTGTTCGCCGAAACTGCCAATGAACGTTCGAGTCAAACTCATATCAAGCCCATCTCTAATGATGATTCTCCAAACAATTTAACTCACTTTTAGTTGTACATGATGGTAGATTTTTACTAGATCCCTCACCCCACTTTTGTGTCTGTATAGTATCTGTAAACATAATAATGTTTGAACCTCTTAATGAAACATTGTAATCATTAAATGTGGTACTTAAAAACATTGCCTGATACTGTGCAGGTATGATGTAACTCAGCATTAGATAAAATAGTACTTTGTCAATACAAGAGTCATACTGGCTTCTGTGGCTGCTGCTTTTTACAAGCACTTCTATGTTCTTACCATTAGCTGCCAAAGTGTGGAAGTAGAAAAAGGAGGGGGTGGGATAGACAGGTGGGCCAGAAAATAGAAGCCTATTTCAGGGAATTGTTCAAAGAGAGCAACATTTGTCACAGAGGCGGGTGACGGGTCTAATTAGCTTGTCAGTCTGACGGAGGCTGCACCCTGCACCGTGAGCTCACAACGATGGACTGACTGGCAGGGCAGCTGACAGACAGTCGATAATACAGCAATTAATGTCATAAATAATTCGGGAGCCAATTACAAGGGAATGGACACTGAGCTCTGGTGGTGGGAGGGAAAGAGGGAGGGAAGGAGCACTTTTATATGCTCACTGTCAGCACAAAGTACATTTAAGGATCTGGCTGCAGAACAACTCAGAACAACTTTTTTTTTGGTGTACACATAATAAATAGAGTAATTCTTCATTTGTCATTCTTCTTCAATATATAACAGCCTATATTCCTGTACTGAACCAGCTAATAAAGCCAAATTTTGACATATGATGGAACATATCACTTACTCATTTGTCCTGACAGCCATTTTGTGCAGGCTTGTGTGTGAAACTGTACGCCTACCAACAGAGGATCAGCTGTTTATTTGATTGAGCCACTGAAGGCACTGAACTACCTTCAAGTTCTTATTAAGGCAAGGGCACACAAGGACTTGACAGATCAAAAGTAATTTGAGAACCTGCCTATCAGGGGCGTAACTAGAAATCACAGGGCCCCATAGCAAAATTTTGTATGGGGCCCTGTGATTTCTAGTTACACCCCTTGCAGAGCCCACTTGAGATCCCACACAGCCCACCTGAGGGTGACCCTCCAGAGCCCACCATCGACTCTCTATGATGGGGTCTGCGGGGTCTCAGGTGGGCTGGTCACACTCCTTACCTGTCCGCCTCCTCTTCCTCCACGGTCGCTGATGTGTCCTGCCTCCTCCTCCATCGCCGGGCCCGAATCCTCCTCCACCGCCGCCGCTGGCTCTCACTGACTCAGCAGCGGCTGTGGAGAGGAACGCACCCAGTGATCTGAACAGTGGCATGTTCCTCTTCACAGCTGCCAGTGACAGCCAGCAGCAGATGCCATAGCGACCCAGACGGCCTGCACGGCATCAGGGATATCATGGCCGGGCCCCCCATAGTGGCTGCCTGGGTCGACCTTTAGACGCCCTGTGCGAGAAAGATTTACCGTGCCCCTTAGTGACCACAACCCTCAGTAACTACACCCCTCAGTGGCCACACCCACTTATCCAATACCCAAACCATTAAAAGCCTTCTATTTTTGTTAAGCACCAGATTAAAAAGTATTATAAAAAATAAAGGTAACACAACAAACGGAAAAAAGACACAGCGCTCTCTTAGGAGTGTGGGGTATGTGTGGGAATGGTCGATGAGGATTGCTGCTCTACAAACAGGGGGAGAAACCTGTGGACATAGAAATGAGGCAATGAGAGCGCAAATCCTGGGAGTGTAAAGGGTGTAGGGACAACCAGTGTCTAAAAAAATTCGGGACTTACTTGAGGAGCTGAGGGTCCTGACAGGGGCTCCCGATGGGGTTCTGGCGACCTGAGACGTATTGAGAGTATCCCACGGGGTGAAAGGATAAATGATAAGCCAATTTGTACTGAGTGCTGTGTGTGCTGAGGGGCTGGTGGAGAGGCTGCCTCTAGTCTTGATCGCAGTGTTTTTAAGACGTGATGGATTGGAAGTGATAAAAAGCTGGGGAAGAACGTGCATGGGGCGGTGGTGAAGGAGCGATGCGTTTCGAGGTGCGCTCTCATTGCCTCATTTCTAAAAAATAAAGGTATTAAACTTGTAAGCACAATATAAGTATTCTTGTAAATAAAACAACAGTAGGCAAACAAGTGGTAAAAATAATAAATGTCAAAATAAAATAAAGTCTATAAAAATAAGGTGTTAGAATGTCATGCAGACCCTTTTTTTCCAAATATGTGCATCTAGAAAAGTAAACACAAAAAACAGAACACAAAACTTAAGACTACATGTTAAATAGTGCATACTGTTTACTAAAACAAAGTGTATGATATGTGTGTGTGGTGGGGGGTGTTTTTTTTTACTGTTGGGTGTGGGTAGAAGAAGCTCAGTACAGAGGCATCCCATTCATTCAGAAACTGGAGATAGTAAATACTGTATTTACTATCAACCAGTTACGAATGGATAGAAGCCTCTGTACTGAGCTGCTTCTACCGATTCAGAAACTCCTGAATGAACAGGAAGTGATGTAAAGCACTTCCTGTTCATTCATAGCTGGGGACACATAGTACTATGTGTTTCCAGTGGTTTACAAACATTGGAGTGATCAGCAATTACTCCAGTGTTTGTGCGGCACACAGAGGGTCGGTAATTATTACACATATTTACCGATCCCCTGCTCAGCCATCCTGAAAGTGATAGGAGCTGCTCGGCCACCCACAGAGCTGCTCGGCCATCCTGGATTTGATAGCCGGTGGCTCTGCGATCTTCTCCCCGCTTGTCCATCCTGCACCGCCGCCCAGCCAGCAGCTTTAGCGCCCAATTTCTCTTTAGATCCCTGCTGCCTCTGCCCATACAGGTGGGGAGAGCAGTGGGGGCCCGAGGAGAAGCTGCAGGCTGTGCTGCCTTTCTAATCCACCCTGCGCCAAAGCCATGGCCTCGGTGACCTTGTAGGGTATCCAGCCCTGCCTGCATCTTAAGTCATAGCGCGCTGTGTTGGCCGCCTTAGGCCCCTGTTGCCATTGTGCCCTGTGTGTAGTGTTCACCACTAGATGATGACCACCGCATGAACACCCAGTAGAGTTCTGCTCACCTTAGGTTCAGGCCTCAGACCAGAATAGGTCTGAACAACGCTGTTTTCCCCTTTGTTGTAGAGCCAGGCAAGGATCTACCCTAATGGAGTCCACTGGTTATAATCCTCCTATCCAACCACGAAAGTGTTTCCAGGAAGCCAGATGCCGTATTTTCTCAGTCCCAAATAAAAAGAAATACAGGCCACGGTGTACACTGTAAAAAACACATAAAATCTTGATTTTAAAATGCTACTCACATAAAACCTGATAGAGTCGATCTGGACGTAACACGTGTAGGGCGGAGCTTGTGATGCAGTTAGTTTTCTGTGGTGCAGTTGGATATTTATGGTTTTATTTTATAAATTTTATAATTTATTTGGAGGTACGTTATTTATGTTACAGTGCTGAGATTTGTACAGCCATCGTCTTTAGTAAGTGAGAAAACAACAAGAAGAGAAAAGACACAGCGCTCTCTTAGGGGTGTGGGGTATGTGTGGATGCGGTCAATGAGGATTGCTGCTCTAGGAACAGGGGGAGACACTGTTTGTCCCTACACCACTCAGTGTAGGGACAAACACCTTTATCAGCACCTTTATCTAAGAAAAATACTCAGTCATTCAGGTAATGGCAAGCATGTGACTCACAACCCTGCTAAGGTGTGACAGTGGTGATGCTTGGTTATTGATCACTCAAATACCCAGCATTGACAAATACAGGCTGTGAGAGAGTATTCAACTAATAGCAAGCTTTAAATTGTGACTTATGGTTTACACAATGGTTTCTTTAGTTTCCAGCAGCTGAATGAAAGGTGAGTTGCAGACAGTGTATGTAGCTAGGGAGCTGCCAAATGAAGCTGCCACTGAAGATGGATTTCATCTACCCATGCTATGTGTCTGCCATCTAGTGAAAGGGGAAATTAGAGCTCAATTGCATGTTTAATTCTTCAACACCCTTTAAGGTAAAACAACTGCAAAATGCAAATATTTTGTGTTGTATACTTTTAATAACATTCATATTTTCGAGGAACAAACATTTGTGCTCCTTTGTATCCAGATTTACTATATATTTGCACAATTGTGTGATAGGTACTATGCAATGTATAACCTGTTTGAGTCAAGTTGTGGCATCAAGTATAAAGGTGATATTCTTGGATGGACATTGTAGTGTCATGTTGAAAATCTTGACAGGTTGGCCAGGTGCCCCCTCCCAAGACCGAACTTTCTCCAATGGGCCCCAGTGTCCCAGTCTTTTCCTGCCTAGCCCTGTGCAAATATAGATTTTCAGAAAGTCAGATTTTGCATATGATTTTTGAGAAGTGCATAAAGAAGGGGAAGGAGGAATCTCCCACTGGGCCAAGCTTCAGTATCTTACTAGGCGGCCCCGCTGGCGATCAAAATACCTGAACAATATCAATGGATACAGGCATTGTTCAGGTATTTTGAGAGCCAGCAAGTGACAGAACAAGGTCATTCAGCGCCCAGACCACAGTTGTGAGAAAAAGAAAGTACACCCTCTTTGAATTTTGTCGTTTTTAGTATCCGGACATAATAAAAATGATATGGTCCTTAGCAGGTCTTAAAGCGGACCTTTACCCATATCTTTAAAAGAACAACAAACACACCTTTAGAAATGCTTAGTAATGACAATCTATAAACACAGACTTCTAGATAATTGCCGGCGTTGTATTCTTTGCATACCTTATTTTTCTTTTCTTCCCCAGTCTTCTGACAGTGGCCATGTTTACTAAGGGCAGATTGCCAGCTCTCCTTTCACTTCCTGATGTTCTGGCACATGTGACTAGGACATGTGACCATGCACATCATCTCAGGGGAGGAAATTTCTTTCCCTGAGATTACAGATGAGATTTCACAGCAATGCTCTGCTGATGACAAGGCAATCCCAGTTTGCATTGGGTTGGCAAACTGAAGTTATTTGCGCCTTTCAAAGCTGGAAGTGAATGCTCTGCATGTGTAAGTATTTCAAAATAACAGCATTTTACAGCTGGCATGTCTATGTTATTATTAATCATCATACATAGAGGGATGCATTGATGATTTGGTTTTTGAGTGTAAAGGTCTGCTTTTAAATGAGGTAAACACAACTTCAGATAAACAACAACACATGAAATATTATACCATGTCACTATTTATTTTACAATCATAAAGCCAAAACTGAGAAGTAATGTGTGAAAAACTAACAGGGTTATTCCCAAATGGGTGAAGAGTTTGGAGAAGGCAGGAGAAGTGAACAACCTAGGCCAAAATAGCTGATTTGGAAAAATTTTCCATTTCAGCTCACTTTTCAGCTCAGTTATGTCGTCCTAGATCAGGGTCGGCAACCCGCGGCTCCGGAGCCGCATGCGGCTCTTTCGTCCTTCTGCTGCGGCTCCGCTCCTTCCGCCCACTGATCTGACAGATGCAATGATCGGGGAACGGGGCGGTATCTCCGCATTTGTCGAGGCCTCGTCTCAGCACACCACAGAAGAAGGTGTAGCTCCACCCCCTCCTGTTTGCTTTGCGGGCCGGTCTATGCAGGGATTGTGGCCACGCCCCCTCACGCCGTCTCTGTGGAACCGCCGCTGCTTCCAGCTGGGAGAGAGAAAAACCTGGGGAGTCCCCTACAAGGCCGAAAATGTAAGTGTAAGCCCTAAGGGAGTCCCTGGAAGGCACTGTGGTGTCCCTATCTTCTTCCATCATTTGTTTTTTTTCAATTTGACTTTTTTTTTTATGTAAAAGAGAAATTATCTTTATTTTAAACTGTTCAAGGCATGTTTTTATTGAAGAGACCAGCAGCGGGCCGCAAAACAACAGGGTAGTAAATTACATTCACATAGTGTTCAGGTTAAAAAAAATTCCCATAATTTAGTCATCGCTCTTGAATTTGACATTTACATATGGAACATAATCGAGGAACAGCCTCCAGTCTGTGGCCCAAAACAATCCAATTTGACTTTTATGATGCTAGCATCTTTACTGTGACTTTGACTGTGGGGGAACATTAGAGTGTAAGCTTCTCTGTACAGAGACTGTGACTGGCTCAGTGTACGCCGTCTCTGTGGAACCGCCGCTGCTTCCAGCTGGGAGAGAGAAAAACCTGGGGAGTCCCCTACAAGGCCGAAAATGTAAGTGTAAGCCCTAAGGGAGTCCCTGGAAGGCACTGTGGTGTCCCTATCTTCTTCCATCATTTGTTTTTTTTCAATTTGACTTTTTTTTATGTAAAAGAGAAATTATCTTTATTTTAAACTGTTCAAGGCATGTTTTTATTGAAGAGACCAGCAGCGGGCCGCAAAACAACAGGGTAGTAAATTACATTCACATAGTGTTCAGGTTAAAAAAAATTCCCATAATTTAGTCATCGCTCTTGAATTTGACATTTACATATGGAACATAATCGAGGAACAGCCTCCAGTCTGTGGCCCAAAACAATCCAATTTGACTTTTATGATGCTAGCATCTTTACTGTGACTTTGACTGTGGGGGAACATTAGAGTGTAAGCTTCTCTGTACAGAGACTGTGACTGGCTCAGTGTCAGCACTGAGGTATATGTCAGCTATATAAATGTATAATAATAGTGTGTGACTATGGAGGGACATTAGAGTGTAATCTCCTCTGTACAGAGACTGATTTGACTGTGGGGGAACATTAGAGTGTAAGCTTCTCTGTACAGAGACTGTGACTGGCTCAGTGTCAGCACTGAGGTATATGTCAGCTATATAAATGTATAATAATAGTGTGTGACTATGGAGGGACATTAGAGTGTAAGCTCCACCGCTCCAGTACATATGCGATAAAAGGATGACTGCTTCCATAGGAATTAAGAGGTTAAGTAGCAGCCAGCTGCTGCTAATCAAATGCACTTAATTAATCATCAGCAAGTGTGACCACCTCTATAGATGCCAACGTTGTATCAGTTTGTTGGTCTGGAGCATTCAGGTGTGTGCTAACACAATGCCAAGGAGGCAATCGTCTTAAAGAAGCAATTGTTGCCGTTCATCAGTCTGGGAAGGGTTATAAGGCCATTTCCAAACAATTTAAAGTCCATCATTCTACAGTGAGGAAAATTATTCACAGGTGGAAAAAATTCAAGACAGTTGCCAATCTTCCCAACAGTGGATGTCCCAGCAAATTCACCCCATGGTCAGACCGTGCAATGCTCACAGAAATTGTGAAAAATCCAAGACTCTACAGGCCCCAGTTAACATGTTAAATTTACAATTATAAAAAGACTGAACAAGTATGGTTTATATTGAAGGGTTGCCAAGAGAAAGCCTCTTCTCTCTAAAAAGAACATGGGAGCACAACTTAGGTTTACAAAGTTGTATCTTTCACAAACCTCAAGACTTCTGGAACAATGTTCTTTGGACAAACAAGACCAAAGTGGAGATGTTTGGCCATCATGCACAGCACCATATTTGGCGAAAACCAAACCCAGCATATCAGCACAAACACTTCATGCCAACTGTCATTCACAGTGATGGAGGGGTGATGATTTGGGCTTGTTTTGCAGCCACGGGACCTGGGCACCTTGCAGTCATTGAGTCAACCATGAACTCCTCTGTATACCAAAGTATTCTAGAGTCAAATGTGAGGCTATCTGTCTGACAGCTGAAGCATACCAGCAAATCTACAATGGAATAGCTGAAAAAGAAAAGAGTCAAGATGTTGCAATGGCCAAGTCAAAGTCCAGACCTCAACCCGAATGAAGTTCTGTGGCGGGACCTTAAGAGAGCTGTGCATAAACAAATGCCTGCAAACGTCAATGAACTCACGTAATGTGGTAAAGACGGGTGGGCCAAAATTCCTCAACAACAATGTGAGAGACTGATAAAGTAATACGGAAAAGTATTATTTCAAGTCATTGCTGTTAAAAGGTGGTTCTACAAGCTATTGAATCATAAGGTGTACTTAGTTTTTCCACACATGGCTTTTCCATTTTGGCTTTGTTTGTGAAATAAATAATGACACGTTGTAATATTCATGTGTTGTTCATCTGATGTTTTATATACCTAATTTTAGGACCTGCTAGGACCAGATGATTTTTAATATGTCCTGATACTTAAAACCAAAGAGGATGTACTTTCTTTTTCTCACGACTGTACACTCCCACTAATCCCTACCCCCGGTTATTAGGCATTTTAAAATAAAATAGGTTTAATGATGTCAAAGCAGAATTCACTGACATTGGTATCAGTGGGAGAAAAATATGGTGCATTGAAGTGTGCTAGCGGCTCTGTATGTGGGCTGGAAGGCTCTGGATGGGACTGGGTGTCACTATGAAGGGAATAGGGGTTCTGGAGGTGGTATACTTGGTGGCCCTGTGGGGAATAAGGATTCTGAAGAGGGATGGAGCAACTGTGCGTGATGGAGACTCTGGAGGGGGCTGGGGGTCGCTCCAGGGGGCATTGTGGGACACTGTTGGAGTTTGGTGGGAATGAGGGCTGGAATCTTTGCATTAGGCTGGGGGCATGGTAGGAGACTGGAGGGCACTACTGGATGTCACTCTCAGATACGCATCTATACTTATGGCAGATCTGCTCTGCATCAAGGGAGGTGTGCTGGTGTTCCAGCACAAGACCACCGTTGCCACTTTGCAGTCATGGCAACAAAGAGGGACCCTGCAGCTGTCCCCACAGCATTACTCCCCCATCTTTCATACATGATAACACTGCACCAGCGGCAGCTGTCCATCCTGCCCTAGAGAAAGCACTTTTCCTTTAGATTTTGTGTGTGGGTTTTTTTTAACAGTAACATCGGGAATCAATGTTTTTTTAACAGTAACATCGGGAGAGGTGTTTGTGGCATGGGTTAGAGTAACATTTCTCTCCTACAAAAACAGGCACCATGAATGGCATAGGTACTGCCACCAGGTGCCCTCTTTTTAGCATAGCTCAGCATTACTTAATAGAGAGCAGAATTTTTTTTATTCTCTATTCCCAAATCAGGACTGCAATATGGGTACATGTTAAAATGCTTGAAAAAATGATTCCCAAGTCTATTAGGCCATAAAAGTAGCTTTACTTAAAATAGAAATTTCATGATATAAGATAGCCTTAAGTGTTAAAATCTTATAATAAAAAATAACATGACTAACAATATTCAGTATTTCATAGCATGTTATAACAGGATTAAAAATAGTATATTACCAGTTCTAGCAGTGAAGGAGTTAGTCATCGCTGTGAAGTTTTATGCAGGTGACATGGGGGCTGGGAATACTCTGCTGTTTGAAAATGAAGATGTCTCACATTGGGATATATCTGTCTGATGGTTTAAAGGTTGTCGTGACTTTGCTGGCACTGAACATATTGATTTTACCATTGGCTCGTTTGTGGAACATGCTGAGAGAATCTTTCTCCTTGCAGGCCTAAAAACACGGATCTTTGTTTCTGCACGGGGATAGCAGGGATAAAATATCAGATTGCTGTGTTGTATACTATTTATGGTGTAGACACATTGGTACAGTGGAGTCTAAGCATAAATCTGACTCCTGCTAGTAAAAATAACATGTTATATGATAGATCTTTCTTTATGTTCAGTTTTTTAAGGTTCCTTTTCTATTTATATGGCAGCTTTGTCACTATCCTCACACATACAATTATTTGTTAAGGGACCATCAGTTTGATCTTACATCCATATGTCCAAATTTTTTATGCAGTTTAAAGCTACACAGTGTAAGGCAGATCATGTGGTTACTACCAGTTGGGTGTAATCATGCTGCCAAATCACGCCTCTCTCTGACACATTTCACCCATAATTGGCTTAGTCATAGACTAAGCGGTATATGTGAAGTCTCAATAAAGTTTTCACAGCCCAGTGAAGTTGTTGGTTTGTAGCTGAATTCGTTGTGTGGACATAATGTTCTAAGACATTACACAACTCATCCAGGCAGCTTCTTCAGTACTAATAAGTGTCAGGAATATACCCCAGCATTTACAGCCACACAGGTAACTCAGTAACCTTAATAAAAAGGTTTCCCAAACCTTTTAAACAGAAGGCCAGTTTACTTCCTGTGAAATTGTCTAAGAGCTGTACAGTTCCATGTGCACCACACGAGATACACAAGTCCATCGAGTTCAACCTATAGAGATGAGAACCCCCCAAAACAGAAAAAAACAGAATGCTTTGCCCACAGTTACTCACTGTTGATCCAGAGGTAGGCAAAAAAGAACCCCTATAAAGCATGGTTCAATTTGTTCCAACAGGGGGAAAAAAATCCTTCCTGATCCCATAAGGCAATCGGATATTCCCTGGATCAACAATCTCTGGTGCTTAATAACTCAATATCCAGTAATATTCTGTGCTTTTAGGAATTTCTTTTAAAACAGTTAACTGAGCTAGCTAGAACTAGCTCCTGGGGGAAGTCTATTCCAAATTTTCATAGCTCTAACTGTGAAGAATCCTTTCTGTATGCAGAGGTTAAACAACTTTTCCTCCAGACACAAAGAGTACCCCCTTGTCCTTTGCAGTGACCTTAAAGTGAATAATTTGGCACCAGGCTCACTATATGGACCATCATGTATATATTTATACATAGTGATGTATAGTGATACATAGTCATGTCCCCCCTTAATCGCCTCTAATCCAGAGAGAACAAATTCAGGTCAGTTAATCTGTCCTCATAGCTGAGCTCCACCATGCTTCTTATCAGTTTAGTTGCCCTTCTCTGGGGGGGGCTTCAGCTGTCATTGCGATGTGCAGGGCTCGCTGTGTGTTCACGGAGGTTGGACTACCTCCTGGCGAACCAGCACCTAAATCATTCTTTGCTATAAATATGCTCCAAGATGGAGGTCCTAACTCTAAAGAGAGGCCTTGACAAGGCAGTGCAGCTTCCACAAGTTTTGCAAACGTTGTGCAACAAAATCCTTTGTTTTTAACTTAGTAGTTAGACAGCATACTTGTTTTTGCAGGCTGCCTGTGAGTGTGCTGCGAATGTTTGTTTTAATAATTGAGGATTGTCCCCACTATGTCCCACCACAGCTGGAGAGGCGAGGTTGCCTAGCCAGGGCTATGCTGGTATCAGAAAAAAAAAAACCATCTCCCCTCTGCCACTGGTGTCATTAGGCCTTCTCACTGCAGAGGCTGTGAAGCAATAACATGTTAATGGGGCCCTGCTTTATGGAGAGAATTGGGAAAATTAGATCCAACATTATGTCTTACTTAGATATATGTAAAGATCCTTCAGTTAGGCATGTTAAATGCTTCCTTCAGAGAATTAAAAGTGCACAGAGCATCTGTTCGAAGAAGTTGGTCGAGACTGGTTATACCTGATCTGGTCCAAACACAATTATCGGGGATATAGAAGTTGTTGTAAGGGTGGGATTATCCCAGAGAGGGGTGAGGGGGGACCAGGAACAAGGGAGCAAGACCACATAGTTGAAGCTTTCCATACCTGTAAATGTTGTTTTTGTAGGGCGTTTAAGTTGTGAGAAAGAGCTAGGGCCCTTATACACCCAGGTCATTAGATCCTTAGAGGTACCATGTATTGGCCAAGGTGAGCCACCACCTAATAGTTACCATAAGTGACAATGTAAAGTAACATAGTAGGTTAGGTAGGGCCAGGCCCACATTAGTTGTGGGCAGTTGTAGAGAAGCGGGCACTATTCTGGGAGGCCTTTTCACCCAAATATAGGAGGAAAGCAAATTGTCTATTTTGTGAAAGGTTCGTTTAGTTATCCAGTTGGGGGAGTGTCTAAATATGTATATAAATTTTGGTAAGAAAATGATATTAATGAGGTTGGTTCTGCCAGCCTCTGGCAGTGCAGGGAGGATCAGACCTCACATTTAATAGAAAATGGATGGATTATAAAGTCAAGGTTGATATCCACACGTTAGCTCTTTGGTGATGTATATACCTAGGTATTTAAACTGGTGCACCCACTGGGTAGGGGAAGTAGCTGCCAGCTGCTAAGCCTGATGGTACAAGGCGAAGAGTGTGGATTTGGACCAGTTAATTCTGATGCTTAAAAAGTTTCCAAGCTATCAAAGGTATGTAATACAGACAATGAGGCATAGGCCAGATCAATTCTGTAGAAGAATTTGGTAGTCGGATGCTTCTATCTTCAAAAATCAGCCCATTTGGAGAGTTCCATGGCATCCTGAGGAGAGGGGTTGAGTCTGTCCATAGTAGAGCAGAGAGTCAGATTAAAGGCACCCATGGCCAGAATTGTATCTGCATTTTACTGGGCTGCCAGTGACAAAAGCTAATAGAGCAGGTGTAGATCATCTGGAAAAGATATATAGAAACCAACTATGAGCATTTGAACATAAAAAATGTTAGCATAGAGAATATGATTTCTCCCTTTGGGTCTAATGTAAGGTTGAAGAGTTGTAACAGTTGCTTTATGTTGCCCTATGATGCATACCCATTCTGGCATGGCTGGTGTATGTGGCATGATACTGATAATGTTAGGGAGACACCCCCTGGCAGGTGACACGGGCTTACCTGAGAGGTGGAGTCTAAGTACCAGCCGGTGTGCACCAGAGCTCCTGATGGTGGAGATGGGTTAGGCTGCTTGCTGGTACCAGGTTGCGGTCCCCAGGGTTGCCCTGCCAAGGTATGGATGGGAACAGGAGGGCTCCAATGAAGAGATAGTAGTCAGATCCAGGCAGAGTTCAAGGCAAGCAGCTAGCAGAGGGTGGTTGGACAGTCCAAGGTCGGCAACTAGCAATCAGAGGATAAACACAGGAGACGAGCAAAGTCGGGTCCAGGCAGACGTTCAGGGCAGGCAGCAAGCGAAGAAGGGTCAGACAGTCCAGGTCAGCAACGAGAAAACAGCAGACGTATAAGCTCTTTCACAACCAGAAAGCTGGCAAAAAAACCCAGCACCCGCTCCTTGTAGAGCTAGTGCTTAAATACCCCTCTGAATCAGAAATGACACGGCCAGCCTCAGGGTAAACTGGAAGTCCTGGTCTGGAATCTGTTACTATTATCAGCCGTACTTGCCTGGACCCTGTTAGATCCATTAGTAGAGTATCTCCTGTTTATTAAGCGTTTATGTGGTACTGTGTCTATTTAGATCTCTACTCACCTCTTCATAAAATGTTAGTAGGTTGGTCGGACAAGAACGGTCCTTCAAAAAACCATGCTGATTATCACTTGTCACAAGTAAAATTGACTAAATAGTCCTTTATCATTCCCATAAACAGTTTGCATATTATTGATGTTAGACTGACTGGTCCGTAGTTCCCCGGTTGGCATCTTGAACCTTTTTGAATATTGGTACTACCGTAGCTTTACGCCAATCACTTGGTACCCTTCCATTCAGTCTCTCTATAACCGGGCTGAGCTATTTAAGTACCCTGGGGTGCAGGTTATCTGGTCCTAATAATTTATTTGCGTTAAGTTTTTCAATTCTTTGTTGAATCCCGGCTGCTATCAACCACTGTGGTATCTTGCACATTAAGCTACTCACATTGTTTTCTCCATTAAACCCGCCTTTGAGTGTATACTTAGGAGAAAAATTAATTTAATACATCAGGCTTCTCCCTGTTGTTTGTGATTAATCTTCCATTCTCATATTTTTTTAGGCCGACCTGCTCTTTTCTTACCTTTTTACTGTTTATATATTGGAAGAATTTTGGGGGGTTCTTCTTACAGACTGTGGTGATATGCTTTTCATAATCTATTTTAGCTGCCTGGATTTCATGTTTACATTTCTTATTGCATTCCTTGTATGTCTGGAATGCGAATGCAGTACCCCATCTTATATTTTTTAAATACAAGCTTCTTTTCTTTGATGTGTTGTCTTACCATTTTATTTAGCCATGCAGGCTTAGCTCTTCATCTTTTATTTTGTTACCCAATGGTATGCACTCGGTAATCGTATTATGCAATGTATTCTTAAAACAATCCCACTTCTTCTTCTTAGAAATATGTTGTCCCATTTAGTGTCATACACTAGATCAGGGGCGCCCACTATTTTTCTTCTGGAGATCTACTTTTCAAATGACGAGCTCATTGAACATCCCTTGCGTGTGTTCTGATTTACCAAGTGCTCTGCAGTTGTTTCTGTTCTTTGCGTATGACCCTGGCTCTGGCTGACTGAGATCCTGGTTCCTGACTCCTGTAATTGTGTCATCCTGCTCTCAGTGTTCCCCAACCAGGTTCGGCTGATTAACCCGCTTTGACATCTGACCTCTAGCTTGGCACTGATGACGTCCTGAACTTTCTCTATTGTTTTTTTGTCATTTATATTTATTGTTGTTTCCAATAAACTACTTTTATTTTTTAAACCCGCAGTTTAAGTTTCTGTATGGTGGTTTTGTGGTTCCCTTACAGGTGGGCTGCTTTCACTTGACCCTGTCCAGTTGGAGAGATACAGTGGCCTAGCTTGATTCCACCAAGACTGTAGCTAGTTCCCTACTAGCTAGTGGCATAGACAGGGGGTTTGGCTCCTAGTTAGTCCAGTCTCCTTTATAATGTGCATTTACCTGAGATTTCTTAGTCTCTATTGTAAACCATGTCAATACTAACTTTGTTTAACCTGCACTTCCCTCACAGGCCTCATTCCAGTTTAATAAAGCCCATTTTAGCCTTTCAGGTCTGTTGGTGAGTTCTGTTTAGACAGGACAGGTCATCACTTGGGGAATAGGGTTGCTATCAGAGACTTAATGTGGTTTTAAAAAAGAAAACTTTTTTAAAATTTTAGTTTTGTAAAGAGTATCCCTTTAACCTCCTTGGCGGTAATCCCGAGTGTGGCTCGGGGTTAATTTTCAGTACCATAAGCGATACCCCGAGCCACACTCGGGATTACAGCGTAGCATTACTTACCTTGTCCCTCGAACCGCGCTGTGTCCTCAGGCCGATGCCGGCATCCGTCTTCCTGGTTCCATCCCTTGCGACCGCCCGCGTCATAAGGGGGTGGAACTGGCGGGAATTTTAAAATAAAAGTAACGAAGAAAAAAATGACCAATAAAACGGAAAAAAATAGAACAAAAAAGGAAAAAAAAAAAAATAATCAGACCACCAGGGAGGTTAAGGTTTTATTTCCTGTAAGGAAAATTTCTCCAATTCAGCTCACTTTCCAGTTCAGCTATGTTGTCCTAGATTGTTCACTTCTTCTGCCTTCTCCAAACTCTTCCCCCTTTAGTGAATACCCCTGATAATGTGAGGCTTTTATTTTGAAATCTACTCCTTGTTCTTGATGTGGGCAGTGGTTTGAGACTTGGACTTATTCCAAACTTATTAGGGCATATTATGCAGGTATAACATGTAGGTTAAAGTCCAACTTTGAGCTAGTTATTTTAAAATTGTCCCCCAACTGGTTTTAAAACAAAACAAAAGCTCTTGGTGCAATATTCACCTTCCGTCCAGAACAATGTATTTCATCGTCCAAGTTGAATGATACCCAGAGTCTTACAGCCTGGAAAACTAAGACCCCCCCCCAAAGAGGTATCACTATGGCACCCAGCGCTCACAGTATAGTCGTGCAGAGAGTGGGGCTGACATCATCAATTCAGTGCTGCTCCCTGCACTGTTGAGGATCACCCAGAACCAAGAAAAGGACAAAAAGGACCTGTGGATCAAATAAAGGATAAAGAATTATGGAAAAAAGTAACTATTTTAAAAAATGATAACATGCCCTGTGGCAGCCTCAGGGGCTGAGCATGGAGTTGGACTTTAAGCTCAGCTGCTATTTAATGTGAACATTTCCTTTCACTAAGCATGTAAATACAGTGGTACCTTTATAAAATGCATATTTTTCCCACAACTTGTAGACTGAGTGGACTAAACAGAGCAATTACTGATACGAAAATTGTCAAAGGTCAACAGCTACTCTCTCATTTTCATTTCTAACCATTCCTCCTAGCCAATGACGTATGCAGAGAACATTAACACATGCCTATAACGGAAATGGTAAAGGTTTCTTTAATGTGCATGCTGTGATTGGCAGCCTGATTTCACCTTTTCTATGTTGTACAAGAGACAATATAGTGGTTCCTACAGGGTTTATGGGAAAAGACTAGTGTGGAGAATTTGTTCACTGATGTTTGTAAGCTGATTAATTCATTTCTGGTAATTTTTTTTTTTAAACACTGGCCGGAGTGGCTTTAAGCACATCCTCTTAAAATGTGCACTTATTTTGATCATACCCACTATGCACCATGAGCCCAAAGTGACCCAGGTCTTTTAGAGTCCTTTCAATGACTTTGTGTTAAACATCACCAAGTAAGGATATATTTTTCCCACAAAAATTGTGTCTGTGTAATATTTCTCCCTGATGCCTACTTAGCTTGACAGGTACAATTGCTAGTTTAATCCAGAAACCGTATACTGCAATGCACTATTGCTGCACATACTTTTTTGTCTAAACATAAGTGTTTCCCAGGGCCTGTGATTCAATACAAAATATGAAGTGTGTGTAATATGTATAGCACTATCCAGTCCCCTGAATATCTTCCCATAACTGCAGCTTTCACCAGCCAAGCCACCAGCTGAAGCCTTGGAACAAATAGTTTTGAAAGTAAATCAGGGTGCTGGCTGCCACTTCTATTAACCTTCATCACAGCACCGACGGGAGGAAATGAGTAACGAGAAATAATAATTCAGACTTGTAAATCATGCTTAGTATGCGAGGCGAAAAATAAAGGGTGGAAAAATCTGTGCATTTCTTCTAGGCAGCTGTTGGCAGTTAAAGTTAATTCAGAGTGTAGAAATGAAATGGGGCAGGGAGCTGAGTCTCTGAGCTGTTTTTAAACAGCATGAAAAAAGCTGGCCTTGTCCATCTGAACTGAATTATAAAGGTAGGCAATGTTTTGTGGCTACAAAAAGGTTAAAAAAAAATGTTTAGGAAATATATAATGATGCTGTTTGTTACTGTTTGTACTTCTTATAACATTGAAAGATATTTGACGGTATTTGTTATGAATATAGATGGCCACTGACATAGGAGGGCAGTTAAAGGTGTATGAAATTGGACATGTGGATAGCTAATTAACTGTGAATAATTCAATATCTGGGATTTAAAAATAACACTGTTGTATCCGTACTCTTGTAAGTGTAAGGAAATTATCTGATGTATCAACTCAGCATAACCAAAAACTATAGCTATTATAAACTTATATCAGTCCATGAAGCAGTAGCACGAAGTCCGTCAGGGAAATAGTGGGAGTTGCAGCAGTGTAGACACAAAAAAAATAATGCTTGGATTTAGAGATATTAACACTCTTCTGTTCAACAGCTACAAAGCACAGATTAATTCATTACACTGCCTGTGTAGCTTAATATTTATACTTTAAATGAAAGCAGACTTTATGTGCCATCAAATTTTTCTTTTCTCCCACAGTCTGCACCTTGTCAATAAAAACACACTTTATCAACTTTTAATTGGACCATTTATAGTTTAGTCACGGAGAGAAAAGCTCCCAATAAATTAGTTACTTCTTAAGTGCACTGCTGAGTAGCTTTACTTGATTAAAATGGGTTTCATTTTTAACACACACACACACACTTTATAAGATCTTTATTAGTCCACATCATATAAAGTGTAATTCCAGCCTACAAGTTATATAGTTACATATAGTTACATAGTTAGTCAGGTTGAAAAAAGACACATGTCCATCAAGTTCAACCTATAGAGATATATGAAAAAAAGAGGAAAAGCCTAAACAGAATCCTATGCCCACAATTATCCGCTGTTGATCCAGGGAAAGGCAAAAAAACCCCCCTATAAAGCATGGTTCAATTTGCTCCAACAGGGGAAAAAAATTCCTTCCTGATCCTATATGGCAATCGGATATTCTCTGGATCAACAATCTCTGACGCTTAATATACCTATGATAACTCAATATTAGGGATGCACCGATATATCGGCCACCAAAACATATCAGCCAAAAATGGCACTTTTGGCTATATGATGCCGAAAGTGGCATTTTCCTGCCAATACATTGCGCATCCCAGGTTTCTTTCCTCCCCGCTGGGCGCTGCTCTGTGTCCCAGCGGGGAGGAGAGAAATTGACAGCCGGCCGAGCGCTGTGAGCGGCACGGTGTCTGCTCCCACACCGCTCAGCCACCTATCACAATCCGGCAGAGCGGTGTGGGGGCGGAGACAGCACACGCTGTCACAGGAGGCTGAGCTCTCGTCCCTGCTCTGCCCGCTCAGAGAGGAGAGCAAATGCAAACACTCAGCGATCATTTTTGCTGAGTGTTTATAGATAATTAAGGATATGGTTTGTTTACTATAGCCTCAATTATGAATGAATGGGAAGTGATTTACATCACTTCCTGTTCATTCATACTTGTAGTTATAGTAAACATACTATGTTCTCAAGTTATCAATGAACAGGAACACTCATAGAGGATTCCTGTTCATTGATAACTGGGGATATAGAAAAAGAGATTGATGACTCTGTTTTCTTTTTCTATTTTAAAAAGGGAAATATCGGGGGTCTGTTTAGACCCCTAATATTTCCCCGAAGCATATCAGCCAAAAATGGCACTTTGGCTATAAGTTTCTATCTCCGTCTCTCTAATCACAGTCAAACTTTCAAAGCAGTAAATCTGATTGGTGGCTGTGAGATGCTCCTTAGTACTCAGGGGTAGTGATGATTTGGGGCTTGGTGTGAACCCAGTTCACCCGAGTTTGCCGAAGCCCACTCAGAACTGTGAAAATCCTCCCCACCCCAGCACAGTCAGTGGGGTATTGCCTGTCCATTTGTGATGTGTAGCTGTGGGGCAGGGAATGCGCCACCGCAACTGATTAAGCTGGTAAGAGGGAGTGTCAGTCACAATTTAAGTTTGCTTAGTTGAGCTCAGGCAAACTGGGTTCACACTAAGCTCCAGCTCATCATTACGTAAGGGTTCATAGTTAGTCAAATGGGAGTGTGGTGGAATGGTAAACTACAGCACTGCTTGGATGAAAGGCTGAAGTACTAAGCAGGTGACTGTTCTATCTATGCCAGTTAAACAGACAATGTAAGACAAAGGTCTTGACTATTCCTACAATGTCACCTTCAGCCTGGCATCTTCATCCATCTCTTCACTTATTTCCAGTATTCCTATTCTTGTCTTTTTACTCTACCTACCCATTCACAACCTCACCTTCATAACGAGTTTCAATGTGCTTTTTGTCTGGAATGTTCTTTCTTATTCCATTTGACACTTACCCAGTATTTCAATTAATTTTATACAAGAATATACTTTGACATAATATATTCTCTTTAGTCAGTTATCCATCAGTACTAATAGTAAAAAAAAAAATTAACATGCATGCATTATTATTATTTTTTAAATATTTGTAGCACTTTGTTCAACACCATTGGACATCATCAATACATACAACAAGAAACTCTTCGCTTAGGCAGGAAACTTGTTTGTTGAGGTACTTGGTCATGAAACAAACCTTGTGCCATCTTCTGTCTTTTTTTACCATTATTAGATCATTTATTTTTATTAAAGTAGTATTCAACTCTCAACTCAATAATAAATCCAGATCTAATATATATATACATTGCCCAGCAACGTATTTCTTTAAATTTTTAACCATGCACTTAGTCATCATGTTTACAAACAGTTGTCTCCAACTGTTTCAGCTCTGTTTCCCTGAACTTCCTGTCCAGTACAAGATCACAAGGCACATCACTGTCCAACACCTGTTCATCTACTAGTTGGGAGAAGTGGGGAGAAGGAAGGAGAGGAGTGGCTTGCCTTGCCGTACATGTGTGTTTGTGGAGACACACAGCTTGCAAGGGACAGTAGCCACCCTAAATTGGGATATCAGGGTAGTGCTCAGGGGACCAGCTGATTCCACAGGAAACTCAAACTTTAAAGCATCAAGCAGCATCTATTGTAAGTGATTTAATGATTGCTGGAGGCCTGGAGAAGAGATACAAATATTAGCCCTGCATTTTGATGCCTATATATTGCCCATTTGTTGGCAATATATAGGCACTGTATTATATTATTATATAGGTTATGATTGCTGGTTTGTTGGCCACTTTGCATGCCACATGCATCTTTGTGAACCATCTAGTGCACGTTAGGGGCACACATTTGCTAGCTGCTCCTACATTTTAACTAGACAAAATACAATAATAAGCTGTGTTTTACACTTCTAATTTTACATGTGATACTTATACCAGTCAGGTTTCCTCAGCACCCTAGTTACCTGATTAGCTCTTTTACAAGGGTAAAATAACAGTATAGATTGATAGTGACAGGCCTTGAAGTGTAAGAAGACAATGACTTCCCTAAGCCCTGTCTCTGCGGTGGAAAGTGAAACTAAACTGTGCAGCAGGAAATGGTAGGGAGTGTCTACCTAGAGACTGCACTAGACTGTACTAGCTAAAGACAAAACAGTAGGGCGAAACAGAGGAAGATACCAAATACAACAAACTAGGCAAAAGACAGGCTGTCGTGACAGCACAATGACAAAGCAAATTTAGTGCTGTCTGCAGCGGGGCATGGAGATGTGCAGGAGTTGCAGGTAAGGTGAGTTGAGGGGATTGGAGGATTCCTTTTGCAGAAATGCTGTCAGCTCAGGCCTCAATCTAATCGTAAATCTTTGGCAAGACTTTATTTCTGTTCATCAACAATTTAGCTAACATGAATGGGAAAACATTGCAGGGTGCAAAACGACTTGCAGCTGATGGTGGCTCTATCACATATTGACCCAAGGGGCAAAATATGTATGCAAACCTCAAATGTCTGATCCTTGATTTATTAACTTTTGTGTCACTATAAAACATAGTTTTTGTCTTCAAAGTGTTAAAGTGTATGTGTAGCCCAAACTCTTTAGTTTTGTTTTGTTGTTGTTTATTTAGATTTGCACAGCCTACAATCAGGGCCGTCTTTAACGCAGGGCAAAAGGAGTGGTTGCCCCGGGCCCAGTCATTGCTGTGGGGCCCAAAGCAGCTGCCTCTTGAGCCTGCTAAAGATACACACGCAGCACCGTTCTGTTCACTATGCAATCAGCATTGCATAGTGTTGCTCCGCCCCTGCTGTACGCTGAGTAGCGTGACCGCATGATGTCTCACGCGGGGTCACTTCTCCCTCTGATGTCTCCTCCTATCTGCTCTGCAGGTGGAGGATGTTGCAAGAGGTGGGGGCGTGGTGGGGGCATGGTGTGACTGTTAAGGGGCGGGGGGGCCAGAGAAAATGTTTGCCCAGGGTCCAATCAATATTAAAGATGACCCTGCCTACAATATAGTAAAAACACTTAATTTTTCTTCACTTCTGTCTTGGAGATGAAACAGTAAGTGAGAGGAAATCTCTCAAAAGTAAGGGGAGTTCCCCTCTTAGGCAGTTGCCACTGGAGCAAGGGCCCTCATTGGAAGAGCCCCCATCTTTTGTTTTGTGAACCACTCTAAAATTGTAGATTTCCTATCATGTTCTGTCTCTGTGACAGTTGAGGGAGAATTTCCTAGAAGAGACACAGGTTTTGACCCTTCTTTACAATAACTCAAGCTAAAAAACAAAAATGTTTTGGCTACACTTACACTTTAAAATCTATCACAACCCAAAACCAAAAATTTAATATATTACCACTATCCAGTCCTTAAATGTGGTGGCTGCAATAGTTTTCTTTACTTTAATTTGGTAATCCTGCAGATAACGTAGTTCCTGACCCTTTGTGTCTACGCTCGTTTCTCCACTCTTTCTTTGGGACAGCCATGGGCTGGAATTCAAGCATGTCTGCCTTATTTATCTCCATTTCATGGTGGATTGCAGGGACTAGTAGTTTACACAATAAAGATTAAGGTTTTTAGAACTTCCAAGATCAACCTGTATTTTCTGTACTTGCTGAAAATTTTCTTTACAAAAAAGTTAAAACTAAAGCAGCCGCCACATATAAGGGCTGCAATATATACAATTTTTGTTTTAGGGTTTAGATATGCTTTAAGTATGCTGTATAAACCAGAGAGTAAAAATCCCAGTTTCATCCATTTCATTTCCAAGGTGTGACACACAGAATGTGCAAATATCCAAGGGAGTGAATACTTATGGGAAAATGTGTATGTAGGTATAGTATTTTTTAAGAAATGATTTCCCTCCTTATGCTACTATATCACATTGTGCTGGAATTTAGTGTCTGCCGATATCTCTGGATGGGACTATCATTCCTGCGGTGCCTCATCTTGGTGCCTCATTTGGAAGATTCATGTCTCCCATACATCACTGCAACACCTTTTGCCTACCTATATGTTACTGTGATGCATCAGGCTAGGGCTCACACTAAACTCATGCATCAGTGGCTGGTTGTATCCTTGGGAACAGAGGACTAAGAGGAAGATGAAATGAAACCAGGAGATAGAATTGTTTTCTCAGCTTCTAGTCTTGTGAAAATTGGATGTCCTTTGAATGTAATAATGAGATGAGTAAACTGTCATCAGTGTCAGAACCAGATTCGGAAGTGGCAGAGAAAGTAATTGACTTACCTTGAGCAGTGTAAAATGTTACATGTACATTGGTATTGCACCAAACATATTGAAAGCTGCCCATACAGATACTGCAATGAGCCAGAAGGGGTTAATACCATATCTTCTGATTTTATAAAACAACATGGTTACTTAAGTGGAATAAAATACATATTTGCATCAGATTCTGTATATAGAGAGAAGTAAAAACCCTTATAAATCACAGTCCACTTGACTTGACAGCAAAACAGCAGAATTCGTTAAATGTTCAAGAGGGGCTCATTTTTTTTTGGTTTTTAAAGACTGGACTGTCAGCCGAAAATCTGGGTCTGAACGTGCGAATTGTGGCCGTCAGCGACTAGTCAATGTTAGGGCAGAACGGAAAGTGGCAAGACTGGTACAAGACAACATCTCGTGGAGTCACGAGGCAGCCCAACGTATTCATCTCGTGGAGTTATCTCGTGGCCCAACAAAGTACTGATGGGGTGGTCATAATAATCTGGCCACTAAGTGTATATATACATTTATATACTCACTCACTATATTGCTTTCCTAAAAGAAGGAAATAAAACAGGTTACCAATATATACAGTGTATATATATATATATATATATACACTGTATATATTGGTAACCTGTTTTATTTCCTTCTTTTAGGAATGCAATATAGTGAGTGAGGAGAGTGAATAAATGCAGTTCAGTTAGTCTTTTCTTTTAACAAAGTTCCTCCATGACCCTTCTTCATTTAGCTTTTCTGTATTGTTTCTACCTCCTAGACCACCTATTTTGTGAACTGGTGTCCACAATTAAACCGTTTATATGGTCTCTTCAAATGCTCGGCAATTACGTAACTTAAGATAACAAAGTAATATATACTTTTTTTTTTTTCTAGGACAATCAAGGGTTTCTGTTAGTGATATTGTCTTGCAAAAATGATTTTATTTTATCCAATCAGGCAAAAAATAAAAAATAAAACACACGTTTGTTCTACTTTAATCAGTGTTAGTTTAAATCAATTATGTGTTACTGTAGCTATAAAGTATTCATTTTATTCTGTAATTTGTCCCATTTAAAATGACTCTAAAATTATTATTCTGGTATAACGCATTGCAAACTTATTTAGGAAGAAAAAATATTGAGCTGGAAAATATTAGATAAGGGGATAAGGAGTTAACTGGGGGTAATTCGGGTAAACTAAGGGTAATTTGAGGTAAAAAAGGAACAAATGTTATTTAAAAGAAAAAAACTGGTTGCTTTAACTGACACCATATGCATATCGAGGATCATTCCTTTGACTTGCAGATGAATGAAACAGAGTAGATACAAAATTATCGATGTTGCTTTGTATCTCTCTCCCATTTGAACAATTTTTTATAAACACTGTATCAAATATTCAAGTTTTTTCACGGCAGCAGCTTCTACATCTGCTTTACTCAGACAGCAACTCATTGTAAAAGTCGGGAATTTGTGGAAAGTCAGGGATGGGTGGGCAGCTTATTGGTAACAGAACAAAAGGACAGAGTGTACTACATATGTCCTGTGTACTTGATAAGTATGCAAAGTAATGAGTAACATATATAATTATTAGGAATCAGGTGAGGTACCATCGGAAAAGAGAGTTCATTAGGATAAATATGTTGGTAGGGCTCTTGGCAATTGATCTCCAGATCACTTCTCTGTCTTTTTCATCTACTGTTTTCCCCAGTTCGCCCTCCAAGCAAATTAGTTGGTTTTAGTAAGGGTTTGGGGCAGAGTGATGATTGTATTGCAGAAATTGAACTGGGATCGTTTAGGTGGATATGGCATCTGTTCTCAAAGTTTGTAAAAATTAGTGGTGAATCAGGTTGCTTAGGTAGGGAGGATATAAAATGATGAAGCTGCCTATACTTAAACATGTCAGTGATGGGCGTATCATGAGACTCCTGAATATTTTGGAAAGTGGCTGAAAGAAAAGAATAGACATCAGTGAACCCTTTACATGTCCACCAGAAACATTTTCTTTGGAAGAAGATTCTGGGGGGAGACTCCAATCCTTGTGGTAAGAGGGGACATTAATGTATTCCATGCAAAGGTAGAAGGAATAAAAATGAATCCCCCAGGGACATAATAGAGTGCCATATTACCTTTGAGGGTTTCAGGGTTGGGCATATACTGTATGTGTATGTCTTACATTTGATGGCAGCCAAATTAGTGAGCAAATGCAACAGGGTTGACGTCAATAGTGTCAATTGGGATGTATTCCTAGGCCACGTTTGAGTTAATAGTGATGTATTGTGGTTCTGTTGACTCGCGTGGGGTCCCATATGAACTGTATATATTTTATTTTTTTAAGGGAGTGAAGGATGCAGTTTGGGATTGGTACTGAAAACACTCTGAAATATTAAAGCCGTTTAGGGAGGTATGCTATTTATACATAATTTAATCTGCCTAATAATGCAGCTAAAAGTATATTGAGTTTGTATATGAGTGGGGAGTGGTATGATGATTTTGGCTGAAGGTTAAGTACTCTGAATATAATTTTCCAAGTTTTGTGTGGAATTCCTGTGAGATTTTGTTAGGATTACTTGTACCAGGGCTGGTTCTTGTTTTAGGTCAGATAAGAGAATGGTGCAGGTTAAAACACTTTCATTTGTTAGAAAGAGGTGCATTTACTTTATTGCTTTTGGTGTAAAATCTCTGTTTCAACAAACAGAGCTTATTTTCTGCCTCCTTAGTTTAACATAAATGTAGGTATTTTCTTATGTTCTCAAAAATACAAAGGGTATCTTGGAAGGGGCATTGTTTAAAAGTTTGTGTTCCTTGTGGTAGGTCACATTGTAAGGGGTTAAAGAGTAACTAAGCATGTGATGGTTTTGGGGTACCAATATATTTGTACAGGAGATCACTAAGAGATTGTAATCTGACCAGGTTACTGATAATATATGAGCCA
The DNA here is from genome assembly GCF_000935625.1 of Nanorana parkeri. NCBI lineage: Eukaryota > Metazoa > Chordata > Amphibia > Anura > Dicroglossidae > Nanorana > Nanorana parkeri. Next base: position 1,218,307 of record NW_017306590.1, read on the forward strand.
AAGTTATGTTTGGAATAAGCGTTGGTATGCGTAAATATGGTCTTTTCTGGTTTATGTAGGTGGGAGTGGTGTATGTAGTCTCCAAATAGTGGGTGTAGGTCTCTCCATGGATATATGATGTTATGGTTTGAGAAAGTAAAAGATTGGAGGTTTTCACATCAGGCCACATGGATATGGTTTTAGAGGGAGATTTATCAAATTTGAGACTTAAAGTCCCATTAGTGTATCTGAAAAAAAAACATTGTTCCTTTCTGATGGTGTTCTAGTCCTAATAGAAATGTCTATCATCTTAATAGAAATGCTCTTATAGAAGAGAGTAAAGTGGGACTAGCCAGTAATAATGACATGTAAAAGACAAAACTTTTGTGAAAACAAAAAGTACCAGGAGAATAAAACCATCTTTTAGTGAGTGCATATTGTTGTTTTTTTGGGGGGGGCATCTGTGGTGGATTTTTTTTTTCCAAATGCGTGGATTTTGTGCATAGAGTGAAAGAAATAGCAAATGCACTCATCAATTCATAACTAGCTGTAGAGCAAGGTGCACATGGAAGGGCTTGGGTGCACGGAAACACGTACTATTGGATATTTGTGGATTCACCAAACTTCCAAGATTGGATGGGTCATTTTCGCTGGATTTGATCACATGGATGTAGGAATTATTAAATGTGTTATATCAGCAGAGGATAGACTGATATTGTGTATAATCATCTGGACGTGGACACTGTTTCTTGGGATAGTGTATGTATGTTATGTAAGTGTTGGAAATTAATTTGGGTCTTAGGGTTATTGAAGCTCAGTCCATCTTTATTAACATTGTCTGGGGTGAAAGGTTCTTTTAGAACATGACTAAAACAGGTTTGTCTAAAATATAACAATGGCATGGGATTACGTATACTTAGTAAAATCTGTTGTTCAGCTCATGTTTCTTGCAATGATACATTTTCAACGTTATTTTTTTAAATTTTTTTAGTGTTTGTCAATCTTATTCTTTTAACAAAAGCTTTACAGTTGCCATTGATAGTCATTAAAACCTCGTTATAGAAAAGCAGAGCACTGGTTTGCCAGTTTTCTCATTATGGCGAATCTATGCTACATTGTGTTGCCAAAAAATCTTAGAAGCTTAGTCATCCAAAGTTGTAAAATGACTTCTACATTCTGTTTCATAGTGTTCAAAGACCCAAACGTTCCTCTGATGTCTGGTGTTCGGGAATGAATTACAGGTTCCATTAAGAAAAGTAAAAGAAGACAAAAGCACTTAACCTTGAGAGCAGGTGCTGCCTGTGCCATCTCTTTTATGGCACTTAAAGCATTGCTCTTAGTTATATAGTGCACAACAAAATTTAGCATCACCTTCAAACTACTGGCCCACACCCTCATGTTACTATTAATGACTGTTAATAAACCCGTCGACCGCTCATTGATCTTTTAGTTCTATCTCATTTATACCAATTTATATCATAAGAGTGTGTGAAGGATTCTGGTCTGTAAAGGACCAAATGTTTAAACAAGGATTTCTGTAAGTTGTAGCATGGCTATGCCCATGTATTCTAGCAAAAAAGCATAGTAACATGTACTAAATTACTGTATAGGAGATATTAACCCATATCACAGGCTGCACAAAGGCACATCTCCATATGATACACACCATGTTACATACAATATGACTGCCTGTACACAGCTCAGCTGTACATTTGTTTTTGAAGTTTATCAGGCTTGGTGATCTAAGACAAATTATCACTGTGCTGCTGCAGATTTCTTATCAATTGGCTATTCTGAAGACTAGCCATGCTGGAGACAAAACAGTGGATTATGACTGAATGAGTTTTAGGAAACTGATATTTGAGGAAGAATTATGCTTTTTTATAAAGCTAATTTTTGACTAATTATATCTTATACATTTAGGCCAACAAATTAGATGTCCTGTGGACATCTCATTGTTAGTTACACTTGCTTCCTTATATATATATATATA
>NW_017306590.1:1221138-1230422 GCF_000935625.1 Nanorana parkeri
ATATATATATATATACTAGGTTATTGCTTGAGGCAAGGTTGAGGCTTGAGATTAGGGAATGCAGAGAAAGCATCCCACTTTAATTGCACTTTAGCAAGTGTTTTGACTCCCTACCACCACCAAGAAAACCAGTGTTATAAGCATACAGTCAGCATGTTAGAGGTGGGGTTCCATTCTTGCTATTACGGAAAGGTGTTTGATGCAGGGGTATACTTTTCGTTTAATATAAAGAACCCCTCTGTTTCCTTTTGTTACCTCCTAAACATGTACTGTCTATTCTTTTCTTCATTAAAGTATTCATATTGTTGGGTGTCTGAGAATATCACATACAAGAGAAAGTAGGAAAATTAATTTCACATGTCCTCTTTCCTATTCTTCCTGCTATCATTCTCGCCGCGTGTTAGCTTTTCAGTGATAGCTTTTTAGTGATATCTCAGCTGCGTTATTCTTAGATGAGTTCCATGGCTAATGGTGCTAATCAATATTCTGCGACTAGTTTAAAGACCCTATATTTCTCCTTTTTATTACCTTTTAAGCAGACTTCCCTACAAATCTCTCTAAACAGATGATGTTATGCTTACTGGACCCTGATGCATGCACAACTCCCTTCATGTTCATTATACCAGTTTGCCAACATTCAAAGAGCACTCATAACTGTTTTATACACCACGCAAATGGTTGAAAATAAAACAAGATTTATTTTGAACTATGTATCTGTTTGTCTATGTTGTCATCACACAGATAATTTAGAATGCAGTCCCATTATGTATTGAGAGACGGAATGCACAATTATATAGGTTGTTCCCAGGATTCAAAGCTTACAATATCTTGTGTACAGTCAGGATAGCTGCAGTGTTGGCGAGTTGTGTATAAGTTACTTGTCACTACAGAAGTCAAAGGTTGTTACATGTCCTGTGTTTGTGCAACCAACATTTGGAATAAAGTCAGTGTGTATGGTCACCTACCTACACTGGAAAGAAGGAGCCTGTGATAACTTGAATGCCTCATATTTTTTTTTTTTAGCATATCAATTTTTATTGTTATTATTGCAGGTTGCATAGTGATGAGACATTTTCATGAATAAATCAGAATGTGTTCACAACATGTGGTGAGGACCATATACATTGCCACAATTTTAACTTAAGATATGTGGTCCATAGATCGCAATGTGAAAACAGGAATAAGGAAAATCATCAATTCAAAGAAAGATTAAGAAAAAGATAGATATCAATACTGTAACTGATCCTGGATCAAAAGCCTCATATTTAAGGTTTATCTGTGGCCAGGCTATTCAAGTATTTACATTTGTTTTTTTACAACCAGTAAATAAATCTTAGAACAACCCCCCACTGACCTCTGCAGCTGCAGATACTATGGAGCAATTCATTCTTCAAGTCCAATTGAGCCCTTGCTATTGATTACTATAATGCAGACAGACTACATATACAGCAATACGTATGGGGCTTTTTCAATTGTTTAACTAATTGCTGCAGCAAGCCTTAAGATACCCTGTACTGGCAAGCACATAGTACATCTCTCACACAAAGCAGTGGGCTAACTCTCCAGTGGCACTCCTCCCTGAACAGTTGTCTAATCAATAGTTGCTCCTCCCAAGATGGAACCCACTAATGCCAACTATGTATGCCCCAATTCTTTTTACAATAGTACCTCATGTCCTAAGCACAGCACAAAATATAAGCAATATCTGTATATGTATTAAGGGAAACCTGTTGAGGGAAAATGAAATGGACTGTCTGCCATTGCCAGATGTCTGACTGCCATGCAGGGGCATAACTAGAAATCACAGGGCCCCATAGCAAAATTTTGTATGGTCCCACTTTGATGTCTAGTTTCAACCCTTGCAGAGCCCAATTGAGATCCCGCACAGCCCACCTGAGGGTGACCCTGCAGAGCCCACCATAGACTCTCTAAGGTGGGCTCTGCAGGGTCACCCTCAGGTGGGCTGGTCACACTCCTTACCTGTCCGCCTCCTCTTCCTCCACCATCGGTTATGAGCCCCACCTCCTCCGCCCGTCGCCGGGCCCCGCCTCCTCTGATGCCAACCCTGGGACAGACTCCTCCTCCACTGCTGGGTCCAGCCTGCTCCACCGCCACTGCTGGCTCTCACTGACTCAAGCAGCTGTGGAGAGGAACACGTCGCTGCACAGATCACTGTCAGTGATCTGAACAGCGGCACATTTCTCTTCACAGCCGCCAGTGACAGCCAGCAGCTTGAGATGCCATAGCGACCCAGGCAGCCCGCAGGGCATCAGGAATGTCCTGGCCGGGCCCTCCTGTGCCCCGGGCCCCATAGCGGCCGCCTGGGTTGCTATGGTGATTGTTACGCCACTGCTGTCATGTTGATCCTATAGCTTTCACAGCGTGAGTCACAGGCACAGAACATGTTTGCAGATCACTTCTGATTTCAGCTGCAGCATACTTGTTTCAGGACAAGGAGGAGGTCATCAATTGCGTATGTTTTTCATAACAGTCTTCTTTTAAAAAGGCAACTTTACCTACAGGGATGAAACAATGGATTATGGCATTCCAGAACTGGATCCACATTCTTTATTTCAGTCCATGAAGTGAAGTGCCTGTGAGCATGAAACTCATAAGATAGCTTGCTGTTTATTGCAACTGGTTTTCATGGATGGACGGATGAAATAAGGAATTTGGATTCAGTGCTGGAGTGCCATCATCCAATGTTTTATTGCATATATCCTCAGCAACAAGCTGCACAGGAGCCAAGCAGTTTTTGTGGTCAATTTCCTATGTTTATACCTTTGGAGATGTTTTAATAAGGATATGTCTGTATGCCCCAACTCCCCCTCCTGCTTTATTACCACTGTTCTCATTTTCTAATCTAGTTGTACAGTTTAGGAAGCCTGACCACAAGTTGACTACTTGGCTGATTGACTAGGTCACTAACATGAAGTGACAAACTGATATAGATGCATGCAGGCTCATTCACAATGTCAGGTTAACATTTTCCAAGGGTATGGGAGGCTCTGTGTGTCTTTAGTGAAGGGTAACCGTCACAGACAAGGCATTTAACTGCTGGATTGTTAAACTGGATTTTTGATTATGTAACTTGTGTGGCCTCACCTGATTCTAGCCTGCATACAAGCACAACAGATGCGTTTTTATGATTTTGTCTGCCCATTTATCACCATCAATGTTCGGATTGTTATTTCTATCTCATGACTAGAAATAATTGTAAATATGCTGTCCATTGTATACCCACTCTGTTTACAGATGTGCATGAGCAGACACCAAACTTTCTGCAATTCACAACCCTGCCCATCTGCGTAGCCAGGTTAAATGACCTCACAACAAAGTCCAAATCCCATTCGCACTGCCACAGTCTCAAAACCACAAGGTATATGTGGGGCCCAGGTGACCACACGGATGGCCCCGTGCAAAACACTAATAGTAAATAAAAGTAAATCACCGGCACACACTTGAAGGATTTTTAAAGTATTGATATGTTTATTCAATACCCAATGTCACATACTGTCATACGGTGCTAACGTTTCAGGTCCGCACAGTGATCCTTCATCAGAGCGACAGTGTCACTGTCACTCTGATGAAGGATCCCTGTGCGGACCCGAAACGTTAGCACCGTATGACAGTATGTGACATTGGGTATTGAATAGACATAGTAATACTTTAAAAACCCTTCAAGTGTGTGCCGGTGATTTACTTTTATTTAAGGTTAAATGACCTCACATTTCTCTATTATATTTAAAGCTGAACAAACAGCTAAATAGACAGATGAAATACATATTGTAAAGGAGAGTTATTTTACTTGCCAAAGGATTTGTATTTCTTTCTATTCAGTCCTGAGATTTACAAAGCTCTACTCCACAGCAGTTTCACCTTCCCTTACAGGTCCCAACCCAATCTCTTTGTTACTCTGCTCTTACTTCCGGCTATCATACACCTTCACTGCAGCATATCCAATTGGCTCCTTGTGCTGCTTTTCCCTCCCCCTTTCTGAACTCTGCCTTGCACACTGTACAGTTGAGTGCTAGAGGCTAATACCACCAAGTCAAATTCAATCACTTACACTGCTTGTATTTAAAACATGCATTTATTGATGTACTAATGGATACTGAGATGCAGTTATCTGTGTGTTTTATATCTGTCTGGAGTTTAGCTTTAAGCATTAGCCTACTGACTGGACACTGAAGGGGCATCACCATACTGATGTTGTCATCCATTTGCTTTTTTTGACCCTGTAAGCGCACTCCCAGCAACTAAAATTACATTAGATTTGACAGCACTCTGCAAAACAGTGGACTACCTCTCTGTCCTGGTGTGTTGGGAAACTAATACATAGACATAGTTTACATAATGGTAAGCTTCTCACTGGCATCCTTTTCTTCTAACATGTGATCCCTCTAGAGTGACAAGGTTTTTTTTATTTATCTACCTTTTTACTGCATAGGAAATACAGATACACGGCAGCATGGTTGAAGTTTTGTATTTGTTTCTCCTAAAGCATCAACAATATCTTATGATTTGCCATTTTAGGTTGTTTAAGGCAGAGTACTTTTTTTTTTTACAAAATATTTATTTATTAATTTTCAAGTTACATCACACATATACATTAAAATCTTACAAACAATTGCTTATTACTCCGCTTAAAAAAAAACATTTTTCTACATTCATACTCGCATAATAATAATGATTAATCCAACTCTATGATTATAGATCAAAACACTTTCCATACCCTTCTCCTCCTCCCTCCTCCCTTACCATCCCCCCCCCACAGAAAAAGGAATCAGGATCTAAGTTCTCACTTTTAGTAGATTATCTCTAGGGATATGTCTACTCCCATGTTCCCTCCATGGTCTCCATCTCTCCTCAAATCTTATACAATGAGTGACCAGATTATTTTGACCACCCCATCAGTACTTCATTGGGCCACAAGATGACTCCACGAGATGACTTCGTTGGGCCGCCTCGTGACTCCACGAGATGTTGAAAGGTGATGCGAGGAATCTGACACTGCACTGTTGCCCTTCTGACACTGCACTGTTGTCTTGTACCAGTCTTGCCACTCTCCGTTCTGCCCTAACATTGTCTAGTCACTGACGGCCACAATTCGCACGCTCAGACCCAGATTTTCGGCTGACAGTCCAGTCTTTAAACACTTTAACAACAGCTGCTCTTGAACATTTAATGAATTCTGCTGTTTTGCTGATACTCGCTCCATGGCTCCGGGCGCCAACAATCATCCCACGTTCAAAGGCTGTTAAATCGCATTGTTTACCCATATCTTCAGAAAAAAATCACTTCTACTGTTGTGGTAAACAACCTGCTTCCCTATTTATAATGGTCTGGCCCTCTAGCAACTTCAGCGCAAAATTATAGCTAATTTGCCTACAAACGTCAGGTGGTCATAATAATCTGGCCACTCAGTGTATAGTTGTCATATAATAGGGCCGTAAGCTCCTCCAATCGCATAATATTATTCATTTCCGCTACCCACTCTACCATCTGGGGGACCTTTGCTGACTTCCAATACCTTGGTACTACTGCCCTTGCCGCTGCCAAAATTGGACCTATTAAACCATTTCTCATAGCTGTGGTTGGGGTATTATTTAATGATAACAGTGCAACCTCTGGTGTATCTAATGTGTTTATACCTGTTAACTGTTGGGCTATCTCCACAATTGATTTTCAATATATTTTTAACAACCGACATGACCACCAAATATGCAACATCGTCCCATCTTCCTCTTTACATCTCCAACATATCTTAGAATTCTGAGCACTTATGTAATATTGTTGGGCACCTATACCATCTAGTTAATATTTTAAAATGTATTTCCTGTATCACCACTGATTTACTTGATTTAAAAGTCTAAAAGAAGACCTTATGCCAGTCCTCTTTTGAAATTACATGCCCTAGTTCTTGTTCCTGAGATACTGCTTTCCTGAGATAGATCTCTTCAAATGGGGTCAGATCTCTTATTACTCTGTCTTGTGAGCAGAGGGCAATATAACAGTGTTTTAACCCCCTGGGTTGGTCCGCCGGACACAGGTCTACGAATGGACGTAAGCCCGCGTCCAAAACGGCTTCACACACAGGAGAGAATCTGGAAGTCTCCCATCTCAAAAACCTCCCGTTCTTTAAACCCACTGGAAAGTCTGGGTTTCTCATTATAGGTGTTCATAGACCCACAAATAGTAGATACACCATATTTATTAACCAAAGCATCCCAGATTTCTATCATCGAGGAGATTACTGGTGATTCAATCCAGGTTCTATGTCTTTTAATTGGAGGTATCCAGGGTAAAGGCGTCAGAGGTATTTCCACCTCCGCCTGTTCCACAGATACCAAAAGTTTTGGATTTACTAGAGAAAACCAATCTAGCATTCTGCTCAATATTACCGCCTTATTGTATACCTCCATATGTGGTAATCCACCCCCTCCAGTCATCTTTCTTTTAGTTAGTATATCATGCCTCAGTCGCACTCCTGTTTTATTCCATACATATCTAACTAGTAGGGACCGAAGTTTATTAAAAAAACAGCCGTAGTATCTTTGTTGGGACAGTCTAGAAAATATAAAGAAATCTTGGAAGAATGTCCATCTTAAATAGAGCCATCTTCCCCAACCAAGAATGATTTATCTTTTTCCATGTATTCAGCCTCAACTGTGTATGTTCTAGCAGAGGAGTATAATTTCCCCAAATCCGTGGGTATATTCACCCCCAAAAACTTCAATGCTTCCGTTGTCCACACAAATGGGAAACTAATACTTAGTATATCCCTCTCACCCAACGGGAGAGTAATATCCAAGCACTGCGATTTACCAGCATTAATAATATAATTGCTTACTCGTCCAAACTTCTTGATCTCATCCAAGATTAGGAGAAATGCTATCCTTGGATTTGTAATATATAATAATACATTGTCTGCAAAAATACTCATCTTATGTATCCTCTCCTTTATCCTGATGCCCAGATCTCTTTTTCTGACGTAGTGCAATAGCTAGATGTTCCATCGTTATAATATACAGTATAAAGATAATGGCAGCCCTGTCTTGCCCCATTGGTAATTTCTACCCGCTCTGATAGTACGCCATTCACCCATATCCTTGCTGTTGGAATAGTGAGGCAGGGTACTTTTTAACACACGGCTTGTCAATAGTGGAGTAGGAATAATATATATACCAAAAATAGGTATATTACATACTGATGAAACATGGGGGGAGATGGTGGATCAGCACATGTTGAATGATGTCTTGTAAAGAAGTCTTACTCACTATTATCCACTAAGCTTGTCCATTGGATTGATGGTATCCAGAACCTGATTGAACTATTCTGATTTCCCATTTGGATGCAAACATATGTATTTCTCTAGGGGAGAACAGTGGTTGTTTTAAGCAGTCTTTGTTTTTTTTTAAATTCCACTCTTTGTACAGATTTGGCCTTGGGAATGATCGTGTGAGAAGTATTATCTGGTGATTGGAGGATTTCTCAGCATTTGAAAAACAGTCTATTGTCAACAAGAATGTGCAATCTGTTGAAGACGTTTAAGGCTAACTTATGCCACAGTAGTTCAAGGAATGTCTGTGGTGGCAAAGTATTCAGACTGATAGCTGTTTTCTCAGCAAAATTTGCAATTTTCCACCATTTGTTCACCGGGTCAACATATTAACGTTCTTGTGCTTCATTTAAGGTGCCCATACACTGTACCATAATCGCAAAGTGTATGGAAGGCGTGCAACCATTTTTACTGATCTTACGATTTTTACTGCTCTTACGATTTTTGGCTGGTTTGTGGCATGCTTGGGAGACAAATGCCGAACGGGCCGCTGTGCGCACGCGCACACTGCTCATTCAGCATTGCAGTCATCGGAAGCCCGCCCCTCAGCAGGCCGGGCTTGCGATGATCGCAAGTACAATCTGCCTATCCAACATGGGCAGATCGTACGTTTTTTAAATTACTTTACAACCATCGCAAGCCAAAGGTCTTGCGATGGTTGTAAAGTGTATGGCCACCTTTAGATTGCTACATGCTTGGTTTGTTATATGTTGCGTTTTGTCATTTCAGATCTGCAGATCTTTGGGATTATAATTTTGTCATCTAGCATATGACAATTGACGACTAAGAGTATGTATACAGAAAGCAAAGAACGTACCTGAGAGAACATTGTATGCTAAAAGGTAGACACCAAATAGCCAGAAGAATGCTCACCCTTTGGAGTTGTTGAGAAACACCTTTAGTGCACTACTGCAATTTAAATGTAAGCTGTCCATACACACTAACAGTATGGGTGGGGAAATCTCCCTCATCAATGTATTGTTTTTGGACAGTGGAAGGTTTGCCGCTGTTAGAATACCTAAACAGTGACTGCAGCTGCAAACCGGAGATGCTGGCAGTGCAATAAGTGATTAATTCACTGGTTTGTTTCATAGGTTGGACTGACCACCCTTATTGGTTTTCAGCACTGTGTGCTCACTGGTGTTTGACTATATGCTTTTCTTACTGGTGGTCTGCAGTGTGTCCTCTTACTGCCGGTCATAGGCGTGTGCCCCTTTACTGCTGGTCAGTGGTGTGTGCCCCCTTACTGCTGGTCAGTGGTGTGTGCCTGCTTACTGATGGTCGGTAGCGTGTGTCTTCTTTCCGCTTGTCAATGGTGGAATCCTTACTGCTGGTGAGCAGACAAATGCCTCCTTGCATCTGGACGGTGGTGTGTAACCTCTTGCTGCTGGTTGCTGGTGTGTGCCCTCTTGCTGCTGGTCACTGGTGTGTGTTCCCTTACTGCTGCTGGTCATTGGACAAAAATACCCCTTGCTGCTGTCAGTCTTGTGTCCCACCTTTTGCTGGTGGGAAGTGGGAGCGGTGATTACTTACAAATTTCACAAGCCACTGCTCTGTGCCCCACTGCCCCTGTTCAGTCCTTGCCAGCTAAAGGAAACGCATGTGGTGTTAGGGAAAGGGTCTATCCAAGCAGAAAGGGGAGGTCTCGGGTTCTGGCGGGAGTCGGAACATGTAAGCAATATTAGAGTTTGTGAAGAGGCTGCAGCTTGCCACATGGCATTCTCCACCTTAATTACACTGCGCCCAGGGCATCTTCCCCTCCTACCCCACCCCCTTGTCCCAGCCCTGATACTTTTATTTGCAGCACACCTGATTGGCTCCTAATGCAGCTTCTCCCTTTCCTAGCCTGCTCTCTGCTGCAAAGGGATTGCACGAGCCTGATACCAAGTCAACTTCAGGTGCTAACACTGCTTGCAATAAAAAAATACATCTAAAGCCTTTC
>NW_017306590.1:1230485-1247242 GCF_000935625.1 Nanorana parkeri
CTCTTTGAAGGACTTTTACTTACCCGATCCCTGCTCCTGCAGGCTACTGGTTCCCGCTGCCTCTCCCCCATCTGCTTCTGCAGTCGAAGGCCTGCTGACATCATCACATCTAATTCAGGGTCCATAGCCCTGCACTAGACGTAAGGACACCGAGGACATTCCACAGGGGGGAGATGTGAGCCCCGACTGCCAAGGGATGGGGGATCAGGTAAGTTAAACTGCTTTATAGAAAATATACAAAAAACAACAGTTAACCCTTACAGTGTGGGGTAGCCCCAATGCAAGGGAAGTTTTTTTATATGGAGATAGGCTTTAATAAATGCAGTTTTAATAATTTGTGTTTTTATATCTGCCTGGAGTTCAGCTCTAAGCTCAGTTTCCAGCAAATGTATTGTACATGACATTGCGCCTATTCCTGAAAGTGAACATTTTCCCAGACGTCTGCAAAGGTTCTCATTCATCCAGGTCATGGTATATCTGTAAAAAATAAGTCAAGGCAACTGGACGTGCTGTATTTTTCTTGAAGACGTTTCACTGGTCATCCAACCAGCTTTCTCAATTCAGAATGACTTGTACAAAAATTCTCTGGGAAAAAATATGGTGAATGTTGTTCCAATCCACATAATCTGTAAGTCACAACAAGGTGTTGATTTAATTTGCTTAATTGGAGTCTAGGATGCAAACATATGCACTCTCTCCTGGCTGTCTCTCCTCGCGCCCTCTCTTGGCTGTCTCTCCTTGGTCTCTCTCCTGGCTGTCTCTCCTCATGCGCTCTCTCTCTTGGCTGTCTCTCCTCATGCGCTCTCTCTCTTGGCTGTCTCTCCTCATGCGCTCTCTCTCTTGGCTGTCTCTCCTCGTGCTCTCTCTTGTCTCACTTGGCTGTCTCTCCTCGTGCTCTCTCTTGGCTGTCTTTCCCCTCTCTGCTGACGGTCTCTCCTTGTGCTCTCTCTCCTGGCTGTCTCTCCCCACCCTCTCCTGTATATTCTCCCCCCCCAAAAAAATTACTGTGTGGCATGGGAGTGTTCGGGTTTCACTTGAAGAAATGTGGCAACCCTAACTAGCTCTTGGGACACTTTTGGGTGTGTATATTATGGTGTCAAGAACTCAGTTTGTAAACATAGTGAGGGGAATTTATCAAAACGAGCAGATAAAATCTGGAGGACGGCAACCAATCAGCTTCCCTCTTTGTTCAATTGAGATTTTCAAATGAAACTGTAGAGAAGAGCTGATTGGTTGCCATGGGCAACTGCTCCAGATTTGATCTGCTCCAGTATTGATGAATTCCCCTCAATGTCAATAAAATGTGCAGGAATATTAAGATCCAACTTTCGCACCTTTTGTAAATCAGCCAGTTCAAAAATGGTTACATTTTACAAGTTAAGCATTGTGTCATGTGTACAGATCTATAGGCCATAAATGTTGAGGGAAAACTGTAATGGACAAAAGAAAGAGAGGGAGGCATGAGGCACGCTTCATATAACTGTCCATCAAGGCATGCTATTCTGCCAGTGATGGAATAGACACTAGAGATGATGGAGTGAACAGGCGAGAAGGTGCAGCTGAACAATGCAATGAAGAGATAAGATTTTAAAGTTTTACAGCTCACAGAGCCGTTACCTGCTGCAGACCTTCTATCATTTTTAATTTGCTTTTTATAGCCATCATCACTTTGACAGTTTGATGCAGTCGTGGCAAAGTTGCCCTGCACATAAAATAATGTATCCCTGTAAAGAGACGCGCCTAACAAGGATCGGCTCTTTTTACTGCAGTATTTGGACATTGTACCATTGCTTTCTAAAACATTATGAATTAATTTATATATGTGTATTTAGAAATGTCCCTTCAACCTATTTATTTTACAACACCTGGGGCCCACTTCCCTCAAATATCTTTCTTGGTGTCCCGGGCACATAGTAGAACCTGATTGCTGTCTGCTTCCTTCTACTTCACACTCCTGACCCCTGCATTCTGTGCATTATGTTCCCCTGACCCTTAAACCCTGTACGATGTATGATCTTCTGATGCCTGCACTCGGGGCATTACACACTGCTGACTTGTGCACTCTATGAATTATATGCTCCTGACCACTAAATATATGGGGCTGCACACATTTTGTAAATGTTGTGTTAGTAAAAGAATTACTGTATATGGGAAAAATCTTTTTTTTTCTATGTATTCCAATTAAAACAATGGCAAAAAATATGTATCCAATGTGGCTACCAAATTTAAAGCTCCATCTGTCCCCAAAAATGTTTCCATTAGCTTAGTGAACATAGTGAAATTTCACTTTGCAAAGCATACCCAAACAGGTGCAAAGATAAAAAAAAAAAAAAAGAATTCTTGATTGCACATGGTGGGGTGGTGGAATTCATAAGCATTTACTAAACTCAGGGGAACTTCCTCTGCAAAGGAGAACAGCCTATTTGTCTTTAGTGAATCAACCCCACTGAGTGTGGACTTTGATACCAGCTTGTGTCATAAAAAGTGTACAGGAATCCTTGGTCTACAACTTGCAATTATTGTCAACCTTTTCATTGGGAAATTTGTGGCAAACAGTGAGCTGGAAATCCATTCTGCTTTGAATATGATATCCCAGTTCAGATTCACAGTGATGCATCGGATGCATAGAGAGAATCTGATATACCAACACGGCATTGGAATGAAAGATTTTCCATATAATTACAGGCTGTATGGTAGTACCATATTAGGCATTGTGGATGGTCTTATGGGAAATCTTTTGCCAGTTATATACCTCAAAATGGACCCAATAGATACTGTATGTATGAGCTATAATATGCAAAAAATTTGACTTTGAAGTAGACATACTTCAAAGTCACATTTGAAGTATGCATTGCATGCATATGCTTCCTTTGTTTGAGAGACTTGCTGGCACTGCTCTAAATGAAGTGCTGTTTTGTATTTCATAACACACAGTTGATAGTTATATACAGTCATGTGAAAACGTAAACACACCCTATGAAAATTGTTGGCCCTTTTAACATATTTTAACAGCCAAACATTTGATGTTCTTTTAGGTAGTGCTTTTAGGTAGTGCATGTACTGTAAGTAAATGTGATATGTTGGAATTAAGACATATGGAAAGCTTAAATTTTCAATCATTTATTCAACAAAAATATCAACTGATGCAATAGTGTACTATGGAAAAAGTAATTGCACAATCAGAAGCTGTAATGCCAAACTTTAGTCTACCCACCAGTCTATGACATTGATTTTGGACTACTCTTCAATGCAAATTTCCTGTTGCAAGATGTTTGTGGGTTTCCGTTCCGGTTTCAAATTTCCCCCGCCCAACATGTTAATGGGAGTTGGGGCTTTATAGCCCATAACCCTCCATTTCTGGAGTAGCTAGTGTTTGCCAATTGATCATTATCCTGTTGAAAGATCTATTCACAGTTCATCTTCTGCATTCAGACATATTGACCTCATATTCTGATCAAACACACTTTGATATGATAGAGTTCAAGAATTCAAAGTTGGCTCAATGACTGCAAGTATACAGTATGTACAGTATATGTATCCGGAGCAACTGTGTGTTATGTCATAACTGTCATAATTGTTTTAGTTCTTTCCATGATATTTTATGGTGAAAGAACACACAGTTCCCCAATATGGGCCTGTGTGCTTTGTTTTTAATGTGCATTTTTAAATGCTTTAATACTTTGATATTTTTAATCATATTCTGTCATGATGATCTCCATATGTGAGTTCTGATAATGCTTTGAATCCAGTATATAATATTATATGTGCTCTACAGGGGACATACTCTGTATACTACTAAATACTTCATTGTGATGATTTTGAAATTATTCTTCACTATGTTCAGTATTGTGTATGGAAAAACAATTATCTTGGAATATGGAAATACCATAAGGAATACATATTTACACCATAAATTACACCTGGTCCTGTAAAATGGCCCCATGTTGCTTGACCATTAAGCAACCATGCAGAACAATTGATTACCAAATCACTCCTAGGAGAGGAATGCTGCCTCATACCATTATGGATCCCTGATCACGTTTAATGATTGGCAGCATTTTGGGTTAAAGGCATTCGTCTTCCGAATCTAAACTTGTCTGGTTGTGTAAAATAGGGTGGAAGATTACTTCAGATTTGATCTCCTTTCTCTGTTGTTCAGGGAACTCGATTTTGTGTACCTTATACCTGGCTTTTATGTCTTTCTAAGTAAGGCAGCCCTGCTATAAATGATGGCTGTGTATAGCTCCTGACATATAGTATTTATTGATCACAAAGGTGCTGATTTAATTATGTGGCTGTTCTTATGCAGCACTCAGCAAATATCCTGTTCAGTGCACATTTATTCCTGTAAGTAAGGCAGCCACTGTTGCTCTTACCTGATGTTTTCCCATGTTAGTATACATGGTCATTATGTCTTTGGGTTGGTAGAAAGTGATGTATATTCTTTGCACTGCTGCAAGCAAGTCGTTTTTCCAATTCTGGCTGCATTTGTACATAACATGACCTGAA
The DNA here is from genome assembly GCF_000935625.1 of Nanorana parkeri. Lineage (NCBI taxonomy): Eukaryota > Metazoa > Chordata > Amphibia > Anura > Dicroglossidae > Nanorana > Nanorana parkeri. The sequence goes on from NW_017306590.1 coordinate 1,234,995, forward strand.
GTCACATAAGTATGGAGTATTGTCTGATTTTCAAAAGTAAATAAGCTTTTCTATTGTTAATTTACTATGAATTACCCCAGTGGCATGTACTTTTTGTTCTGTCAGTTCTACATTGATTTAGGTGATTGCCACATTCTGGCTTTCTTGCTTTTAACAGGTGGCAGTTCCTTGTGATTTAAAGGTTGATGCAAGTACAATTAAGTGGCATTCGAAATTCACCTTCATTAAGCATTCCCTTCAAAATAACAATTACTTTTAATTTGTCAACATGGTTCATAGATGAATTGGTCACTCAGTACTGAATGTGAAATTGTTCACCATACAAGTGGGTTTTATAGACACAAAAACGTTTTTTGTAAGACATTCTCTTTGATGAGTAGAAGCAGCTGTTGCATAGTTCTTCTGCTTGCAGACTACTACTAGATGCGGCTCTCTGTCACCATTATCAGAATCTGGTCATTTGTCAGCCAGATGTCAAACTTACCTAAAAAATGGACAGAAGAGCAAACTCTATACATATTAGAAGGGATTGGGAGTTATTTTGATTTATTCTCCTAATGCCCTCTGTGAAGATCTGTTTGATCTCATTAGACTCTTGTAATTTCCAGACCCAGGCCCTTGAAGTTAATTAATGGTACAATTCTCTTGATTATTCAGCAATCACATATTCAGGGGAATGATAACATTTGCCAGTTTGACTGGTTCTCAGATCAATTTATCCATCATGACTTGTGAGAATCATATTCTATAGCCACTGCCATGTTTCAGCATTTACACTCCCAGGTCACCATCATGTGACTGATAAACATTATTCAGTATAACCCTAAACATTATTCAGTATAACCCTAAGGGGCATAGTAGTTTAACAGCTGGATAAAATAATACTGTATATTCCTGAAATGACATCTGGTTGCTACAACTCATTGTATGTAATACAATTTGCACTACGAAGTATATTAGTATTCTGTTAGCTAGAATTTCAGATTTCGCTCTAGCTCTTGCAATGGACTTTCTCCATTAGAATGGCCTTCTGCTTTATTAACCAAATAACATATCTGGCCTGACACTGCTCATAAGGCCCACTCCCTCATAAAACATTGCAGTAGAGATGGTGAATTTCCGTCATGGAGACACATGTGACAGGGGTTCTAACCCCTCACACTATATCCTAAACTTCAAAAATGCCTTTAGACACACTTTAAACCTGTTTGCTGATGTCATGACACAGTATTTTCATACAGTTCAGACCTGTACAGGGAGGAAAGGGTTAAACAATCAAACCATATGAGCAACAAATGTGTTCAATAAAAAGAAAGATTGCTGATTTTCTTTTCTGATTACTGCCCCATGGCTTAAAAAAAGCTGGAGCCTTGGTAATAGAAATCATTCTGCTTTAAGATGTAAACAGTGTAGTAGATTGCAGGGTATGAGCATATACTTTCCTAACAGCTTAATGGAAGGTTTATGCATTCATTCCTTTTTAGAGTAACCTATGAAGACAGGCATACAGTATGGGAGTGGTCATTGCTGACTGTACATATGGAAGCCGGTTCTAGGGCTGTCATCCTCATTTCAATATCTAGTAATCCCTGACCTGGAACAACCAGATAATTTTCAGCTTCTTGGATAATCTCCCTGTGAGCAAGCAAGTCCATCACTTCTCTACAATGAAGGGTGAAGTATTTAAACTAGCAGGTGAGAATTCAATTGACCCAAGAAGCCCACTTGTGTAGGGGAGGCAAATATCTGCCTGACAGAGATATCTGTTGTTGTATGGCCAGACCTAGACTAGTTTTAAAGGTAAGATGTAGGACCCCTGACCTATATCTGTCTTTGCCACACAAGTTTTTAATATAAAAATTTGCTTCAAGCAGATTTGTCTACTTACCATTGTGGTCCCACTCTCTTAATGCCCTCTCTCTCTTGGCTGTCTCTCCTCATGCGCTCTCTCTCTTGGCTGTCTCTCCTCGTGCTCTCTCTTGTCTCACTTGGCTGTCTCTCCTCGTGCTCTCTCTTGGCTGTCTTTCCCCTCTCTGCTGACGGTCTCTCCTTGTGCTCTCTCTCCTGGCTGTCTCTCCCCACCCTCTCCTGTATATTCTCCCCCCCCAAAAAAATTACTGTGTGGCATGGGAGTGTTCGGGTTTCACTTGAAGAAATGTGGCAACCCTAACTAGCTCTTGGGACACTTTTGGGTGTGTATATTATGGTGTCAAGAACTCAGTTTGTAAACATAGTGAGGGGAATTTATCAAAACGAGCAGATAAAATCTGGAGGACGGCAACCAATCAGCTTCCCTCTTTGTTCAATTGAGATTTTAAAATGAAACTGTAGAGAAGAGCTGATTGGTTGCCATGGGCAACTGCTCCAGATTTGATCTGCTCCAGTATTGATGAATTCCCCTCAATGTCAATAAAATGTGCAGGAATATTAAGATCCAACTTTCGCACCTTTTGTAAATCAGCCAGTTCAAAAATGGTTACATTTTACAAGTTAAGCATTGTGTCATGTGTACAGATCTATAGGCCATAAATGTTGAGGGAAAACTGTAATGGACAAAAGAAAGAGAGGGAGGCATGAGGCACGCTTCATATAACTGTCCATCAAGGCATGCTATTCTGCCAGTGATGGAATAGACACTAGAGATGATGGAGTGAACAGGCGAGAAGGTGCAGCTGAACAATGCAATGAAGAGATAAGATTTTAAAGTTTTACAGCTCACAGAGCCGTTACCTGCTGCAGACCTTCTATCATTTTTAATTTGCTTTTTATAGCCATCATCACTTTGACAGTTTGATGCAGTCGTGGCAAAGTTGCCCTGCACATAAAATAATGTATCCCTGTAAAGAGACGCGCCTAACAAGGATCGGCTCTTTTTACTGCAGTATTTGGACATTGTACCATTGCTTTCTAAAACATTATGAATTAATTTATATATGTGTATTTAGAAATGTCCCTTCAACCTATTTATTTTACAACACCTGGGGCCCACTTCCCTCAAATATCTTTCTTGGTGTCCCGGGCACATAGTAGAACCTGATTGCTGTCTGCTTCCTTCTACTTCACACTCCTGACCCCTGCATTCTGTGCATTATGTTCCCCTGACCCTTAAACCCTGTACGATGTATGATCTTCTGATGCCTGCACTCGGGGCATTACACACTGCTGACTTGTGCACTCTATGAATTATATGCTCCTGACCACTAAATATATGGGGCTGCACACATTTTGTAAATGTTGTGTTAGTAAAAGAATTACTGTATATGGGAAAAATCTTTTTTTTTCTATGTATTCCAATTAAAACAATGGCAAAAAATATGTATCCAATGTGGCTACCAAATTTAAAGCTCCATCTGTCCCCAAAAATGTTTCCATTAGCTTAGTGAACATAGTGAAATTTCACTTTGCAAAGCATACCCAAACAGGTGCAAAGATAAAAAAAAAAAAAAAGAATTCTTGATTGCACATGGTGGGGTGGTGGAATTCATAAGCATTTACTAAACTCAGGGGAACTTCCTCTGCAAAGGAGAACAGCCTATTTGTCTTTAGTGAATCAACCCCACTGAGTGTGGACTTTGATACCAGCTTGTGTCATAAAAAGTGTACAGGAATCCTTGGTCTACAACTTGCAATTATTGTCAACCTTTTCATTGGGAAATTTGTGGCAAACAGTGAGCTGGAAATCCATTCTGCTTTGAATATGATATCCCAGTTCAGATTCACAGTGATGCATCGGATGCATAGAGAGAATCTGATATACCAACACGGCATTGGAATGAAAGATTTTCCATATAATTACAGGCTGTATGGTAGTACCATATTAGGCATTGTGGATGGTCTTATGGGAAATCTTTTGCCAGTTATATACCTCAAAATGGACCCAATAGATACTGTATGTATGAGCTATAATATGCAAAAAATTTGACTTTGAAGTAGACATACTTCAAAGTCACATTTGAAGTATGCATTGCATGCATATGCTTCCTTTGTTTGAGAGACTTGCTGGCACTGCTCTAAATGAAGTGCTGTTTTGTATTTCATAACACACAGTTGATAGTTATATACAGTCATGTGAAAACGTAAACACACCCTATGAAAATTGTTGGCCCTTTTAACATATTTTAACAGCCAAACATTTGATGTTCTTTTAGGTAGTGCTTTTAGGTAGTGCATGTACTGTAAGTAAATGTGATATGTTGGAATTAAGACATATGGAAAGCTTAAATTTTCAATCATTTATTCAACAAAAATATCAACTGATGCAATAGTGTACTATGGAAAAAGTAATTGCACAATCAGAAGCTGTAATGCCAAACTTTAGTCTACCCACCAGTCTATGACATTGATTTTGGACTACTCTTCAATGCAAATTTCCTGTTGCAAGATGTTTGTGGGTTTCCGTTCCGGTTTCAAATTTCCCCCGCCCAACATGTTAATGGGAGTTGGGGCTTTATAGCCCATAACCCTCCATTTCTGGAGTAGCTAGTGTTTGCCAATTGATCATTATCCTGTTGAAAGATCTATTCACAGTTCATCTTCTGCATTCAGACATATTGACCTCATATTCTGATCAAACACACTTTGATATGATAGAGTTCAAGAATTCAAAGTTGGCTCAATGACTGCAAGTATACAGTATGTACAGTATATGTATCCGGAGCAACTGTGTGTTATGTCATAACTGTCATAATTGTTTTAGTTCTTTCCATGATATTTTATGGTGAAAGAACACACAGTTCCCCAATATGGGCCTGTGTGCTTTGTTTTTAATGTGCATTTTTAAATGCTTTAATACTTTGATATTTTTAATCATATTCTGTCATGATGATCTCCATATGTGAGTTCTGATAATGCTTTGAATCCAGTATATAATATTATATGTGCTCTACAGGGGACATACTCTGTATACTACTAAATACTTCATTGTGATGATTTTGAAATTATTCTTCACTATGTTCAGTATTGTGTATGGAAAAACAATTATCTTGGAATATGGAAATACCATAAGGAATACATATTTACACCATAAATTACACCTGGTCCTGTAAAATGGCCCCATGTTGCTTGACCATTAAGCAACCATGCAGAACAATTGATTACCAAATCACTCCTAGGAGAGGAATGCTGCCTCATACCATTATGGATCCCTGATCACGTTTAATGATTGGCAGCATTTTGGGTTAAAGGCATTCGTCTTCCGAATCTAAACTTGTCTGGTTGTGTAAAATAGGGTGGAAGATTACTTCAGATTTGATCTCCTTTCTCTGTTGTTCAGGGAACTCGATTTTGTGTACCTTATACCTGGCTTTTATGTCTTTCTAAGTAAGGCAGCCCTGCTATAAATGATGGCTGTGTATAGCTCCTGACATATAGTATTTATTGATCACAAAGGTGCTGATTTAATTATGTGGCTGTTCTTATGCAGCACTCAGCAAATATCCTGTTCAGTGCACATTTATTCCTGTAAGTAAGGCAGCCACTGTTGCTCTTACCTGATGTTTTCCCATGTTAGTATACATGGTCATTATGTCTTTGGGTTGGTAGAAAGTGATGTATATTCTTTGCACTGCTGCAAGCAAGTCGTTTTTCCAATTCTGGCTGCATTTGTACATAACATGACCTGAAGTCACATAAGTATGGAGTATTGTCTGATTTTCAAAAGTAAATAAGCTTTTCTATTGTTAATTTACTATGAATTACCCCAGTGGCATGTACTTTTTGTTCTGTCAGTTCTACATTGATTTAGGTGATTGCCACATTCTGGCTTTCTTGCTTTTAACAGGTGGCAGTTCCTTGTGATTTAAAGGTTGATGCAAGTACAATTAAGTGGCATTCGAAATTCACCTTCATTAAGCATTCCCTTCAAAATAACAATTACTTTTAATTTGTCAACATGGTTCATAGATGAATTGGTCACTCAGTACTGAATGTGAAATTGTTCACCATACAAGTGGGTTTTATAGACACAAAAACGTTTTTTGTAAGACATTCTCTTTGATGAGTAGAAGCAGCTGTTGCATAGTTCTTCTGCTTGCAGACTACTACTAGATGCGGCTCTCTGTCACCATTATCAGAATCTGGTCATTTGTCAGCCAGATGTCAAACTTACCTAAAAAATGGACAGAAGAGCAAACTCTATACATATTAGAAGGGATTGGGAGTTATTTTGATTTATTCTCCTAATGCCCTCTGTGAAGATCTGTTTGATCTCATTAGACTCTTGTAATTTCCAGACCCAGGCCCTTGAAGTTAATTAATGGTACAATTCTCTTGATTATTCAGCAATCACATATTCAGGGGAATGATAACATTTGCCAGTTTGACTGGTTCTCAGATCAATTTATCCATCATGACTTGTGAGAATCATATTCTATAGCCACTGCCATGTTTCAGCATTTACACTCCCAGGTCACCATCATGTGACTGATAAACATTATTCAGTATAACCCTAAACATTATTCAGTATAACCCTAAGGGGCATAGTAGTTTAACAGCTGGATAAAATAATACTGTATATTCCTGAAATGACATCTGGTTGCTACAACTCATTGTATGTAATACAATTTGCACTACGAAGTATATTAGTATTCTGTTAGCTAGAATTTCAGATTTCGCTCTAGCTCTTGCAATGGACTTTCTCCATTAGAATGGCCTTCTGCTTTATTAACCAAATAACATATCTGGCCTGACACTGCTCATAAGGCCCACTCCCTCATAAAACATTGCAGTAGAGATGGTGAATTTCCGTCATGGAGACACATGTGACAGGGGTTCTAACCCCTCACACTATATCCTAAACTTCAAAAATGCCTTTAGACACACTTTAAACCTGTTTGCTGATGTCATGACACAGTATTTTCATACAGTTCAGACCTGTACAGGGAGGAAAGGGTTAAACAATCAAACCATATGAGCAACAAATGTGTTCAATAAAAAGAAAGATTGCTGATTTTCTTTTCTGATTACTGCCCCATGGCTTAAAAAAAGCTGGAGCCTTGGTAATAGAAATCATTCTGCTTTAAGATGTAAACAGTGTAGTAGATTGCAGGGTATGAGCATATACTTTCCTAACAGCTTAATGGAAGGTTTATGCATTCATTCCTTTTTAGAGTAACCTATGAAGACAGGCATACAGTATGGGAGTGGTCATTGCTGACTGTACATATGGAAGCCGGTTCTAGGGCTGTCATCCTCATTTCAATATCTAGTAATCCCTGACCTGGAACAACCAGATAATTTTCAGCTTCTTGGATAATCTCCCTGTGAGCAAGCAAGTCCATCACTTCTCTACAATGAAGGGTGAAGTATTTAAACTAGCAGGTGAGAATTCAATTGACCCAAGAAGCCCACTTGTGTAGGGGAGGCAAATATCTGCCTGACAGAGATATCTGTTGTTGTATGGCCAGACCTAGACTAGTTTTAAAGGTAAGATGTAGGACCCCTGACCTATATCTGTCTTTGCCACACAAGTTTTTAATATAAAAATTTGCTTCAAGCAGATTTGTCTACTTACCATTGTGGTCCCAGTTCTCTTTGACACATGAAAGACACATCTGGAGAACAGCAAAACAATGACAGCTGCTTAAGTACAGAACACCATACCTGTGATACTTTGGGGGCCATCAAGTATGTGGCTGTTGTAGTTAAGGGTACTATAATGGGCAGAGGGAATATTGGCAGTAAAAACTGTTGTCATTGCACTAGTGATCAAAGCTGAAAATTGATCTTTGTGACAAGTTAGTGCTCCCATAGTGCAGGCATCACTAGAGCACTGGATACTTGACCAATGTCTGATTTGTTCCCAGTGAAACATGTGTCTACTGGGACCTAAAGTACTGCTAAAATAGAGGTCATACATCATGTTTGTGTGTGCATGTGTATATATAGATATAGATATATATATATATATATATCTAGATATATATCATATTTTTGTTCCAGACAATACATGGTTATGTTTATTCTAGAAAGTGAGAGCTTGCGTAATGCATTTATATTGTTGGTATTGTACTAAAATTTTGTGGTGGTCAAATTCTAAAAGCTTTCCAATTTCAGAATGGAGCAACCAGTGACTCTTGGGACTGGTGGCAAAGCTCTCTTTGGCAGTACAGATTTAATATAGTAGAAGCAGTACATGCTGTCATCAGTTAGTAAACAGAAACTAAATTTAGATGGGGAGCTTTATGAAGGCAAATCTGTTTCATTACTAAATTGAGAATGATTTTCATAATACAGGAACTATAGCAACATGCGTTGTACCCAGCAATACTGTTATATGATGTAACTGCTTTACCAACTGATCAGTGAATCATGGCTCTAGATTCCAAGATGAAATGTTTTTATTTTTGAAATAAATTTTAAATCTATTGTAAAAGTAGTCAATTGAATGAAAACATTGTCGACACATCCTGGGCTTGTGGACACATCTACTCCAAGTTGCTGCAACTGAAAGAGAAGCAATAATGCATCCTATAATTGTGTAACATTGATTCCAACCTATCTTCACAAGCATCAGACCACAGTTTTCACATGTGAGCACAACAGTGGGTTTAACCTGAAAATATGAACTAAGACAGGTGTCTGTTTTTCAAGCAGTTACTGCTGGCGGTGATGTAGCGGGCCCAGTCCTCAAAGAAGCCCTAGGAATGAATATTCAATGAATAATACACTAATGTTGGTCCTTTTTTTAGTAATATTCTTGATCTTTGAACAATTTACACTCTAAATTGTTCAAACTGCACCAGCATAAATGTATGTCCTTAAATAGGAACGTTTACAACATAGAGTAGCTATATATATAAAACTTAGAAGCTGTAATGCAGCACAATTTATCTTACTTAGAGAAAGGAATAATGTACTCTTAAAAATGTTGTATGTCCTTAATGCCCACCAGGCCAGCACTTCCATGCTAGTACTGGGTCATCCACTTCAACTACCTTGTGAGAGTTGGTATCTATCTACGAGAGTTGGTATCTATCTCAGCAGCAGATTTAAGGACGTTCTCACTGTTGTTGTCATGCGGGAATTATAAGATCTCCCACTAAAATGTGAAGTCTTGTCACTCCTTTTGTGCGTTGTTAGTGGAAGTGGATCGCACAACACCTGCAGTAATTCAACCTTTCACATTTTAATTGTTTTTGTTCTACCCAAACCTACAATGTTATGTTTGGATGAACTTGACATTTCTGGTTTATTTTTAAAATAGGATTATTCTAATCTACTAACACTTTATTAAGTACTCCTTTCTAAGGACTAGCTTTTTTTCTTGTAATAGGGCAGCAGGAATTGCAAGTGAGAACTGGTTTAAAACCTTTTCTTTTTTTTCCAAGACATTATTTTGGATCACATATATAACTGGTAACAAAAGTGGACCCACATATCTTTATCCATTGCAGAAGTCACCATCTGCCCTGACACATATGCTACATGGCCCTTTCAATGCATTTCATGTACATCACTCATTTTATATAAGATCTGATCAATGAAACTTTGCAAAAATGGAAAATATATATTTTAGCCAGATGCGTGAAATGCTGATAAAGGATGTATTTGTGATTAAATCACAACTCTGATCAGATTAGAAAAGTAATTGATGGTGGTTGTTTAGAACTCATTAATGACAAGTAAATAATAAAAAAACAAAAACAGAAAAAGTAAAGAAACAAAAACTCTAGCCTGAGTTGTTTTGTTTTCTAGGGTTGTGTTCAGGTGAAGGCTTTACACACACCCTTCAAATCATTCATCAATAATGCTAGCTGACTGTGATAACAGAAAAAGTAACAAAGTAATTTCAATCAAGATTATCCAGAGCTCATACAATACTCTGTGGCAGAAGCATGGAATAGTTCAACAATGACACCCATTATCTGATCTTCCAAGGCAAGAGTAACCTGCTTTGATGTGTGATGGTGTCCTAGGAACCAGCTCACTTGGTCTTGTAGCTGGGAAAGTATTCAGCTGTACTTAAAGTATGTTTGACACAAGTCCCTTCATCACTTTCCCATATAAATGGCTGTTATTAATCCTTAATTATTGGGCAAAGACTTGACAAAAAATATATTTATATATATTTTTCTTCTTTCTAATGAATAAAAATAATTTAAAACACTAGAGGCTATACATGACTATATAGATGCTGTTCATTTATAAATTAAATAATGTACACTTGCTTTTTCCAGTCACTGTATGCCTGCTGGAAATACAAAACAAAGTCTTGCTTCTCACAGGCTTATTGAGCGACATCACTTTTGAAGTCCCATTTATGCTTGCGGTTATTAGATTGTTTTGCAAGTCTGGATATGTCTTCAAGTTCTGTGAATAGGTCTTTGTTGTTTTCCCCTAAAAAAAAGTTCAGTTTAGGATCAACATTCATCTTCGACCTCTCGGATTGGCGGTATCAAGCTGCTCGTCGATTTGTATTGATTAATCTGATTAGCCATGTGTGTGCTCATTGGCTTAATCTGAATGTTTCTGGGATAAGCATTTTCCATTTCATCTGTATACCATTTCTTTTCTGCTGTGGAGAAAAGGTTGGAGATAGGAGGGGGGGAGGATGGGGTAGATAACATGCACAGAAGGCGAGATGTGACAGAATAAAACAGAAAGCGTAATTTGAAAAAAAAATAATTATAGGCAAGTGGAGGATAGAAGCATGTAGGATTAGTAGCAGCAGAGGGTATAGGCAGAAAAGAAATGGAAGAGTAGGTTTGAGGGAAAGACAAAATGGGAGAAAGGAAATAGGAATAGTTAGTGCTGGAAGCCAAATAATTCCAAACAATCATTAAAAATGAGTGGAAAAAAAAAAAGATGTGAGAAAGAAAGAACAGCAGTGATGGGAAACCAGTGCATATACTGCTTCCACGGCAATTTCACTAACATTGTAATTGTTCCTGAGCTACTTATTTCATGTGCGACTGGACTAATTATTCCATATTAAGCTATCGGGCCTGGATGTCTGGCTTCTGTTTATGACAATATGTTCCTGTTTACACCAGTACGTAATTCACAATCTCAATCCTCTCAGCTATAGTGAGCAGCAATTTTATCTCTTGCTAGAGGGTGCTGTGTAGTGGTGCGGCTCAATGATTCTGCACTACGATTTCTATGTGCTAAGTGTTTCATTTGGCAGTGCGATTTGACTTTTTTACATTTGTATACTTAAGTCTAAATAAGATGGTCCAGTCATAAAACAACAGTTAATGAGCCATATTTGTGTTTGCTTAAATTGTGTATTGTGAGCTTGTTCTCTTTGGAAGAGCAAGGGTTAACTGTCTAATAAAACTGGAATATTTCAGCGTAATTCCTGTTCTTTTAAAGCTCCCAGATCTCTTAGAACACATCACAGGCTCTGAATTATGAATGAGGTTTTAAAGAGACGGATCTGGATGCGTCGTTTTAACAGTGGGTTGTATTAAAACCCCGAGATGTGTACACATCAAAATAATTTCAGCTCCATTTAAAAAGCCATTTAGTCGGTATGTGACACATAGTGGGACATATTTCATTCGGGAACAGCCAGTTGTGTCTCAAAGCAACCTTTCAATGATAGCATGTTAAAAGCCTATCTCTGATCAGATGAACACATTTCATATATAATGTTTAGGATTATTATTTTTTAATACAGTTTTTATCTACTTTCGCTCATCCACCCCCACCCACACCTTAGCTTGTGCTGTCACTTCTGATCGTCATTTAGGATTTTGTTTCTTTTTTTCCTGTTTTTTTCTTTTTTTTTTCTTTTTATGTCTTACTTAGATTTTATGCAGTGGACCAGGTAACAAAATTATTTATTGGTATCAAATTAAACTTTCAGTAGGATATACTAAAACTAACTTGCATTCCTCTTATCATTTTATTTGGCAAATGCACCTCTGCTTTACCTTTCATAAGAACTCATCCTTCTAACTTGGTTTATCCAAAGATTTTTTTCCCTTCTAAGAAATGTCTTCCTAGGCTTAGGAGAAGAGGACTCTGTGCCTTTCAAATTAGACCAGTACACACTTAGCCACTATTGTAACCTAAAGGGGTTTAGTAGATGTGGGGGCTTCAATTTAGGGAGCCCCATTGTTTGTTGAAAGTGTGTGTGTTAGCATCATGCATTTCCATGGTGCAGGCATGGGGGGTAAGGCAGGCAGGATCCATTAAGGAAGAATACAGAAGACTGAATCAATTCAGGCCTGCTCCGCCTTCCCCCTTCCTTTGAAGCACTGAGGAAGACTCTGCTGTGAAAGGGGGGGGGGTGGAGTGGGAAT
>NW_017306590.1:1247998-1252060 GCF_000935625.1 Nanorana parkeri
TGATGTGAGGACCCCATATTGTTTTTTGTTTTTTATTTGTGTAGGGTAATAGTCTGGTATATATTTTGATGGGGACGAACCACGTGTCATTTTTTACTTTTATTTTAGACTGGGGTATTGAGATTTTCATATTTTAAAAGGGTGCCATGACTGAAAATGGCTAGGAAATGCTTTTCCCTTTACCTTTCTGCAGGGGTTAAAGGATGACTGTACTTTTTAGTACTGTGTTAGGTGCTTAAAGACTGGAGAGGTGCACCCCTGCTCAATGCATCCAAAGCTTATAGAACTTTTAGGACTGCAGTACTCTGTGCAAATTTAGGACTTCTGTTGACAGGCTCTTATTTGCTGTGTTTTGCATTCTCATACAAGTCTATAAGACAGCAAAACCTGCTTAAAACAGGTCAAGGAATTTTAATGATCTCAGAAATGTCTTAAACTGATGTCAAACTGACCACATAGATACAAGCCCATCGACAGAGGCCCTTACCTTTGCGTCTTCTATCAAAGCTGAAAGCAACAAACACTGCAACGTCTATTTCCAAAATCTAAGCAACATTCTGCACAGAAATGAACATGTCAAGCCAAAGGGTACAAAATTAATTATTTTTCTATAGTTTGTAATATTTTGAAATGCGATGAAAAAATAATTGAAATATTACAGGTAACTGAATATCTAAATGCAATAGTTTACATGAGAGGGAACTTTGGAAGAGATTTCTTTGACTCTACACATGATGCACATGACTTACAGGGCTAACATTGTGCTTTAAAGAGTTTATTAAACTGAACCTAATTATTCCCTCATCACATAGCTCGCACCTGTGTATTTTACACCATGGTGTAACTACACAAACCAACACAGAAAACAAACACATTATGACAGTGAAAAAAGGAGAAAGGACAAGGAAAGCTTTTGAAATGGGGACAACCAGTCAGGAAGTACAAGGGTGCATGCGGAAAAGCAAGCAAGCTGGCAATGAAGAGTCACATAAAGACAGTAGCGACAAAAACAGCCAATTCAGATCAGGACTCCTGGTTAAAGCTGAAATCAAAGAACAAATTACACACTACACAATAAGAGAAACAGGAAAATACCAAACAATGGAAACCCCTTGGCAGCTGGAACAGCCACTAGTGTCCAATATATAGTAAACATCTACAAATTCACTATGTTAAATTGTTGTAGCTTTCCAGCGGGAAAGGGGCTTGGATTAGTGACCTCTTGTATTATAATAGATATATATAGCCTCTATTTGAATGTTGTCATTGTTCCACACAGGGTTTCACAAGGACAGAGTTATAGAAGGAAGAGGAAGCCCAAAGAAGCTTCTAGTGCATGCAGAACTGGGAGGATCCATACCTTGGCCCATTCTATTCGTCCTTGTTGCAATTTAGAGAGAGAAGTAATCTATGTGAGTCATTTGAAAGGGTTTTGACACAAGTTTATTCCCTTTATCTAAGCTGACATGTGGGTAAATATTTTTGTCTGTTCAATTTGTTTTACATAGATCCTTCATTCTAGCCTTCTGCTATCTCTGGTTTTGTGGTTTTGCAACACACTACTTAAAACACTCTAGATTGCTTTGCAAAAGTATACGGATTAGCCAGATTGCTTTCAGCAAAAAAAAGTGCAGTTGGGGAAATTAATGTTTGTGACAGTACATCTCCAATGGACTTCCCTTTAGTCCACAAGTCTATTCAGTATGCCATCATTACGAATGCTCTTCTACAGCGGTAGTCAAAAACTAGATAATTCATTAATTATACATCATTCATTTAAAGTAATTGAAATCTGAATATCTTTAGTATGTACCCATTGCTCTCTATCTAAAGCTTATGACAAATGCCTCTCCTGTGAGCTGTTTGCTCACACATCAAAATATATATATGGGCAAAGTGAAAGGCTCTCTTTAACTTGTTGCTGATATAAAGCACTTCATACTATATACTGTGAGGACACATCACTGAACCTCAATTTTAACGCTGAATGGTCACAAACTGACTAGGCTACCTATGATAAAGTGCATCATAGCTCAATTCTTCAAGTGCTTCTAACAGGTCATGTTTTCTTTGTCTGGTATAGGTGATTTAATATATTATCTCTGGACCAGTAAATACCACAGTTATTTCCAGTGAGCCAAAAAATATTACTTTTTAGGGGTTCTATGACTGGAGGTGTCACAGTTACACTTAAGTTACATCCAATATTTGACCCAGGATGTTAAGCAAGAAGGCTCAAATCCTTGAGGGGCTGTTTATAGACAATCCCTTTAAAGTAAGTCTGCAAGAACTGAGATTGCTTTTCACTGAAGGTCACAGAACTTTCATTTAGGGAAAATACCTATTTGTAATGATTCAGTATGGAATATTACCATGGCTAGCAAAGTTAGACACATGAATGGTAAACAACATCATTTTATTACACCATACTTTGACAGTAAAGACCTTTTTTCCCCCCTTAGATTGGATATAATCCTAAAAAGTGTAAATATTTCTACTTTTATTTTTAAAAGCTACTGAGGGAACATAAGCAAAATGTATGCAGGTTAACCAGAACAGCGTAGAGAAGCTAAATCTGTATTACACATTGACATGCAAAAAGGCACTGCCTGGCTTTGTTATGGAGAACCTGGCACTACAATTTTCTTCCATACCTACCCTTTCTTCCATACCCTTTCTGTATGTTATAAATTTAGAAAGGGTTTTAATAGCAATTAATCAACATTCACATTTCACATGAGATAAACCAATATCTAACATTATCATTCTATCAGCAGACTGATGGCACTGATATAGTGATGGGAGAACCTGTATCCTGTACTTCCAAGGAAAGCTTAAGTGGGTGTAAAAAATAAATATGATTCCATGTCAACAAAACCTCTAGCTAATCTTGCCTATTTTCTTCTAAAATACCAAGCTCATGTGTCAGTGTCTTAGAAAGCAAGAGCTGCATGGAGGGCATAATGAGACAGTGAGATCACTGTAAATCCGTCATTATTACAATGTGATGGAATAATATACAGTTATTTGTTCCATAGCACAACGATGCAGCTCTTTACTCTGTAACTGAAAATATATGCTAGGTATATAGTCCATTATCCAGCACAATTCTCTGGGCCAGTGTGTCACTCTGTCTTAAGTGATGAGCATTGCTAATACAGTCATTAACTTTTATTATGGACTAGTCACTTTTACACAAGTGCCAAGGCCAAAAACCACTTGGAGGACAAATTACTGAACTAATTTGTAAATTGAATGTAGCAGAATTCATGCAAGAAGATGAGATTTCATTCATCATTTCATCTTTTACTTTTTATGCCAAATTAAACTCCAAAGTATTTTAATATTCACACTTATTTTATGTTTTTTAAATTAATAATCTGGCCATTGTCTGGGGGAAAAAACTACTTTTTATAAAGACCTGAAAATGCCAACTGTATGCATCTTTGTGGATAATTCACAACATATTGAGAGTATTTGTTCTATCCTCTGAAACATCTCCATAATTACATGCAGAGAAACTGACACCCTTTTAAAAAGATTTACACTAGATACGTTGTTGGCATTGCTCCTTAAAAGAGGTTTGTTACCTCACATTCCACACTGCAATGCTCACACTGTATTAAACAATAGAGTGGAGAGAATATTCCTGGGGACAGAGTAGGACACCAGAGCTCCGTGCTGTCTCTGTTTGCACACTGAGCATTCCCAGGTTCAGGGCTCTTAGCTTACTCAAGTTTAAGAAGAAACATTTTATATATTATATGCATGTTACTTGAACTAATGATTATTATTTTCAGCCATGCATCTTTTTTTTTTTTATAAGGGTTCCTCTGCATAACATTTCATTGAGGGATTATAAATCCCGTGAAATAAAAGGCTACAATTATTTTCTCACAGTATCCCTTATTGTAAAATGTCTACAAATGTGTGCCATGGCACCAGAAACCATAAGCCTACAGGCCAAGGAAATCTGTACATGTTAATAAGTGGTTTCCTTCTAAATAACTGCTTGTGAGACACATAGGTAACTGACATGACTTACATTGTTTATCACGCTGT
>NW_017306590.1:1252150-1277948 GCF_000935625.1 Nanorana parkeri
GAGGAAAAAGCTGTCAGCTTAATGTCTGAAGCTGACAGCTTTTTCTCCATTCAGATCGGCATCTAACAGGTTGCCCAGCAGGAAAAGCCTCCCGGCTGTGTAGCCTGTCACGGAGCCTCAGCGGTGAGGAGTAAGTGAGGGACAGGGAGGCTCCTTCCTGTCTCCTTTTCACTAGCTTGGGGGTGGGGCTTCGTCCAGCAGGGGTGGGGCCTAGTCTGTCATGGTCCGATCTGCTCCTTACAATGCAGGTTTGAGTAGGCCTATTATTTAGAAACAATACACTTCCTAAGTGACTGATACTTTACCTCAACAGTGAATACTGGTCCCCAAAGCAAATTGTCATAATGTGGGACTAGCAAACTTCCACATCATGGAAACTAAAGGTGGCCATACAGTGTGCAAATTTCCACCGGTTCCGCTGTCGGCACCCTTTCTGCCTGCATCCCTCGATCAGCTGATCGAAGCTGGTCGTAAAATCTTCGTATGTACAGAGTCGGCAACCAATGAGCTGCCTCCTCTGTTGGGGTATTCTGACAGTGGCCAGCAGCCGCTGTCTGATACAAAAAGAAATGGCGGGGATTCCTCGATCATTGCACTTGTAGTGTTGATGGAGGAATCTGTTCTATTTTGATTTTGTTTGGTTTGCTGGTTGAACGAAAAAAATAGAGCAGTGTATGGCCAGCTTTACCCTCTGGTTCTCCCGCATTCACTGCTGACAGGTCTGCACTCCCCAAGTCGCTTGGTCTTCTTCCGGCCTGGTGTCAGACCCATTGGCTATTGGGTGCCCAATTATGAGGTTACTCCACTGCACACATCTAAAGTTACATAATCCTACATGTCATCCAGCTCTATTTCTGGCATCTTACAGATCTTTAGTGCAGCTCCATAGACTGCACATGTGTGCCGCAGGCAGTATATGCACACAAAAAACATTGCTAGGAAACAGGTAAAACAGAAGAGACTTTACAAACTTTTTTTCCAAAAAACTTTACCTGACAGCAAAATTCTTTTATAGATCAGTTCCCGTTAAGTAGTCAGGTAGATACATTGGGATTGATTTACTAAAGGTACAAAGGCTCCCTTTGCAAGGGAAATTGCACTTTGCTCCCTGTTATTTTAGTGAATGAGGTGAAGCTCTGCTGACTTTCATCACCCAATCATGTGCAAGCAAAAAATGTTTTGCATTAGCAAATCAACCCCATTGACTTAAATTTTCTGAGACTGGAGCAAACAGAATCTGAAGCAGTACCCCAATGCAACCAATCAACTTCTATCTTTCAATTCAAAGCTTTTAAATTACCTTTTAAAGGGAACAGCTGATATACCTTTAGCAAATCAACCCCAATGCCTCACTGCTCCTGTTTAGCATTGCCTTGCTATGTGACAGAACTGATAAAATATCCCTCATTTTCTCTCTAAACTGCATCTATTGATGATCCCCTGCCAATTTTGCATAGGATAGCCATGACTTAAAGCACTGCTTCCCCTTTATTAATTTAACTATTTCCCTGCCAACGACGTAAGGCTTACGGCGGAACACACCCGCTTGCAGCTGGCCACGGCAGTAAGCCTTATGTCGGTGGCTTTCGCCCTTCTACTATAAGTTCATGGTCGCTTTAGCGACCATGAACTTATATCAGAAGGGTACCTCCGACGGTCCCCTGTAAATTAATAGCTGCCATCAGTACTATGTGGCCCCAGTTATGAATGAACAGGAAGTGCTTTCCATCACTTCCTGCTCACTCATGAGTTTCTAAATGGGTAGAAGCTGATCTGCACAGAGGCTTCTATCCATTCATAACTGGTTGATAGTAAATATTTACTATCTCCAGTTTGTGAATGAATGGGAAGCCTCTGTATTGAGTGCTTTCCATTAATTCAGTGCTGAGGTTGCAGAGAAAGAGATTGAGGACTCTGTGTCCTCAATTTCTTTTTCTATTGCAAAAGGGAAATGTCAGGGGTCCGTGTGGGCCCGGGACTGGCATGGCAGGTTTCCATGCATCAATCGGAGAGAGATCAGCAGGCTTCTAGCCGCTGATCTCTCCTCCGATCACTGGACTTGGATGTTATGTGTATTACATCACTTCCGGTGTCACTGTTTACATTTTCCAGCTTTTGGAGCCAGGAGCAGAAAATTGGTGAAGCAGATATCTGCTTCATCAGCTTCTTTGGGGTCCCCTGGTGACATTAGGGGTCTGAAAGACCCCTGATGTCTCCATAAAGAGGACCTGTCACACCTTGTCTGCTATTACATAGGGGGCTTGTCAGCCCCCTATGTGATAGCAAAGTAAAAAAAAAGTGCTTAAAAAATAACTAAATTAAATAAAAATGTAAAAAATGCAAAAACATTTTTTTTAATTCTCCCGCTCCCCACCTGCACGCACATACATAATAAAAATCGCACCACACTTTTCATTTTGAGTAGATTTCCCTTCAGTCACTGTCCCAGACAAAGAAACAGGTCATGAAAGCAAATCTTGTCACAGTGGGTGTAAATCCCTTTGGAGACATTTGTCAAAGAGTGTGTATTATAATGAGTATTAGACCCAGATAAAGAAGTAATTCCAGTCCAATAGCACATACAAAATAGAGAAAGCATGTACTGGATTTAAAAAGAAAGGGCTTGTTGTTGTGACACCCCAAGGTACAGCAGAAGATGAACATTTTAGGGATGCAATATCCTCTTATTTATTTTCTGAGGAGGATATTGAAAGTGTATCTGTTGTGACTTCCAGCAGTACAGAAAGACAGTAACAATAAGTACCAGAGCAAATGCCTCAATTTCCTTTCCATTCTTGTACCATTTCCCCTCCATTCTTGTAACAGTTATGACTAACATTTTTGGATTTCCCATTACTGTCAAACCCTAGAGCCAATTGCCAATAGGACAGATAAAGGAATGACTCTCCCCACAAGGGACACAGACAGCAATAAAAACCGGAAAGGGATTTCAATAATTACCTACTCTATCTAAACCTACAAAAAATAATTTGGCTTTAGATATACTTATATATGTAAGATAATGCTACTAGCATATCTATGCCCCAGGCAGAAGTCAACATATGATACTTCAGCCACAGGTAAGGGTAAGAAATATACATTTGCCAGCCTGTGTATGTGTGCTTAAGGTAGGCTTTGGTCAGCTATATGAACTTTTTTGGAGTTTACCAGTGAACAGCAGCTCAATCAAAGAGCTGCTACCTGAAAACAATTTGAAATCTGCTGATTTTCACAAGTTATAGAAGATAGTTTTTTTTTGTCATCATAAAAAGGTAATGGTCTTTACACTGCCCATGTCTGAAAGACCCAAACCTGCCTGATTCTGCAAGGCATAGATGACATAGTGGGCTCCAGTGGAAGCCCAAGAGACCGGAAAGATCTATTATTAACATAAATGTATGGGGAGCTTTATTTGACAAGATTATATACAGTTTCTAGAACACCATGTTATAAACTAAATAGGAACAAAACAGACAACTTTTGCTACCCCCTGCCCCTCATATATTCCTATTATTCCATCACCATGATGGGCTGCCTCACTGGCCAATAGGAATGTGTAGGAGGCAGGAAGAGGCAGGCAAGATTTGTCATGCGCAGATAAAGTATTTTCCGCCAGCACAACAAGGGATTCAGCCATCTGCAGGCACTTGATTGTTGATGACCGATTATTGTTAACATAACAAATACGTTAGTTAAAGGGAGAAGATTAGTCACCCATTAGAAATTTCATCTTAGCTATGATGCCATAACTAATATTACAGTATGTGCTATGTATGCTTCAGATTAGCCCAGTAGGACAAACTGAGTACCAGATTCTTGTGGAACAGATTGTAGTTTCCCCTTGATGAGAATTATTAGAGCTTTTTCCTGGCGAAGTCTACCTAATAAAGTATTGGAGGATAAATGAAACCAACATTTCTCTCCTCTCTTTTTATCTAATAAACATCATTAGCACATGCAGTAGAGTACACCCTTTTCAAGTCTACTTACTAAAACTAATCACTCAAACCTCAAGACATGTTTCAAACTGCTCAGCCTAGTTGTCAAAAATACCAGTACCAAGAATGATATCTTCTATGGCAACCTCAGCTAGGTATTTCCGGCTCTATAAGCCATTTCATGAAACTAACAAGACCTATAAAATTCAGAGTGCTGATAACAATTAATCCTTGGGCCACTGCCCCTTAACAGACCAACTGACTTCCACCTGTGATTACCCAGCAAAGAAAAATAATTATAAACAGAAATGATAAAATGCTTAATTTTTTTTATTCTGGTAATTATCATCACACAGATTTTATGTTATGCTGATGAAATGTTGTGTTAAACAGCCAAGAAACTTGCTATACTGAAGGCAGCCCTTGAACCTTAAACAAAAAAGTTGTGAAACGGTCCAAGATTCTAAGAGGGTTGAGAACCGCTGCTTATTATGGTTTTGTTACTTGTACAATAAGAAATGGGACACACAAATAAATAAAGGTCATGTAAGCCATTAAGAGACAAATTAGTATTTCAGTCTTCTTTTAACATACAAGTGTTATCTGTGTTATCTGTTCCACAAAAACGGTCTCTAGACTGGCACTTAAGTGTCTTTGTTCTGTTTACAGCATTTACAGTTCCTGGAATTGGGATACATTTATTTATCTTTGTTAGATGAAGGTTTATGTAATACTGTTTGGTTTCAGCTCCAAATAAATCCTTTCTGCTGGACACACATGTAGTTATACTTTTAGCATAGCTGGAATGAGGTTAGGTTCTTCTGTATGTACACAGATCCCTGAGTCCCAAGCCCTGCATGGGGCCACCTATGTTTAAATGCTTCTGACAGGTCTTATTATACTTCTTCTCAACCCCAGGGAGGGTCAGAAATAAGCAGGCAGTGTAGGATACTGCCTGTTGCAAAGGTGCCCACACCTGACTTTTGGACTTGAGATATAACATCACACTATGTATCTCAGGTAACAAAGAATGCCATGCACTCATGACCAAAACACATGAGGAAGGACAATGTGCATGAGGCAGGGAGGAGAGCGGCAATAGTCACATGAATGCAGTAGGGGATGGACATACATATGGGAAACATAGTAACACGTCACAACTGAATTTAAGTTTTTGCCATATTGATGTAGGCTGTCAACAATGGCAATAACAGTTCTGTGGCATATTCTATAACATGTTTTTTCTCTTTGGCTATTCCATAACAACCCCCCTCTTTAGTCTAGAAGACCGGCCTCTTAATACTAGCCCTTTAAACTGCACACTGTTGTGTGTATGGGTTTCTGGGGCATATAAACAACTAATAACTAGAATTCAAGGTGTCCTGGGTTCCAAGTATTTTTCTGCTTTTATAGTTTTTTTTCTTACCCTGTGCAGTTATGTAGTGTTGAGCAAATGCATAGAAAATTGTTGTTATAATTAGATCATTAGCCCCTTTGCTGGTCTGTTAATATTGCTCTACAAAGGGGTCAATGAGAATCATTCATTCATAGCAGTACCATCATGAATGCATCTTCTCACCCTCCCCTCCCCCACCATGGCCCCATTTACAGTCTGTCTTCCTGCACGTACTTCTGTTTGTCACGGGCGTCACGAGCTTTTGCACGGTTCTGGCGGTTAGCTGAAGCTGGGATGGAGTGAACAGATGAGCTCTTTTTGCTTGAGGAGTGTGAAGAGTGCGAGGAGTGAGAGAGGCTGGCACGAGACTGGCTGGCATTGTGGTCGAACTGCATCAGGCAGAAGATGAGGTCAGTGGGCACCATCTCAAATTCATAAGGAGGATTTGTGATAACATACCTGGAAGACAAGAGCAGATTTCTCTAGCTGACATGAAGTGAGAGATCAATTAACAGCCAATATAAAACATGAACTATCCAAATTGTTAGGTGTACAAGAACACTTCACTACTACTATTTGTTCATAAAAAAAGACACCAGTACATAGCAGAACAAGAAAATAATTTTATTGTAATCTTATCCAATATCTCTACTTACCTTTTTGTACACTGACTTGGTGTACTTAAGTGTGCATCACGTAGCCGATATATGCCAAAGCATAACATGTTGTATGTTTTCAGAGCTTTGCAGTACAAATCCCCATAACATCCACCATCCTGCAGAAAGTAAGAATATGCATAAGTCTACATATCAGTTGAGCAATCGGTTATATATCTGTTCAAGGTGCCTCTTCATTTCCATTGTGACTAAGCAGTAATTCTGCTTTATTGTATATTTAAAATAATAACACTCCTCTGAAACCTTTCAACATCAACAGATGCCCTCTGAGTAATTAATAAAACGTGTCTCAGACAAACTCAACTATGTCTTAACTGGAGCACAGCAATCAGCTTTTAAACTTTGATTTACCAAGCTGTCAAAGCTTGCACAGCAAAATATGTTGTTTTGTGCTTTATGTATATCATTTGTGGTTTGGGGGGACAGTACTGTCTGGCCACCTCTTCAAATTTTATTGTAATTAAAATGCACACAAATCTCATTTGACAAAGTTTAGTTTTTTGGAATGAAGATTTTTTGGTTTAAATTGATCTTGTTGGTGGAACACAGTGGTTTTCCTTCTGCCTGTTATTATTACACTACCAAAAGATATGAGATGGCATCTGCACAATCAAGCTGTTTTTGCATGGACTGGATGATGATCTCATTCTTGGGAGGCCCACAGACAGCCACCGTCTCAAAAGAGAATTAGAAAAAGTTTATTAAATTGGTCTGTACCTGACTGACTCTTCCTTACCCCAAGATCAGCAAATGGACCATCATACAATGCCAGCTGGGCTACTCGGCAGCGATCCCTGTTGGCTAGGGTTTGTGGGGTGCTGTACCCTCCTCGTAACGCATTCTCTTCTGCTATAAGGGCCTCTAGCTCTGGTGTTGCACCTCCTGTCACCAATGTTCTGATCAGCGTTAAAATATTGTCATTGAAGTATGTCTAGGAATATGAAAAATTTTAAAATGTTAAAAATGCACTCATCATCAGACATTACTATGCAACTGTGGAAAGCATCAACATCATCATGAGTTATGGGTCAGAGAAACTTTCAATCGTTTTCATCGACTTGTGGAGTTCATGTCCCAGGTACCTAAACTTGCTCTGAAGATAAAACCTGATGTACCACAACATAAAAAAAGTTGTAATGATTAAAAAAAAAAGACAAGAACCACCAGATTGAATTTTTAATAAGGCACACAGTCTGTGAGAAGAATCTGTAGTTGGTTTTAATAGGTACGGCACAAATCTGGAATTTTAGACATCAGACCAGCAGGTTTGACAATACCATGTAGGATGTAGAGGATACGTTTTTTCACTTACCCTTTGAGGGAAGGGGTCTTTTCCATCATGTCCTAGACAGTGGCATTCCTGATCCTGCTGGTCTTCACACTGTGCTCCTACTTCCACATAGGTGATCTGTAGATGGGGTAGAAGAACCCCCAATCTTTATCCTCTACACCTCAAAGATGATCAGAATCTGTTGTGGACTGCTGCTGAAAGGCCTGTCAGATAACAGAACTCCCTTTTCCTGAAGTCCAGAGTTATGAGTGTTCTATTTCAGCCTCCAAATGTTCACTGGTTTGCTTTTGATTGCGACAAACTTTGTTCAAACTTCCTAAGTAAACACTCTTATTTGATGGCCACCTCAGCTGTTGATCCAACTTCTTTCTCCTGTTCAGGGATTTGTTCCGTCTGTTTTATTTATGGTGGATGATTAGTTGTTCGACACATAATAGTTGTGGTCCATCATTCTTGCAGGTAGCAGTTTCCCTGCAGTGATGCTACCTGTCCTGCTCGGGTACACCAAATTAATTCTCTGTTCCACATTCCCTTACCCCTTTTTTTAATCTAGTCTTGTTAAGGCAATGCTTCCTTTGGAAGGTCTTATGGTAGGATTCCACTCCCGTTTGGTCTCGCAGTGTGCTGCTTAGCCCTCAGCTGGACTGCTTTTGCATGTCCCAATTATCTCTAAATAACTGAATCCTGTGTCTCTTAATGAAGAAGAAAGAAAATAGACTGTTTTTTCCCTTGCTTACCAGAAAATATTGTATGTTTCTTTGAATTCATTTTAGAAAACATGTCCCACCCCTCTGGTAGCAAAGCAGTATTAGGAGTAGATCACAAACACAAACTGAAACATGCTGGGAATGGGGGGAAGTTATACCTGCCTGGCCAACAGCAGTTTTGTTTGGCAGTGACTAAATCCACCGCATTGTCTCTAAATATCTGAACTATGTGTCTCCTTAATGAACTCCAAGAAACATATTTTACAGTAAGCACAAAAATCCAGATTTACATTAGTATATTGCACTGGATTTCTAAATGACCAGGTGCAAAAAAAAAGTGTTCCTCTAATGAATCACCTAATAAGGGGCATGATGGTATACAATTGTTGTAGTGAAAGGTTGATTGAATTTTCAGACATGACATGCATTGGTTTGGAAGCCTGCTTTTGTGTTGCTAATGTCACAGCCGATTATCCTTTGCTGAACTAAGGTCTTGGGTGTTTCAGAACTCTTTCAGCTGCTCTGACAAGAACATGTATCAATTAAACATTCAGCTAAATGGTAGACAGGCTTGTGTCCTTAAAAAAAAAACTCTAGGGTATGTAGAAGGCTTCATATTTAAGTGACATTCTGGCAGTGCACGGTTGAGCCCATCATGCTTTTTAAATATTAATCATGCACACTGCCACATGACTGCTTCATTAGAATCATGCATTGCTTACTGCAGTCTACACAAGTCTATGAAGGGATCAAATGACATGCGTAGAGCAAACCATGCTGAGACAGGTTGTAGTAAAGTTCAGTTGGCACGTCATGTCAAATAGCTGAAATTACATCATAAATAATATTTAACGCATGTGTCGGCAATAGTTATTTAGCAAAGGAGAGCTTCCTCACTAGATAAAAGTACAACCCCAATTTCAAAAAAGTTTGGATGGTGTGTGTGTGTAAAATCCAGATAAAAACAGAATGCAATGATTTTCAAATCTCATGAATCCATATTTTATTCACAATAGAAAATAGAAAGGCAGCAACACATCTCGAAAACGTTGGCACAGGGCAACAAAAAGCTGGCAAAGAGGTACTAACAAGAAAGAGCTGGAAGAACTATTGCAATTAAATAGGTTAATTGGCAACACATCAGTTACATGATTGGGTATAAAAAGAGCATCTTAGAGAGTCAGAGCGTCTCAGAACTTAAGATGGGTAGAGGTTCACCAGTATGTGGAAAGCTGCGTCTAAAAATTGTCAAACAATTTTAGAATAATGTTCCTCAACGAAAAAATGGAAATACTTTAAATATATCATCGTCTATAGTACATAATATCATCAAAAGATTCTGAGAATCTGGAGAAATCTCTGTGAGCAAGGGACAAGGCCAAAACGCAGATGGCACGGCATTAAAACAGGCATAAATTTGTAAAAAAAATTCTGGAAAAACAATATCCACTATGCATTAGTGCATATGGAATGGGCAGCTTGCACATCTGAAAAGGCACCATTAATGCTGAAAGATATATCAAGGTTTTCCAGACAATGTCTCCTCAGTTTTCAGACGTTTACAGAGTGTAAAAGAAGAGGGTATATTACACTCTGGTACACATGGCCCTGTCTGAACTTTTTTGAGACGTGTTGCTACCATCAATTTAAAAAGTACCTTCTCTTTTCCTTAAAGAAGAACTATGAGGTGAGTCATTTTCACTCATCCTCATAGTTCTAGCCGACCTGTGACAATGAAACTATCACCGGTCGGCTCAGTAGATCGAGAAGTGAGCGAACAAATACCGGCGTTCGCTCACTTCTCGATCCCGTCACGGCAGAGAGCCGTGACAGGGGAGGGACTGGGTTCCCCGCTCCCCACTCCGATCCTCCAGCGCTGACTGGCAGAACGGACGGGGGAGGGGGCGGGTACAGCTGGCTTTGCCTCAGCTTCGGCGTCTCAGTATACCGCGAGCTGTAGCTCGCGGTATACTGAGCTTAGGGTGACGGGAGGACGCCCTTAGGAGAACTATGGGGAAAAGCCCTAACCCCATAGTTCTCCTTTAAAATGATACATTTTCTCAGTTTAAACATTTGATATGGTTTCTGTTTTTCTATTTAGAATAAAATATGGGTTTATGAGATTTGCAAATCATTGCATTCTGGTTTTTTATGTAGATTTTACACAGTGTTCCAACTTTTTTGGGAATTCAGGTTGTAGTTTTTAGGTACTGTTGTCACATAGTGATGGAGCACATTGGTGATGTCACCAATTCCAGCATTCTTATGCAACTTAATCAATATCTATCCATCCCACAAAAGCTGACTTCATTAGTTAATAGACACAAAGTGTTCTTTAATAATACAGGAACAGTTATTTTTAAGAAAATCACTTACTGCACTCATGAGTGAGTCCAACACGCTTACAGCAAAGGCAGTTCCACAGGCAAAAGGCTGGGTCAGATAGAGCTCAGTGTCTGGGTCATCATCATCATCTTGATCCAGAAACTGAACATTGGAATCATTCACTGTAAACCACAAACACAAAGTCATTAGCTCTAGAATACAGAAGAGGTTATACTTTTGCTGATCATACCCCACTTACTAATGAACATTGCTACATTGCTACTTGTACATGCTGGCTTCTGGTGAGCTCACAGTGGGGGCTGTTATTCTCTTATTGATACTACACAAAAGTCAGCCAAAAGTTTAAATCAGCTCTGCCAAAACGAAACAGGTTACGAAGAACACGTCTACTTAAAGCAAAACAAATATATTGTTTATGCCAAAATGCCTGAGATAAACTCAAGGGTATTGTAAATATGCAAACAGCCATAAATCAAATGGGTAGCAAAGCTTTGCAGAGGCAAAAAAGAATGGGCCAAATAGGTGTGCACAGTGGATTTATCCTGCTGCCTGTATTTCTGAAGTTCTTTCTATCCCGTATATCTCTAAACCTCCCACTGCCCCCAAGAAAATCAGAATCTATCTGCTCTTCAATAACCCAAGAGCTTGATCACTCCAGAGAAGTCAGAAATGAGAAACAAACACTAGGAAAAGGCTGCAAGGCATGTGGAGTCTTCGGTTTTTGCCTTTTGAATCATGTCTCCCTTGTCTGAACAGCCAATCATACTGACAGACAAACAGGAGCTGGAGGCAGCTAAGTATCAGCTCCGTTATAAGAAAAGATTCTGTATCAGAGGTTATTGTGATCAAAGTCATACTGATGTTGGCGTGAGAACCATGAACAGAAAATCGTTACAGAAGATGCAAACCAGTTTCACTTAAAAACTAGAGCCACACACACAAGGTACAAAACAGAAGCAGCCAAAACCAAAAGCACTGCATGATAATGTAGTGAGGTACTGTCCCTCGCAAAGTCAAAAAGGAAAGCACTTAAAACACAGAATGGTAAATAAAAAGAATTAACTTAAATACAAAACAATATGTACAGTACAAATGCGGTGTAGGGGTGCAACCAGTCCAACAACAGAGCACAATGCATTTGTATGTGCATTAGACCTCATCATATGAACTCCCCAGAAAGAACTTTTTCATACCAGTGATTTTCCTTCCATGATATCCATGATAGATGGCTGATCATATGCTTTTAAATGAAAAGAAAATTGCATTGTGGGAAGGGGACACAAGAAGTTTACCATTTAAAATAATTAAGGGGAGTTCAAATGATTCAATCCTCCAAAGTACATTTTAAAGTAATAAGGATGGATTCCATCAAGTGGTTGGCCTGAACACACAGAGTTTCTTTTTTTTGAACTGTGTTTGCTGGTTGCGCCTCTCAGTGGGCCAGCCATATAATTACCACAGTGACAAAAAGGTAAAGAAAGAAGAGGGGCTTCTCCTTACCCAACTCTGTAATTATTGGTAATTGAGTTCCACTGGTTTTTTCCTGACTGAATGAAATCAAAGGCAGCAGTTTGCCAGGCTTAGCTGAATGGTGGTAGTGTTAGATGGGGATAAGGCAGGAGAGGTTTAAAGAGAAAAGACAGAAAGAGGGTGAGGCAATAAGGCAGCTCCAGGAATGAGACAGGATAGAGACAGATAGGAGGTACAGGACCGAGGACAGATGTATCTCAAACATATTCATAGTTGTGTGACACAATATACTAAGATGCTACATATTCACATATGCAATAGAAAACATTGCATATTTATGTTAGAGGTGACTGGCAATTTAAAGCAGATAATCTCTTAATAAAAGCCACTTAAAAGATGTTGGATCCTAACTTACTGGATGTGCCATGTTGCTCAATGTGCACAAAAACTATGTGTAAATATTATCTAGAACTGCAGCACTCTAACTACATTTGCATCATTCTTATCAGATTCGTATCAGATGTCATGTACAGAATGATCATTGTACGTACTTGAAAATGGAGTAGCAGAAGCAAATATAGGAAGGCACTGCCTACACCATCCTGCAGAATCCTGGTGCAAGGTGCAAATGTCCACACATTCACACTTTACCTGCATTGATTTCCAGCTTACCTCTATTTATAAATTATACAATGTTTTAGTTGCATAAATTCATTTTTAAAGATAAAGAAAATAATTTTTGTCACACTAGGTAAACTGTGAACGGCGTAGTCACATTATAGCTACATTGTATATGCTCCAGGTAAAAATTGGGATTTGCTGCCATTAAGGGAAAAAGATGTCACCGCTCAATACCCTCATCTGCTTCCCCTGCCACTGGAACTCCAGGGGCCAGCTAAGGAGCTCAACCATGCTAGCAGATAGAGGAGGAAACAGGAAGCTGTACAATAATGACGTACGATCCTGAAAAGTCAGCACATAACACACAGCAGACTCCGGGGGAGGGAAGTGTTATATACAATACAAAATAAACTTCTTTTGTTCAAAACCTTCTAGTTACAAAATTTACAATAAAAATATTTCTGCACACAATGAAGATACAGCTATATTGGGATACTATGGGCAGTTAGAAAAAACAGAAACGTATCATAAGTAGCAAGAACCCTCCTAAAAACATGAACATTCATTAAAGATGAATGTATAAAGCATAAAAAAGATGATCTTAAAGACTTTGATACCAGAAGTAGGAGGGAATATAAAAAGTGTTATACTTACTCTGTATCCTTAGTGACTGGCTATAGTATGGAATTCGAAGTTTAAAAAAAATGATACACAGGTTATGACCTATATTGCATGGCAACACTGAATCAAGGAGTTTCTTTTGTGACCAAAAAGGCACCTACAATTGGTAGTTTTTGTTTCCCAGGCTATTTCAGTCTAACAGGAATTCGCATAAATGGCTGGACATGGTTGGGAATGTTTAGGTGTTGACCCACTCATTGTTTAAATTGCCCTCATCTGGTGATGCCCATACTGTCCAGTCATTTGCTTATGGTTGTTTGTGCGCTAAGAGTTGGTGAATTATCATACCAGTTATGTAATTTATGCTTTATGTGACCTCTTTAGGGATCGTTTGTCCAATATTAAAACCAACAAAAATACAAGTGTAGCACTTCATTTTGTAGATCATCATGGTTTTAATGTAGACTTCCTTAGAGTAGACATTTTAGAGAAGGTTAGAAACCCTGCTGGGGGTGGGGGTGAGGGGGGTCGATAATTTTGACTTACTATGTACAAGAGAAGTATATTGGATCTTCAATTTAGAGACTAGAATACCCAAGGGAATTAATTTTAATTGGGATGTTACCTGCTATTATGGATTGATATGTTCTGTTTTTTTTCTTCTTCACTTACCTATTCCCTTCTCTTTTTCCTCCTTTCCTTCCTTTTGTACAACCTTTCCTTTCATCCTCTTTACCCTTGCATCCCCCCTTCTACTCTTCCCTTCTCCTTCCTTCCTCTCCCCCCCAGCTCCTTTAATATGTACAGTATTTAGTATATGGCTGTTCCTTGATCTATTTTCTCAGAAGTGGTTGTTTTCTATTCCTCTCCAATGTATTTTTTTTTTACATTTGTTTTCAGGCCTGGTTAACACCTAGGCGGCAATGTTTTTGCGCATTTGTACGCATGCGCTGAGCTTGCGGTTATTTGCTTGTTTATGCGCGTTTTGCACATTTTGCGCAACTACCAGGAGTGATGTGAACGGAGTGGATCTAGTGGATCTATGCGATGGGGGAAGCTGGTGGATCTTGGTATGTAAGAACTGGGTGAATGCCGTACTGTTAAAGCAAGCTGACTTACAGTTGGAAGCTTCTCTGTGGTCTGTGCGGCGCCCTCATTAGACAGATCCTGGGTCGCCGAGACCCGGTGGTGTCCCCGGTGGTATAAGAGGTTGGTCTGTTGGGGGTGCGTGTCAGTATGGCCGTCCGCGTTCTCGGCTGGCCGGGCCGCGTCGGTCAGGGACGGAGACAGAGTGGGAGGAGCTATACCCGGCTGGGGAACGCCCTGTGACGGGGTGGATCCCAAAGTCTGTGACTGTCGGGTGTCTCCAGTGGCTGGCTACGCGTTTCGAGGGTTAACCTCTTTTTCAAGCCTCAAAACTACTCCAACAATCTGCCATTGTGGACATCTTTCTGAAAATCTGGTGCAAGCTAAAACTCTAAAGCTAGACTCTACAGAAAAGCAGCATTTTCTGTAAGGAAAAGTCAGCAATGGTTGCCACAACATTTTTCCCAGTATCGGTTGCCTATGAAGTGAACCTGTGCTGTACACATGTAGTGGAAAGCAACAGTTTCACCTAACTACAACTCTCACTTGCTGCAAGCACCTAGGTCTGTCACAAGGGGGCTGAGATAGAATTCTCAGGCCTGTGTAAGATCCATATCACGACCTGGAGCTTACACAGGACTTTTTTTTCCAAGCAGCAAAATAAAGCAGCAGGGGTGTGAAGTGTAGGTGCCTATGTGCAGCTGGGAAGGGCATCAGTCAAGTGGACTTCTTGCTTAGTCTTGCATGCACAGGTTCACTGTAAGTGTGCCTAACCAATCACAGATGTCAGGCTGGACAATTGACACACTCCCAAGACCAAAAAAAAACCCATGTACGATTGTTTAAAACACCTATGTAAGATGCTTGTTGGTATCCTTACAACTTATTGGAACAATGATTCATTCCTCTTAAATAGGATAAAATGAAAAGCAATAGTCTCCTGTATACCTGCATGCCTTTGGTATTTCATAGAGTAAAATAAAGAAAGTGTGAAAAGAGATAAATTATAGCTTGCTCCACAAAGATATTCTAAAACAGCATGGACAATTTTTTGGTACCCCTAGAAAAGATTATTTAGAATTGGATTTTATTGATATTTCAGTTTTCTCTAATTAGTATTACACAGGTCTTCAATACTGTAACTAGTCATTCAGCCTGTTTAAATAGCGAAAAATAGTTACTCTGCTGTTTGCTATCATCATGTGCACCACACTGAATATGTACCATAGAAAGCAACGGAGAGAGTTTTCTGAGGTGATCAGAAAGAAAATTCTAAACCAGCATGCCGAGGGAAAAGGCTATGAGATCATCTCCAATCAGCTGTTCCTGTGACTACGAATGCAAATATTATTAATGAAAAGTTTTTTGTTTAGAAGCGCCAAGGGCAATCCTTATCCCTCACAAGGAAGGAGTACTGAGCATATGTACTCACAAGACTGAAGTAAAAACGAGCTGCAGAACAATAAAACCGGAGCAGTAAAAGGATCCATACAGTGCGTCCTGTGTGTGAATTACTGAGGTGTCGCCCCCTTCATCAGGACGTGATAACAGTCTCCTCCCTGCTGTGACTAAAGAAGGGGCAGCTGGGGCGTGATTGGACCGGGCAATAGATGCTGATGGGACATCAGCGTATGGTGGGTGGTGTCCAGGTTGGTGATGGGCAGGCTGTACATGCCTTAAATCTGACACATAACTCGCGGCCAATCGGAGCTGTGTAAAACCGAAGGCTATACAGACATTAATTATGTCATTGATGAGATGTCCCAGTCCATAGGGACAGAAAGCTGCTATCAGCCCTGTGTAGATTCACAGGGGGAAAGGGGTAACCGAAACGGAGGGACGGGAGACTGGAATCACTACTCGGCACATACCACATTATATATAAATTCGTTAGGTGCAGAATTGGGGGTGAAACTGAGACCTTTGAGGAGAACAGATTTGTCTATTTTTAAAACATTACCGATGGAAGAAGGTTACCGTTGGGCTTCGTTGGATGTAGCCTCCTTATATACCTCCATCGAGCACCAATTCGGCCTTCAAGCGGTCCAACATTTCATGGCCAAATCGGGGGATTTTAATTCTGGTCAGGCCACCTTTATCCTTGAAGCCATTGAATTTGTTCTGACGCATAATTATTTTATGTTTCTTGACACTTTCTACATTCAATTAAAGTGCACCGCCATGGGAGCTAGTTTTGCAACCTGTTATGCCAACTTACTTATGGGATTCTGGGAGAAATGTCATATCTGGTCTTATAACCCATTTGGATCCAAGTTGGTTTTATTCGACAGATATATAGACGACATCATTATTATTTGGGACGGCACAGATGATGAATTCTTATCCTTTGTGGAATATTGTAAAAGTAATCACTTTAAATTAGATTTTACTTTTGTTATTGATGACAAAAATGTGGTGTTTCTAGATCTAGAGCTAGGAGTAGATGAGACAGGTATCATCCCAGATCCATCCCAGTGGATTAGAAATGTTCCTGATGGACAGTTGGCAGACTAAGAAAAACTTGTACATCTAACCTCGACTATCAGTCCTTGGGGGCGACACTTACTAAGAAGTTTCTAGATAAGGGATATGAGGCCCAGTTAATTGAGGATGCCTACAGAAAACATCTTGTGACTATCCCCAAAAAAGTACGGACCAACAAGAACTTGTACAGAATACATTTCTGTACACAGTTCAATGATGGAGCGTTTCGGATTTCAAAAATCCTGAAAAACCACTGGCGTATACTCAAAGAAGACCCGATATTGAAACATTCCCTTCCGAACTTTCCAAATATAATTTATAAAAAACCTAAAAGACCTTTGCAGTTTAATAGCCCCCAGCAGACTAAAATCCACCAAAACAACTAATTTAGGTAAAGGACTCTTTGGACAAATGGGGTGCTATAAATGTAATGTTCATAGCTGTGGTGCCTGTCCTTTTTTGTGGCACAGGAAAAAAGACATTTCCTACTGTGGGGGGCAGACGTTTCCCATCAAACAATTTATCAATTGTGCGTCGCGTTACGTTATTTATGGCATTATTTGCCCTTGTGGCAAGCTGTACGTGGGGCGCACAACAAGAACCCTTAGGATTAGATTTGGAGAGCACAAAAGAAAAATTCTGAAAAAAGCAGATGACCATTCGATCCCACGACATTTTCTTGAGGCTCACAAATCTAATCCGGAAGGACTGAAGGTTTTCGGGATTGAGATGATCCCTGACAATTCTGATGAAGGCCTCAGATTCAAAAAACTTTGCCAAAGAGAAGCCTTTTGGATTAATTCTCTTAATAGCCTCCATCCCTCAGGTCTCAATGAGGGTCTTGAATTGGCCTCTTCACTTTGACCCCATTATTAATCTATTCCAGTTCGTGATCCTGATCCTCCGCCATCACCATCCACAGTCGAAGGATCGGTACATATTTTCATCCTTTATTCCCATCAGCCCCATCTCCTTCTGTATGCCCATTATAGCTCTTGCACATTACTTTCCCATGCTAGATATACATACATTCTTATGGTTTTATGCTCTCTCACACTCGCATTTATTACACACCCTTCATTCATTCATGCAGTTCTAATTTGCATTTGATATATATATATATATATATATATATAATCCGATTGGCCGCGAGTTAGGTGTCAGATTTAAGGCTTGTACAGCCTGCCCATCACCAAACTGGACACCACCCACCATACGGTGATGTCCTATCAGCATCTATTGCCCGGTCCAATCACGCCCCAGCTGCCCCTTCTTTAGTCACAGCAGGGAGGAGACTGGTATCACGTCCTGACGAAGGGGGCGTGCCCCGGAAACGCGTCGACACCTCAGTGATTCACACACAGGACGCACTGCACGGATCCTTTTTCTGCAGCTCGTTTTTACTTCAGTCTTGTGAGCACCTGTCAGTTCACTTTTTATGCCTGTTTATTGGAATAAACAAATCTGCACCAGGAAAGGCGCACCTTTTTGTGCTTTTTTGCAAATATTATTAAGTTTAAGGTCCATGGGAGAGTAGTCAATGGTCAAGTATCTGTCGAGGAACGCCATTGTTGAAAAAAAAAAACAGAAAAAAAACAAACAGTCTAGGAATTGCTAAAATGCATATTGACCAGCCACAATGTTTCCAGGAGAATGTCCTTTGGAGGAAAAACTGGAGGTTGTTTTGGCAAGCCACCAGCTATCATTACAAACAAAAATAAGATTTCAAAGAAAAGAACACCCACCATACCTACTGTGAAACATGGAGGAGGCTCATTTATGTTTTGGGGTTGCTATGCTGCATCTGGAAAAGCTGGGGGGGGGGGTTGAATATGTGCAGGGCACAATTAAATCTCAACACTACCAAGGAATTCTGGAGTGAAATTTACTGCCCAGTTTCAGAAATGTGTCTCAGTCACAGGTCATAGGTCCTACAACAGTATCATCGCTCAAAACACATAGCTAAAAGCACCCATAAATGGCTAAGAACAAAAGTTTGGCCTTCATTGAGCCCTGATCTAAAGACAGATACATAAATCACTAATTTGAAGTGATTGCCTCTAAAGGTTATGCAACGAAATATTAGTTAAGGGTCCCATAATTTTTGTCCATGCCATTTTCAGATGTTTTATTATTTAAAATATTCTGTTGAATCAAAGCCACATCTGATTTGACTAAATATAAAATAAACAATGATGGCTGCCAATTATTTTTGTCAATTTCAAGTTATTTCAGAGAAAATTGTGGCTTTTTTTGCAGACGGGTACCAACAAATGCATCCACATCTGCGACTGGTTTTACAATAATGAAAGATGCCTGTTTATATTCAAGATGGCCACAAAAACTCATCTCTACCATTCTCTGATTTTGTTTCACTTTGCTAATGGATGTAATGTTCCTGACTTTTGGCCAAGCCCAGCTTTCTTCCATTCCTAAAATTGAACCTACTGGCCTGACTAAAGCACTTTCCTTGTACGAGAGAATGCGTGGCATTTTGTAGTGTCTTCTCTTAGGCAGCATGTTTCCTTTAAAAGTTTAAGATGTCTGACCGGTTCCCTTTAAAAACAGAAACAAAGTCGGGCTAATTGACTATTGATAAACGAATAAAGGGGAATAATATCAATGTGGTACCAGTGAAGAGCATAGATCGGTTTTAGATAGAGTAGGGAAGGGGTAGATCCCTTAATTTATTTTTTTTACTACTGTGTCCCCACTGGGGATATTTTTCTGTTGACTTTTTGTCCTAAAGTGAGTGAAACGCCCACCTTTAATGGCCGTCACTGGAACAGGTGCCCCTATTTTTAAATCTCCCCTCTACTCCTGTTCTTGTGACAATTATCTTTCCCAGTGGAGACACACATAGAGGTATAGATCGGACAGCAGTATAAATCTAACCAATCCCTGCTCTGTTCAAATCTATAAAACAGGTATTGCAAGGGTTTTACTATAAACGTGTCACTCTTGCTGTATTATACTCTCTAAAGCTTAAGTGTTTGTACGAGTCTTAGTTCTATTATAACTTGCCTGCATATTGCTGATCGTTCCTTCTGAGGATAGGAGTGGACATTGCAGGAGAATTTTTCACATAGACTGTAAACTGATAGTAAACACATCTCTACCAGTGAGACAAAACTGTGCAGTGCACCGATTGCTTATTATAAAAGGTATATTTATTCATCCTTTTATACATAGGCCTTACCATGTATATGACACCAGGCAGGATCAACTACTTTACATCTCTTATCACTTAACCAAACATAATTCTAAAACTAATCTATGAAATGCAGCAAACATTAATTGGGCTGATGGAGGAATACTGATATCCATGCACATCTGTTGTTTTGTATAAAACATAATAACAATGTTACTTACCAAGCTCAGTTATGATGGGCATGTTGGCCCCTGTTGTAATAGAAGCCTGTCTTGCTAGACCATGCATTGGACTGTTGTCAGGGGAAGAACGGTCCATCCCAGGTGGAGTAAAACCTTGAAGTAAACATAGGAAACACAAATATGAATAACTGAATAAATACCTTGTGATAGCGAAGAAGGAATAGTATATTTGTATATATACACAAAATAATCAGAAGCAAACACAGCTTATGATCCTTGTGTTATGTAATGCTGGACACCCCTCAACAATCACTCCTGGGGAAACTAGTGATCCACCATATTGGATTTTGATTTTTTTTAACCTTGATTGCTTTCCCAGAAAGACCCAATAGCATTAGCAATTTGCTGACTTATTGAATGTGCTGTCTTAAATTCCTCTTTTAGTCACCATTTGTTATTTGACAAATTCAACAACCCAAAAACAAAAATTCATTTTTCAGACTTTTCCAGACATTTCCAGTGAACTTGCCAGAAATGCAGTGTCCTTGTCATCATTTTTTTCTGCCTGTAAACTACTGATCTCTTCATCCCCAATGTAATGATGTTGAACAAAGGCAGACAGTTTGTAGTCCAGGCTGGCTGACAACCATGGCTCGCTCTGTAGATACAGTGGATGAGTGAGCATAGTTACCCAGGGACAAGATGTTTGTTATATTCAGGATTACCAGGTGAAAATAAAGAAAAAAACCCTTACAAAAAGTAAATTATTGTAGACATCACATCCAAAGGACTAGTAAGCTGCATTGTATTAAATTGTGGTTTGGGGGTTTAGATACAGTGAAGGGAATTTATCAAAACTGGAGCAGTTGCCCAGGGCAACCAATCAGCATCTCTCTTCAGTTTGCTATGTTGGGATATGAAAACGATAGAGAGAAGCTGATTGGTTGCAAATCTGCTTCATATTTTGTCTGCTCCAGTTTTGATAAATTCCCCCTAGTATGCTTTAAAGTGAGATTAAAGTCACAAATTTTTTCCTACACCCATGCTGCTTTAAGGACTAAACTTAAAGGATGCCTCTGGATCCGATCATCTTCTTCCTTTCACTTGTATTCAGCAATCCCTCCAGCGCTGGTGCCGGTCTCTGACCCAGTGCAGACTCTTGTCTCTTCCTGTCCCACGGTATCTGTCCGACGTGCACGCTCCCGGCTGCGTGCATTCAGCTCCACGGTGTCTCTCTTCTCCCCACCGAAGATCTCTGCTGCGCATGCACCCGCCCCATCATCCTGCATGGCCGTTCGAGAAGCTTCAGAGGGGAGCGAGCGGTGGAGACACAGGTAAGTTTTTACTAACGATGCACCAATATTTCGGACGCCAAAACGTATCGTACGAAAATGGAAAAATAGCGGTGCATCACATCCATGCTTTCTCTCCTCCCCGCTTGGTACTGCTCTGTGTCCCAGCGGGGAGGAGAGAACCTGTGAAATGAAGCCGAGCGATGCAAGAGAAGAGCGCTGTGAGTGGCTGGCGTCTCTCCTCCCAGCACCGCTCAGTCTCTTGTGAAAGATCAGGAGAGCGGTGTGTGGGTGGAGCTCTCAATGCTGTCACAGGAGGCCGGTCGTTGCTGCGGGGTAGGAGTCAGCTGTCAGATCGAGATCTCCTCCCCGCACCGCTCGCTCAGCCTGTGACAGCTGATCCAGGATGGAGAGCATGTACAAACACTCAACACACTGCATGGGAAGTGATCTACATCACTTCCTGTTCATTCGTGATTGTGGATATAGTAAACACACTATGTCCACAAGTTATGAATGAACAGGAGCACTCAGTATAGAGGATTTCTGTTCATTTATAACAGGGGCTGCAGAAAAAGAGATTGAGGACTCTGTGTTCTCAATCTCTTTTTCTATTTTAAAAGGAAAATATCAGGGGTAATATTTCCCAGAAGCCCCTAAAAGTAAAGTTAAAAAAAATGGGAACTCACTCCAATGATGGACTACAATCTCACATTTAGTATACTAATTTGTATCTAAGATTGAATTCTATCACTGGAGCGAGCTTGGGGCGTTTTTTTTTTTGCAGGGTAGCTGGGAAATGCACTGGGAAATGTTTGTGTTTGTACTGTGTAACGCCCTTCCATGTGCATCTTACTTTAAAAGCTAGTCAAACATTGATGAGTGCAGTTGCCCTTTGCTTCATTGTGGGATTTGGTGTGGGGATACACTGGGGGGATTCAGCTGCCATTGTTATATGCTGAGCTTCTGGTGTGTCCCTGTGCCTTTAGGGAGGAATGTGCTGCCTCCAGGCATACCTGCACCCAGTTTTTATTTTGCTATATATGGAGGCTGTCCTAGATTAGAGTTAGGACCAGACTACACAGAGGAGCCTTGAAGAGGCAGTGTGGCTTCCACATATGTTTCAAGTTGTGCAACTAAAACCTCTGTCTTTAACACAGGATGTGAGACAGTGTAAGCTTTTTTTGCAGGCTAGGCTAGCTGGTAAGTGTGCTGGGAAATATTATATATATAGTGATGCAACGATACCAATTCAATTAGGGGGGTGTCCGAGTTTGTGCTTACCTAGGGCAGCACAAAACCATAATGCACCACTAAGTCCATCACAGGAGTGAGCTTGGAGATATATATATATATATATACACACACACACACACACAGTATGTAGAATAAGAAAAGCAGAACATAGTCTATAAGTGAACCGAAAAATCATCAAAGCATTAAATATTTATGGTTTAGAAGACATTTTTTTGCAGTTCAATAGGTTATAGAACCATATTCATTTCAATAATGGGTAGGGAGTTTACAATATAGAAATAGGACATCTCCTTCTTTAACATACAATCATTTCTGCTGAGTATTTAGAAATTGGCTTGCTGTTCGTGATTATATGGGTTCTTCTAAATATCTGATCATTCATTAATAATAGGATTACCTATATACTGTCTGCATAACAAAATCAAGGTATGTCATGTTTATGGAATGAACGAAAATGACATAGTTAAAATAAATAATTAACTTACATGTCTGCCTTCCGAACAAACTATTCATCCAAAAACTTATATAATGCACAACTCTATAGAATCAAAAATAGCAAATTGCAATGCTGTACACAGTATTTAAAAATTGGCAGCATTCCTGAACAATGAGAACCCCAATATACTCTACCCCTAACCTCCAGCCTTTTCATTTTGACTGGACAAGCATAACTGATTTTTAGTAACCAATAATACATTAAAACTTCTCAAGACATTTTGCACTGGTAAATCTCACTTGGTTTGCCTGTTTGTATTTCCTGTAGTTTGGGTAGTAGAAACAAGGGTGTAAAGTGTTTGGCAGTAAGAAACCACTAAATCGCAGGCCCCTGTAAACCTCCTTTTTTATATTTTAACAGATCAGAATAAAATTGTGTTTATCAGCTACCATATCCATCCAGGCACAAACGTGAACTATGTCCAGTATGAAGACCCTGGTTTTTCTGCTACATCACAAGCCTCTAATTCTATTGAATAACAACACATGTATAATGCAGGGCCTTGCAAAGACACATCCATCAAGGAAAACTAAAAGTCAAAAAAGCACAGCTAAAGGAAAAATCTGGACCACTTTCTTCTTGAAATAGTTAAGGTTGCAGCAAAGCTATGTCATTTAAAACCATAAGTCCACCGTTTAAATATTTCCCAGTGATATTTATATGTGCTTAAAATAGAATACCATCATGGTCTTTTCATTGAGACGTCATGTTATTCATGTGCTATACAATACTGTATCCAAATCATAGAATAAAGAGCACTTACATGTTAACTACTATTATGTAATTCCTGGATGTCACTTATTGATGTGGTCCCATTTTGCAAAACCTCTACAAAAGTTTGGATGTTTCAGAATAATTAGATAAACAAGGAGTTATTTTACTTGTTATATAGGAATCTACTATAAAAAGTTATGTTTAAAAACAGGCTGCCCTCTGGTGGCTGCCTCATACAATACGATGACAGTAGGTGAAAGGCTTGAAGGCAATTAAATGTTTAAAATTCTTTAGAAGACTGATGCAAGTCTCTTTAGTCAAGACAGCATTGTTAATCAAATGACAGACCTGACTGTCAGATCATGAGATCTGCCTATTTAAAACACCCAGACATAATATGAAACATTCAAATTAAGTTATCAATCTAACAGATTTTAATGACTAAAGAAAAATAATTATAATTTTCAACTTTGAAAAATGTATTTGTTCTTCATTTTATCTTTATGGGAATCCATATAGCATTTTGCATAGTTCAACTCCAGAAAAAGTATAGATTGAAAAGAAAGTAGGGATGTGACAGAATGAATCCAAAAAATACCAGCTGGGCATTGAAATGTGGTATGATTCTATTACTAAATAGCAATGGATAGAAACACTAAACATTTCCAGGTATTTAGGGAGAAAACTATGCGGTCTGTAAATAACTAAACCTTACAATTTTTTTTAAATAAAAGCTTAAAATAGAAATCCAGACAAACAACATAATACAACACTGAAATAAATATGTGAAATTTGATTTGCATAAGTTATCACGACTTACACACCTCTGCAATACATCATAGTCAGGCAGGTGAATCAATACTGGATAATAATCAGTATCACCACACTGCTGAAAGGAAATAGTGGTGTTGGTGAAACAGTTTGGATATATGTATTTAAATTTTATATTTAGTTGCCTCCCTGAAGATCCATTTTGAACCACATGATAAATCAGTGCTTATCTTATTTCCTTCATGAAAACTGCAAGAGAGGCAGGAATATTATACAAAAAAATTTCCAGAAAAAGAGACTACCTGAGAAAAGCCAAATACGTCAGATCCCAAAAGGGTTGAATCTGCCACAATATGATACATAGGAGTTCTTTGAATTCTTTGAAATGGTGCTTATGGGAAAATTATGCAGATTAAAACTTGATTAGGGTGATTTTGTGATGCTCAATCTGGACTTTTAATCTATTAAATTCCTATAAACGAGCCAGTGGAATGGCTCCCTTGACACTGCTACAATAACTATCACAGAGAGTTTTTACAAGGAGCATTCTTTAACCAAGAAAGATTGGACACGTTAGTGGTGCCTGAGTGACGTGTAACTGGGAATTTCTCATTCTGTTTTCTAAATCAATGTAAAAGGTTTACACTGAGCTACCAAGATGCTTAAAACAAGGGTCCTGATTCATGTTCTCAGTAGGCGTGACCTTGTTTACAAATTATTTAAGAGGTCTTGAAAACCCTGAGCAAACACTGTGCTTGTTTGATTCTGGAAGCAATTAAATCACTATAATGAGATATACCAGTCAATTAAGGTAGTGATTAGAAACATGTTAATGACACTGACTTAATGATAATGCCCTTATCTGATTCACTAAGAAGTCTGTAGAGAGATGATGGGCTCTTTTAGGTAGAGGGAAGCATCGGTAATGTTTTGTTAGCTACCGCTATGTCAAAGAAAAATGTGTGTAAGAGCAGCTTGTCCTCTTAAGTACGAAAAGGGTTAGTTACTTTATTTCAGCCACAGGCATAGAATTCTATAAGTGTAGTGATCAAAAGATGCCCATTGCACCTTGCATTTGTGAGACAGTTGCTCTAAAGCAACGGTTCTCAACCTGTGGGTCGCGACCCCATCGAGGTTCGAATGACGATTTGACAGGGGTCGCCGGGAGTCTCCCAGCCGCCGGGGGAGAAGCACTTTCTCCCGGAAAGGTTTACTCTGCTTTGAGTAAACCTTTCCCTGCGATCGTTTTTTTTTTCTGACATCGGGAGCCGCCGTAGGACAGAAAAAAAAAAACCTGC
>NW_017306590.1:1278038-1326674 GCF_000935625.1 Nanorana parkeri
GGCCCCGTACATAGACGTATTTTGGTGCCAGTCCGGCCCCGTACATAGACGTATTTTGGTGCCAGTCCGGCCCCGTACATAGACGTATTTTGGTGCCAGTCCGGCCCCGTACAAAGACGTAGTCTGGTGCCAGAAAAATTTAAAAAAAACCCTGCCATAGGAATGCATAGCTAGATTCCTATTGGCTATTTCACTTTGCAATAGCCAATAGCAAACTAGCTATTGCACCCGCCCTCTGCTGCTGCCAATCAGCTGAGGGGGACCTGCAGTTCTCCACCAGGGGACCACCAGGTCCCCTTCTAGTGATTGACAAGAGCAGAGGGCGGGTGCAATAGCTAGTTTGCTATTGGCTATTGCAAAGTGAAATAGCCAATAGTAATCTAGCTATGCATTCCTATGGTGTTTTTGTTCATCATTCTGACAGCGTACGGCACAATAAGGCTGCGACTGTTTAATAATATGTGCTCTACAGCAGAGTTTACAATCTACATATGAAAGTGGGTTGTAATTAACCAGTTGACATCCGCGGTGTTAAACCCCCTTCCCATCCAGGCCATTTTTCAGTATTCAGCGCTGCGGTACTTTGACTGACATTTATTCCGTCAGCAGTAGTTCTCAACCTGTGGGTCGCTGTGTGATTTCTGCTGTGCTAGGTGAGAGTGCTCCTCAGCACTCTCCTACCGCAGCAGTGTCAGTTCTCCTGCCACGCCGCCAGAGGTCGCTGCAGCAGCCGCGTCGTCCCTAAATTTTACCATTGGGGGTCACCAGAACTTGGCAAATGTTACCAAGGGGTCCCGGCCCTAGAAAGGTTGAGAACCACTGCTCTAAAGTCTAAATTACACTGAGGTTTTTGTTCTATTTAAAAATTGTGGCCTTTGCAAGAAACATTAGGGAGCACTGGAAGTCAGTTGAGCCCCATTGCCCAACAGCACATATTCCATCACTTGAGTAGCTCAGGTCCATATGTACTCAGAATCCTCACACTGTAACGCTAAGGACAGAATAGATTAGGATTAATTATCTAAAGCTATGAAACTGAATGTTCCCTTTGTAAAGTATATGCTCCCTTAGCAAATAAGATGAAGCCGTGTCCACATGGTTTGTCTCAATCCTCTAACTTTCATTCTTGTAGGACAGTTTGGACAGCTTACTGGCCCGATCACTAGGTGAAAATAAAGGGGGAAAAAACCACCTAAAACAGAAAATGAATGCAGCCACCACATCTTAAAGAATTGGTAAGCTGCAATATATTACATTTTTGCTTTTGGGTTTAGATTTGCTTTAAACGTATTTACTAAGCTCAGCTAATATTCATTTTGAAAAGTTAACATATACTTTGCTAAATAAAAATGCCTCTACTGTTTTGGCAAATCAACCAAATGCCCCTTGGCTGTTAATTTGTCATTAGAATTGTTCTACTGATTCTAGACTCTAAAAGTTACATTAAACGGGCAGATTATTATGTCTTCTTTGCCAATGGTTTGATCATCCAGTACCAGTAATAGAATATACTGAACATTTCTGATGCAATAGAGTAGTATAAATCATCCTGGCCACACATACATACAATGTTTAACACTTTCAAATAATTTTCATAATAAAACCAGCTGATTAGGTCAATGCAACTTACCACCAATAGTTTCAATGGAAATCATGAAATGACAAACTGTTGGTGGTGCGTTGCCTTCATCCATTCTGTTATTTTTGCAATGGACAGCTATTTGAAATTGTTTAACTTTC
Organism: Nanorana parkeri; assembly: GCF_000935625.1. Classification (NCBI taxonomy): domain Eukaryota; kingdom Metazoa; phylum Chordata; class Amphibia; order Anura; family Dicroglossidae; genus Nanorana; species Nanorana parkeri. Next base: position 1,279,779 of record NW_017306590.1, read on the forward strand.
ATGTGTAAGGCCAGAATTACTTATGCTAACGTGGAGGACTTTCCACACTAGTATTCTTTGTGCTGCTTTAATACAAAACTAAAATCAACATCTCATACGTTTTTATTGATTACAGAATTTGCCCTAATGCTAGCCATGCAGTAGGCCATTCCAGGGCAATTTCAACCACTTTAAACTAGCTGATCAAGACAACCTACCACCAACAGTTTTCATTATTTGCTATTGTCATTGAAACTATTGGTAATATGTTCCATTGACTTGTCTGGTCATTTCTGCATGCACAAGCTGGTTGAGATCATAGAATTGCCCAGGTATGTGCCCAACACAAGGGGAAAGGTTGGCTTCTGCATTAGGGAAGACAGTTCTGGTATCTGAATTACAGTGGCAATGCACCGAAACTGATATAAAAGGGTTTGGTAGATGGTGGAGAGTTTCATGATTTCATGGATTCCTTCAAAGTTAGGGAGATTCTCATTTGGAAATACCATGCAATGTCTTATACAAATATGAGATGCTATTCACAGATGCTGATGGCAGCATCGTTTACAAAAACATTATCTGCTAAAACAACAGTCACAAATTATCACACAAAGATTTTCCTTTTGCTGCTGTGTCCCTTTCAATATAGAAAAGAAAGACAGGCCTTTATTGTGTGGTACGCACTTTTAATTTGGAAAATAGGCAGTTGCTTACTGTGGAATATTAGATGTATTCTGCCTTAATACAAAAATTTGACTTTATCTATGGATTTATTTATTCCCTTTTTGAACACCCCTATATTTAAAATACAAAAATGACAGTTTCTGTAGAAATCAGCTTATTTTCACCCGCCTTTAGGCATCTTCCTTTCATTTGCACTTCTACCACAGCTGGGCAGGTAATCCACATATGCATAAATTATGGCCATTTAGAGACCAGCCACCCTCTGCTTGCTGAAATTTGTTTACATTTAACTGACCAGCAAAAAAACAAAAAAAAACAACTGCTCATCTCCAGTCTGTAAATTCTCAGAGACCCATAATTTATCCATAATAAAAGCTTTAGGTAATCTCAAATTAACAAACAGAACTAGGAAATGAGGGCCTGGCCTGGATTTGTAGCCAAGCCTGCAGTTAAAAATACAATTGGGCCCCTAGTGTGCAATGTAATTGCTTTCTTATTTATAGCTTTATTATTTCAAAAATGTATGTTGTAAAGTCATAGTTATGGTGCTTTTCCATGTTAGTTGAAAACATTGAATTAACGCCAATCATTACAACACTTTAATGTTAACATGGGCCCTTGCTTTCCACTATGGAAATATCTCCTTCAGGTGTTGCTGTTGAAATGATATCATATACACCAGCTAAGTGTGTATTTTTGTTAAACTGGTTGGAATGCTGATGTTGCATTGGTTGGATCTATCTATCTATCTATCTATCTATCTATCTATCTATCTATCTATCTATCTATCTATCTATCTATCATGACAGCTAAGCAATGTTAGTGATATGGAGTATGTGAAGAAAGAGTACAGCACTACAAGTAGAATGGTGAGGTATATAATACATAGGTTTAAAAAAGTGTACACTGTAATGAGCTGCTTCCCTTTGCTCTGCAGTAAATCAGCAAAAAATGTGACAAGAAACTTCAAGGCTGCTCCTAACACCACATATCTCTGACAACCATGGATTTTCTCTGAAGGCCCTATCAATGAGAAAACATTGGAGAGATGGTGGGCCTGAAGGTCACAGTTGGACTTCTGCACTTCTGCCTCTATCATTGTGTGTACAAGCTCTAAAGCTATGGTTCTCAACTGGTGGGTCGCGGCCCAAAAGTGGGTCGCAACCATGTGTGCAGTGGCTTGCTGCGTGCCTTCCACTGCACTAGGTGAGAGGCTCCTATTGTGTCTGTGGTTGTGTGTCTGTCAGTGTTTTCGGGGGCCCGTTCACAGTCCGATCACCCACACTGGAACTCGCAGTACTACAATACCATACGTTCCAGTGCAGTGCGACTTGGGTGACCAAGGACAAATGTGGGTCCTGAGGTTACACAGGTTGAGAACCACTACTCTAAAGGAACAACATTCCTATCAGCACAGCTACTGGGTTAAGGACAATAGCAGAGGAGTCCGCATAAAGCATTGCAGCATATTTCTCTACCATTTCTCTAGTTTCTGTTTATACAGCTTCCACCTGAGATGGCATGGAGACAGGCTTGTGCACAATTCCTTACTGCTCCAGTGCAAAAAACACCAGTGTGTGGAAAGTGCCACTGTTGCCATTTTGACATATGGGCATAGTGTGACTTATAGAAAGTGTTACTCTGTGGAGCTGGCTGAAATTGGTTTGCTTTTTTATTAATAAGATTCATTTGATTAATTTAGTAGCTGCTGTAACTAGTTTTTTTACTTTAAATTATTAATATACTGGCACATTTTATTGTTATATACATGCATATATATTCATACAGAGATATACTATGGCTACTGATTATCTGTTTACAGGTACCCAAGGTGCAAATGTTACAGCATAAGCATAGCTAAGCTAACTGAACAAGAGAATGCTCTGCAACTATTAGGGAAAAAAAAGCTTTTCTTTGTTTACAGTGGACCTTCTGCATGGCAGAAGAGCATCTTTTTACCTCAAGTCTAAAGTTCAGGCAAAATGACTATTCTCACCAAACATCCCTGTTTGTATAATTAAAGCAGCAGATCATTAAAACAGCTTTCCACACTGCTCCTGTCAAACCAACCAGCTATGCCTTATGCTTTCACAGAACACCAAGGCTTTTTCCAATAAAATGTGCAGTGTGAAATTATGTATTCATTAAAGTGCCATGATAACAGGGTGGAGAAGATGGTCCCATGTAATATTTACACATAGGGCCATTTTTGTGTTTTTACGTGTGGGTGTGTTACTGTAAAATATGTTTTAATATCCAGAGGCACGTAAGCTGGGCTTAAATATTTATAAAACGGTTCAAAAGGAAGCTTGGGGATTTTATACCTCTACATTGTGTGCACAGACAATCAAGCTTAATATGGTTAAAGAGTGATCTATCATTGTAAAGATGCTTCTCAGCTTGCGGTCCCAAGTGAGCAATATTGTAATGTTGTCTACCTAAGCACTGCATGGAAAAATGTTGCATTCTTAACCCCTTCACCTACAGAGGGGTCGGCCTATCTGGCATCTCAGAGGTTGACTTAATAGCAGGAAATAACGAGAGGATGGTGGGTGTTAAGAAAATGGGTACTGCAATAAATTTTTGTGTGTAAAACTGTTGAAAAGAGAGCATTAAATATAGTGTATTTATCTCCAGGGCATCTAGGGGAATGAAAGATACTGATTTAATATTTCATAACAGAAATGCGATGCTTGCTTTTGCTGCTGTATAATTAACTTTCTTAAAAGACTTGTGCGGCTGTGTAATTTTTTCTGTCTTTAAATGTAAAGACAGAAGTCGGCTAAAGTTGCTTGAAAGAGATCTACATTACAAAAATACCCTAAAATGAACTTGATGGATAATTGTGGATATACTTAAGAAGGCAACAGTAATATTCATTTAGGGTAGTGTCAAATTACATTTTAATGTGCCCTTATCACAGTTTTGTATAATACGGTCCTCTACATCATAGTTTTAAACAATGTAAAAAAAAAATGAAGTGCCATTTATAAAACTACAGATAGGAAGTGCTGCTGGCAGATGCGTTTACTCTGACCAAGCTAAATTTTGCAAATTTTATTTTTTATTTTAGAACTGCACTCGGAAGGGTAACTGCTATAGAATAATGAGGGGATCCAGGGCTGGGCCGAGGTTTAGAAGATTGGGTGCTTGAGCAGGAGGTTAGTGCAAAAAGGGCAGGCCCTCCAACATGTGCTGCTAAAGTGCTTTGAAACACAAAATGGGGGGGGCACTTTGGTCTTTTTGCTTTGGCTGCTAAAGGACCTTGTCACAGCACTGATGGTATCCTTTGGAGGAACACCATTAATTCCTAGGAAGGTTTCCCATATATGCAAGATCTAGCTTAGATGGAGTTTAACTCTACACCTGGTAAAACAGTGCATTAAAAAATATATATATTTGCCAAGCTGTAAGGTTTGGGGTTTACTACATTTCTTGTTGGAGGCGCTGGTGGGAATGGGGGCATTGGTCACTGTTTTAGTAAGAGAATAGCCATAAAAAAATCACAAAACTCAAGACAATATTACAGTGGTCTAACTAAAGTGGTTTGCAGCGCAGTGTAAAATTTCAGTTACAGCCTTCTTTGTTATGAGCTCCAGCAAGACCTGCACACTGAATGTAACAATTTAAAAATCAGATCCCATCAAATAAGGTTTTCTGTTGGATGTAATTGCGTGGTGTTTGATTATTGACAGAAGCAGGAACAGGTTTTTATTCCCTGCTACAGTCACAACATTTATGGTACAGTCATCGTAGAAAAAAACATATGGAACACATATAAAACAGTTCTTAATACTAGCTTTGATGCTGGGGAGGGCAGGATTTGTACACATGGTGAAGGTGATAATGGTAAAATAATGACTGGGCCTTGTTATAATCCACCTCACAGATGACACTGCTAAAATTAAAATGCTGCTTAAAACTCAAAAAACAACATGGACAAATGGGGTCATTATTATAGGTAATTTCACCTATGCAGTGGGACATTAATATTAGTAGTTCTATTAAAAGGTAATGAAGGAGCTCTCATTTTTTATATTACTTACAAGCAACGAAAACCTGAAAAATGCTTTCTAAGGATCCCAAGATGTTTTTCACCTCTACATTCCTGAATGCTTTAATGACTGCTAGCACGTACTCTATCTCAGAATTGTACCCAAGGCTTCAACTTAGATACATTAAACTGTTGTCTAAATCCAATGTGAAGGAATGGGCCAAACACTTTCCTGATTCAAACCTAGTTGAACATCTTCTTCAAAGTATATAACACAATTAGGGGAATCATTCTTAATGAAACTTGGAAGGAGACCAAGTTTAAAATACTACACAAAGCATATGTGCCTTATTTCTTGCATATGGGACCTTCTCAACAACCGTTGATTTCCATTTGTCCTAAATGTGGCTGTATGCATCCCTTACTGGCACATTGCCTTTGGACTTGCCCAGTCATAACTAAATTCTGGCAGCAGATATCTTCTTACATCAATTATACTCTCTCATGAACCCCACCTTTGACACCCATGTTGTTTTTGTTTAGTGGTTCAGTGTACTCTAATAAAAATGTGCTGTGACCCAAATGCAAAGGGACGGATTTGATATACATATGTTTACTTGCTGCTAGAAGATGCATCATGCAGAATAATAGTGTTCCTTCTACTCCAACACTGCAGGAAGTGGTGAGAGAGTTGAAACCGCTACTCCATATGGAAAGACTTGATGCGGCACTACATAATAAAAATGTTTTTAATGAAGTAAAGCTTTTGTTTGTAAAACATTTGATAAATCAATTGTCGCAAATAATGCAACCTTTTATATATACATCTTGGTTACTTGGCCAATCAAGCAACCACCATAAGGAAAATACAGGGGGGAGAAAACTTAGACCAACAGTTAAATGGTCAACAAAGAAAGGATGTTTGTAAGCTAAAGGTTGAAGCCTTGGAAACCTAACCCTTGACCTTAGGGAAAGGAATGTTGGACAAACAAGGTACGTCCTGACCAAAAACCAACCAGTGAACAGTTGGATGTTGAAGCAGAACAGCCTTAACCTCCCTGGCGGTATGATTTTTAAGTTTTTTCATGTAATTTTTCTGTCTATTTTTTTTTCAAATGTTTTTCGTCTTTCTTGTTTTTTTCGTTTTTTTAAATAAATTTTTTAAAATATCCCGCCGGTTCCGCCCATCTGCGACACGTACGCTCGCAAGCAATGGAACCCGGAAGACGGAAGCCGGCATCGGCCGCAGAACACAGCGCGGCTCGAGGGACAAGGTAAGTAAATGCTATGCAGCTTTCCCGAGTGTAGCTCGGAGTTACCGCTTATGGTATGGAAAAGTAACCCCGAGCTACACTCGGGAATACCGCCAGGGAGGTTAATCCTTGAATTCAGGGAAAGAGAGATCCAAAATAGAACAGTCCTTTTAATTATAATCTAACGGGGAAAAAGGGAAGGTGGCCTACAGTAGATTTAGTCTACTAAAATCTAGTTGATTTAGTTAAAAAGTAATTTAAGAATTTCTCTAGAATTTCCAATCTAATTTTTTACTCCTGGAGTAAATATCTGTTACTTATTAAGGTTTGAACATGCAATACAGACACAGATTTAACTGTTGTGATATATGACATGGTGTCAATTCACAAAGCTTTTTTTTTAGGACATTATTTAATAGATATCGCACAATATTTAGGTTTGTTCAATTGGCAAATGGTTTAATGTTTGGAATTTCAACCAATTAACATCTGTGTTTGCAGAAGTGATATTTTATTGTGTAACTCATTATTTAACATTTCAATCCTTATTTTAACAAGCCTAATCATTAAACATGTACATAAGTGAAAGTCACAAAGATTTTTTGGCCATTTATCAACCGTTACACAAGCACCTCCTTCAGAGTGTCATTATGACAGTGTTCAGGTGGTATTTTCTGTTCTGAGAGGGAGATTTGTAAGGGGAATTGATAACTTCTGGTGGTGCCTCTTTTTGCATCTTTTGGAAGATGGAACTGTTTGCCTGTGTTTTGTTAGATGATATATATTGCTTTTATTATTATTTCATTTTTTTGAAGTGGGGTTGTAATTCGTAAACTTTGTAAACTCCAACAATTTTAATAAAGTTGTATACATACAACAGTGCAGTCTGAAAACATGTCATTTGGAGGCACTGTTCACCTCCCCTTCTGGTCCCAGAATGCATTAGTCAAAAGTATTTAGCACCTTATAGTGACATTAAAATCTATATGTTTGCCCCCTCCCCCCACCCCAATCCTGCTGTAGCGACTTACCTTAAGTAATGCCTCTTGATCTGATCATCGTCCTTCCAGCAGTTCCTCCAGCGCTGGTGCCGGTCTCTGATCCAGCGCAGAATCCATGGTGTCTGTCCGGCGTGCATGCTCACGGCTGCGTGCATGGACTTCTATTGGGTCTCTCTCCTCTTCTCACCACCGGTGATCTCCACTGTGCATGCGCCCGCTGCTAACAGTGGATATATGTAAAAGAATAAGATTTTAATTCTACTTTAACCCTTAATTCTATGATTCAAATATTTCTTGAGGCGTGACCGCTTTGGTCTTCTGACTACTGTGGGTTAAATGCAATGTTAGTGGTTATGCTATTTTGTCTGATAGTCAGCTTTCGTCCTTTGTCGGTCTACTATGATAATTTTTCGAGATGTATGCCTATTTTGTAACTACGTATCCTTATTGCCTTTTTGACATCCATATGGCCGTGCTTTTCTGACATCTTTGTAATGTTCTTTACTTTTTTCTCAATAAAAACTTTTGTAAAACAAATAATTATTGAGGGGTATAAATTACGCTTCATTTGCTAAAATAATGTCTAACATTTTAAAATAACAACTGCCAAATGCTTCAGTCGGCAAAGCCTTAACGAGCATGCTAAATAACGATTGGGACTTTCGTGAATACCAAAAAATATGGAGAGATAAATTAACAACTAGAGAGAACAAATAACGTTTCTCTATGTGTACTGACCCTCATGTCTTTATTTATCTTAAAATTAGATTAAACCAAGTTTAATAAAGAAACATTAATATTGAGTATTTTCAACAAAGGACTAGTAATTAGATATGCATGGATTATAACAACTTGCATATGACATTCTTCAATATTTCAAGCAAAAATGAAACTCTAAAATATTAAAATGAAAAACTATATTGGCTGTAATGCCATTGCACATATTACCGATTAGCCATCCATTCAGGATAGAACTGGAAGTCCAAAGAAATTAGTTCTGATTGGATCTCTTCCCAAATCGTCCCTCCCTAACATTTTAGTATAGTTTTAGTTAGTCGACTAAAATGTCAATATATTTTGGTTAGTTTTAGTCATCATAACTTTTCATCATTCAGTTCTAGTCTAGTTCTAGTCACTGAAAAAGAGTTGTTGACGAAAACTATGATGAAAATTATTAGATGACGAAGTTATCACTACTCCAATTTCAAAAAAGTTGGAATGCGATGTAAAATCTACATAACAAGAGAATGCAATGATTTGCAAATCTCATAAACCCATATTTTATTTACAATTGAAAATAGAAAACAAATCAAATGTTTAAACTGAGAAAATGTACCATTAAAAAAGGGGGAATTTTGAAATTGATGGCAACAACTGGAATTGTACTAATAGCTGATACAGAGGTGGGATAGATGCAATACAACCTGTCTGATTATATATATGAATAAGCAGTCATATATAAAGAAGAAGGGGAATCTTTCTTCTAATGCCTAGGCCCCATAAGGATATCTGAACTTATAGTTTCCCACCTGGAGGAACTCTGCAGTCAGGTAACAGATTGCTGTGTCTGTTGATCTTCCAGTGAGGAATAGAAGTAATGAAGTGGAAATTTCCTTTGGGGAAGGGAAGGAAGTTGCATTTGTGAACAGAACCATTACTTTTTAACCTCCCTGGCGGTATTCCCGAGCGTGGCTCGGGGTTAAATTTCCTGACCAGGGGCGGTAACCCAGAGCCACACTCGGGAATGCCCTGAATTCACTCTCACCACATCCCTCGATCCCCGCAGTGTCTGCTCGTCTTCTTTGCACTATGCCGGCATCCGCCTCCAGCGTACGCTAGCCTCAGCGTCGCAGGGGGGCGGATACGGCGGGAAATTCAAATGTTAAAACACACATAATACATTGTATACACTGCTATTTCATTGCTGATTTGAATTATTTCACCTCAGCTTTGTCACTAGAGCTTTTTCCAGTGCCCTGACTGCACTTTTACCATTCTATTTGCCTGGAAAACTTGAGAGCGTCCATGGCATCCAAAAAGCGTCCGCTGAGGTCAAAAGTGGTTTTTGAGCAGCTTGAAAATAGCGAGTGATGTGGAATCACTTATAGAATTGAGCGACAGTGATTTGTGGGGAAGTTTGTCGTCAGACACTGAAAGTGACGAAAGCGACGATTCTGCAACGATTCTGCGACCGAGCTAAGTGATGTGCGAACTTGGTGTTCTATTGACTGTGGTACGGATCACGCAGCACCCCCAAGATTCCCATTTACTGGAGCATCTGGAATGAAGGTAGCAGTATCACATGACAACCGCTTGGCATACCTAAAATTATTTCTGACCGATGAGGTTATTGATGAAATTGTTACCGAGACAAACCGGTACAATGAGCAACAGTCAGCTACTCTACATGGGAAGTTTTCCAGAAAGTGGGAACCAGTGACGAAAGATGAGATCTGGAAGTTTCTGGGCCTAATAATTCTTCAGGGAGTGGTGGGGAAACCCGTGCAGAAGTGGCATTGGACAACCAATAAATTACTTGCCACTCCATTGTTTGGCATGGTCATGTCGGATTACAGATTGTCCATGATCATTACGTTTTTACACTTCACAAACAATGAAGAATTCGATGAAACCACTCATCCTGCACCAAAACGGAAAAAAAATTTGGAAGTTATCCCAAATGATTGTGAGGAATTTCCAACAAAGATATGTGCCAGAAAGAGACATCACTGTAGATGAAAGTCTAATGGCCTACAAGAGAAGGCTCAGCTGGGTTCAGTACCAGCTGAGAGAGCACGATTTGGCGTCAAAACCTATATGCTATGTGAATCATCAACTGGCTACATTTGTAACTCCGTGATATACACTGGATAAGGAACCAAATTCGATCCTAAATACAGCAGCTATGGAATGGCAACATCTTCCGTTCTTTCTCTTATTGAGCCATTGCTGAATCAGGGCTATTTTGTAACAACGGACAACTTTTACATATCTCCAGAACTTTGACTTTCTTTTGAAACACAAAACGGATGCCTATGGAACCGTTGGGCCAAACCAACGTGACATGCCGCCAGTGTTTGGCAATAAGAAGTTGAAGGCTGGAGAAATGGTTGCCTGGCAGAAAGGCAAAATGATGGCATTGCGGTGGCGCGACACAAAAGATGTGTGCCTAATAAGTACAGTGCATAACGCCTCCACTGCTATAGTACGCAGGAAAGGTGGGTGAGACGTCATGAAGCCACAAGTAGTAATAGACTATAATAACACCATGGGAGGTGACGACAGAGCCGACCAAGCCATGACATTCTACCCAGCAATGCGGAAACAGCAGAATAAATATTATAAGAAGATCTTCAGGCATCTTCTTGAGCAGTGCTTGTGGAATGCCTATGTTCTGCTCAAAAAACAGAGTGACAAGCCTGTGACGCATTCGGACTTCATTTGGAAAATTTCTGAACAAATCTTTTTGAACAACCAAACGCCATCAGTAAACAGATCTGGACATGGCGCTGTTAGTGTTGTCAACCCAGATCGCCTGACTGGCTGTCACTTCATGGACCACATCCCGCCAACAGAGAAAAAGGTAGCACCTACAAGGATGTGCGTGGTTTGTTGCTCGAAGCGCGATGACAGTGGCAAAAAAATCAGAAAAGAAACCAGGTTCCATTGTCCTGATTATGACGTCGGACTTTGTGCTGTCCCATGTTTCAAAGTTTATCATACCCGGGATGTTTACTGAAGTAATATTGCACCCTTGTTTGGACAGATGTCAGTGTTTTTGGTTTGAATACATTATTTAATTACATTTATTATTATTATATTATTGTTTTGTGTAATTATTTCTAATTATGTGTTATATTATAATTTATGATTTCGTGTTTCAAACTTTATCATACCCGGGATGTCTACTGGACTCTTGTTTGGACAGATTTAGGTGAGTTATTCCTAAGAATTACAGGCCTACAATATAAAACAACACATTTCCATGAAAAACAATGTACCGCTTTGGCATGCTAAAATCCTGAATAATCATACCACCAGTGAGGTTAAGGAGGGAAATACTATGGGGTTGATTTACTAACAGCAAATAGGCTGTTTACTTTGCAAGGGAATTTGCGATTTCCATTGGAAGTTTCACATTAGTTTAGTGAATGAGGTGAAGCTCTGCTGACTTCCATCACCCAATCATGCGTTGATTGGGTATTCTTTGCAAAGTGAAATTTCACCACATTAACCAAGTTAAAGGGAAACTGCCCCTGCAAAGTGCAAATTCCCTTACATTTTGAAAAGCCTATTTGCCTTTAGTAAATCAACATACCATGAGAATGCCGACGCTGTCCAGCACAAGGAGGCACAGACATCAGTCACTGACAGGTGAAGTATTCATTTTTTTCTGGAAATGGGGGTATTGCGAACTATAAAGTGCAGTGGCAGTCAGCTTGAAAGACAGACTCATATAAAGATTATTTTACAACTTGGCAGGCTGTCTATTCCATTGAACCAGACCCAAGAATGGGAAAAATTATTCAACCATTTAAGAAAATATTTCCAAGATGAAAAGAAAAGGGGGGGGGGGAGAAGGGAATTGCAACATCAAGGACCATATTAGTGCAATATTTAAAAACCAGAGTCTGCAATTCAAGATGAGAGGTAAGATAGCAATGAGGGGCAGTACAAAAAGGAAGATTGGTAATGGAAAAACCATTAAACCCAGAATTCTAAAATGGGGATAAATGGAATAGTACATGCCATATTTAAAGTTTGGAGACAGGGTGACAGTTAGAATAACAGGAACTGACAGAATCTAGGACACTGACAAATTTCAGTGAGGATTTATTAAAAATTGCACCTTGCAAAAGCTAGGAAGAGAAGGAGCACTAACATGGATGCAATAGTCAGTGCTGTAAGCAGAGTCCTGATGTCTTTGGAAAGCTGAATATAATCAGTTCAATATTTGGGAAATAAGCATAACAAAGAGTGCAATCATTCAAATATTAATAGACTCTAAAGTTAAAAAAAAAAGGAGTGGGAGTATTGAAATAGGGCTTGCATACACCAAGATAGACTCCAGGAAACATAGAAGTACGTAAGTCCTAGGGTGTGGGGAGCCTAAATAAATCAGGATTATGTACACTGGTGTACAGAAAATCCAGAAATATAAGAAAGAGCAAATGAACCAGATACCTGGTTGCAGGGTCTAAACTAGAAGCTAAAGGCTGAAGCCTGACCATTCAAACTGAAAAGAAGAAACTTCAGAGAGACCCAATACACTAAGGATACAATAACCCACTGGTAAAAGGGATGGAGGTATACTACTAAATTGAAGGATTATAGATACAAGATCTGAGGTTCACACAGGAGACAGACTGTGAAAGTATACGATAAACTACAGCTTTAGTAGCTGAATACTACAGTAGGATACCATTGTCTCATCAAAAGATCCCCTGTGCTGATCCAGGTGGCCAGAGCAAGAACCAGGAAGTCTATGTTGAACCGGAGAATCCACAAAAAGGTAGGGACCATTGTCAATGAATTCCCTATTAAAAGGGAAAATGCTTCATTGCGTTGTCAGGAGGAAGCAATTAGAGAATGAGATGTTGTCAGTACCAAAGAAGGAACTGTTCCAGAACAGGGAGTATAGAAAGGGTCTTTGTGTTACCACGAGCTGGAAAAGACCCTTTAATTGGTACAGAAGGTTGATCCCCTTGATGAATAGCAAAGTACACTGGATGAATAAGCTTGGAAACAACGGTGTGCATATCAGCATTATCAAGAATCTGGTCAAATACAGTCTCTTCATGAGTAGGCTGTGAAGGTTTTCGAATCTGACTCAGAGATAATAATAGGGGCCTCAGACACTCAGAGCCAGTAGAGTCAGAATTAGGTTCTGCTACAGATGGTGCTGAGATGCAAATCGATTGTCTGAGCAGATTGTTCCAATAATTTAATGCAGACAGACAAAGTCCGAAGTGGCACAGCTATAGAAGCTGCTGTTGAGGACAAATCTATGGAAAAAGGGATCCCAGAATCTAAAATACAGGCATCGGTTCCCTTTAGAATACCCATGAATTGCTCCCCGAAAAAGTAGGGGAGTATGTAGCGAGGTCACCCACTGTAGCAGGACTATCCTCGGTGCATTCTTTAACAGAAAGGTTGCGCCAATAACCCTAAGCAACTACACCCATAAAAAAAGGCAAGGCCCAGTGCACTTATAAAGCAAGGCAGCAGGTGGTAATCAAGTTACTGAAGGTGGGCAGTGGAGCAAAACCAGAAATCAGATGATCCACAATGCACAAGAAGCAGTAGTAACAGTGGGTAGAAATCCCTTTCAAAAAGTGGTCACGTGCAACACTGTTCCTAGTGGATGATATCTGCACTAAGTTTCCTCATGTTGAAAAGTTCAACATAAGAAAGACTAGATCACACCAACAGGCAGTGACACAGCTCTACAACTGGAAAATACTCCACAAGATAATAATACAGTGCACAAGTGACAAACAGGCAGAATCCAGTGTGAAAGGGTTACATAGCAAGAAAAGCTAACTGCAAACAGACTTACTCATAGAGACAAAGCCTACAGAGACAAGGCCACACAAAGGGCTCTGCCACGGCTCTGAAATTGGTGTGTTGCGTGGCTAACTGACACAGTACACAAAGGTATTGAAGGGTCACATAATAGGCTCATATTACACTATTTAGACGTTCATACATAAGAAAGGTGCACAGACACTGGACAATTGCACTGCTCTGGACTTGGGGTGCGCTCCGCTGTAAACTATCACTGTACACAAAGTGTAGAGAGCACCACAACACAGAGCTAAGTGCTCAAAGGACACATACTGGAATATTATTAGTACATTCTGGGGCTTTCTTACACTGGGAGACATCAGAGACTGGGTACACCAAAGGCTCCAAAACTGGGGAGCGATCTGTGGTTAATTGACACAGTACATATGGGTCTGGAGAGTGCCACAGTGCAAAACGCATTTTCCGAAGATCACATTCCAAAAGTTCTTCACTCCGTCCATGGGCCTAATCACAGAGTGAGTCTTTAGAGACTGGGTCACACCAGAAGCTGGAGGCAGAAGAGCCCAGCTCCTAATGGCCGAATTCCAGGAAGGCTTCACAATCTTCAGTCCAGCAGGGTCTGGGTATGGCCTACAAGGCAATCCCAAGGATAAGCCGATCTGTATGGCTGCTGTGTAGAAAGAAAACACATCTGCAGAGAACCAAGTATGTTGATGAAAGAAACGTTAAAAAAATATATACTTAGAGTTTTCCTTAGCATCCAACCTCCTAGGACACTTGGAAGAACTGAACCAAGACAGTTGGGGGAAAGGTTTTGCATAGGCTGGCCTTCAATGTGTTATTTACTGTTTACCAGTGCTCCTGTACGCAGCTGCATATTACCCATTGGTTTAAGATTATCCATTATTCCTTTGTCCTTCTCTGGACAATAAAGAAAAGTAAATACAGCCCATGGAAATTGTTGACCTGAATAACTTATTGAACAGGCAAACATTAGATCTTGATTCAAATAGTGCCTACAGATAATGGTAATATACTTGAACAAATGACAGAATTTATTAATTTTCATGATCCAAATGAATGAAAATGAAAATTTGGTCATATAAAAAAGGGAAGTACACCCCTACATTTCCCACCACTTTAACCTCCCTGGCGGTATTATTATGTCAGGAATTTTGTACCAAAAGCGGTACAATTTTTTGCATGGAAATTTGGTGTTATGTATTGTAGGCCTGCAATTCTTAGTAATTACTTACTTAAACCCATAAAATGAATTCAGTTTTCCACATTAAGTGCCAATGATTAGAACCTCCATAGAGAGTATGCAGGTAGAACCTGTCTTATTTAAACCTTCGGTGTATATGGTCTGGTGGTTTTGGCTTTATGACACCACACACTTCAATACCAAAGATCAACAGAGCTCTCTAATGCCCACAGAAAGAAGGTTGTGGATGTCAGGCAAGAGTTTTGAAAAGATTTCCAAATGATTTGAAATAAAAAAAAATCCACTGTAAGGAGCAGAATCTACAAGTACGTTGATTTAAAACAACTGCTAATTTGTCCAGGACTAGCCAGCCCAGCAAAATCAATCGAAAAGCTGACTGTGATGCTAAATGAAATCTCCAAAAACTAAAAATTTCATTGTGAGGCGTTCAGGTAATTGTTGTAACAGCTGGGGTCAAAGTGCATGCATCTACAAACAGAAAGAGATTGGACCTTTTAACCTGCATGAAAAGTGTTTTGTTTTTTTTTGCTCATTACAACTTTTGTTTCTGTTTTGTTTTTTAAATTATTCAGTTTTTATGGGTTTTTGCACAATAGGAACGTAACAGTACATACTTAGGTACAGAGAGTTCAACCAATCAGCAAAGATTTGTGGAACCGCATAGTACGTTTACACTTTGTTAGCACATTGGAAGTCAAGTCTATACACTCCACGCCAGTACGCACAGAAAGACCATAGGAAAGATAGATAGAAGAGAAAGAGAAGAAAGATGGAAAGAAAGAAAGAGAGTGGGGGAGGGACAAGTAGAAGTTTGAGGACGGGGGAAGGGGCATAGGACACAACATGGGCCTCCAGCATCACCTCTCGCATTTAGATGTTACTCTAATAAATGTGAAATTGACATGAGTAAAATTACACACATTGACATTTGTGGGTTGGCTCCATGTATGAGCGTCACTGGCACAAACAAGCACAAAAACATATACACATCCCGTGGTAAGTATCAAACCCGTAAAAGAACCATAAGATATGTGGGAGATTGTTTAAAAGTAACCCAGGGTTGCCATACAGAGTCATATGTGGCTTGTCGATCAATTTTGGCGGATGTCAGTTCCTCCATCAATCTGTAATATTCAATTCTATGGAACCAGTCTTTCAAGGACGGGACAGTGGGTTAGTTCAAGTGTAGGGGAATTAATGTTTTGGTAGTGTTAAGAAGATGTGGAATCAGCGATCGTTTGTAAACTTACAGCGGGAGCTCGGTGGCATGCAGGAGGCATACCTGCATTCAACTTTGGTTAGTCATACTTGTTCATTTTACACCATAATTATTACATGTTATGCTGTGCCTTAGGCATTGTTTACTGTAGATCTTTTATATGTCCAGTTTGTTTTACCTGCTGGTATTGTTACAACACAAAGAGTAAAACAAAGATTTAACTATACCTTTGGTTGTTCATTAGGAAGTGGTTTATCCACCAAAATAACCCTTCATATACTCAGAATGTACATACACAACGGGCATGATTCAAGGAAATGAACAAGAGCAGGGATAGATTTATATGGTTCGCTTGTAGTGAAGGCTCACGTGAGCACATGGATATGTGCACATATGTTGAATGTGCTCCATGAAGCTGTCTTTCAAATCATACACTGCTATTCAACATGTGTGGGGCATTCTTGGCCTGCATTGCACATTTGAATATTGCTGCTGTTGATGTTATTATTTCAATGAGGTGCATTAAGGCATGCACTTTTACCTCGGAAAGAAATAAAATGTGACAAGCTTGCTCTGCAATAAATTACACATATACCAAGCAAAGCCACAGCTGAAAAATTGTAGTCTATCCTGTTGGAGCAATAAAAGTAGGTATGGTGTATCTCATTGTAACCTGCACTGTATAAAACAATGTATGGCTCTTGCCGTAGCTACAGCTGGTATATCTGAGCATGCACACTGATACAACTAGGACAGTGTGCACTATGGCATTTCTTTGCTTTCTTTTCTACCTCGAGATTTTGCATGCTTTTAAAGGGAGCCATGTTTGAGAAAAGGTAATCTATTCTATGTAGCAGATTTTTACAAACAGAAGATAGCTCTGTTAGGTAGTTATGTCCCTCTTCCTTTTTGCTCTCCTTAGAGTTTAGTGGCTCTGTTATAATCAAGCAGTTAATGTGGCACTTGTGCAGATCTTCTGCTATGAATAGGCTCCAAGAGACACATCAAGCACATCAGCAAGTTAAGCAATGTCACAAGTAAAAAGCAGATCTATGTGTAGCTGAATGAGGGATATCTCTTGTGCCAGCTCTGTGTCTTCAGGGCTGTGCTGCCAAGTAAGAGAGGGACTGGCTTACCTTGAGAGTTAGCTTGCAAGACCCCTATGCTGTCATCAAACTGCATGGATTTGATGTTGAGAGATGCTAAGATACATTCCTTGTCCTGAAGTGAAGTATCATCAATATTGTTCTGATTGGCTGACAGGATAACGCACATGTCACACAGGTTAATGTTGACAGCCCTTAGATCAGCTCGGCTTAATGGCGTGCCCTAAAGGAAAGATAAAACAAGCTGGATAAAGGAATGAAGGAATCACTGGATCATATTAACAGGGAAGTTAGTTAAATAAAGAATATCTATCTTAGCTCAAAAATATATTCTGTACTATTGCTACAGTGGATGTTCTAATAAACTCAAAAGTAGAGCAGGACTATATTGAATTGAGCACCAGAAAACTATTCATCGCGACAATGTCACCTTGCTTCAGATGTATGTGTGACCATACAAGGGTGGACCAGGGTAGTCTGCAGGGCGTTTGCTGCAGCCAGCTGACTGCACCCTTCTTTTAGATATGTACTCTCACTGTGACATTGAAATACTGAGGAATAAGCAGTTTGCATGATTTTAGGCATTCGATTCTAACAGGGAAAATATTAGCACAAATTTAAGACATAGAATAAAATCTGCACATAGCTAAACCCTGGACTCAAGTTAATTTAATAAAGCTTATATTTAACTAAAGTTTGATACCAGGTTATAACTAGACCATTAATCCTCATTTTTAAGGACTCCTTAATGACTGGTAGGATCCCCGGTGATTGGCGGAGGGCTACGGTAGTCCAGCTTAACACATTCCATTTATGCCATGAGCTATATCACATTCAAATGAATAGAAATACTAAAACGTGTAAGAACACAGACCTGTATGGATCATTTGAAAGTCTGTGATCAACAAAAAAACAATACAATTTTAAAATTGTATGTACAGCCAAAACTTTTTTTTGTAGAATAGGGAAAGACTAGAAGCCATGTCAGATTTTTATTTCTATATATGTTGCCATTGCAGATTTTCCTTCTCTTCCTGCCTTGTGAAAACATTGTCAGTAAATGAGGGTAAATCTCATCCCACTATTTAAATAACAAACGGGAAAAAAAATAGCTGGACTTACACTTTTAAAAGATGATCATTTAACATGAAGACTATTTTCATCCAGCTGTGGTTTAGTACCCTTATGTTACCTCCATAGAATGTTCTGATACTTACAGGCAGGATGGAAACCTTTGGGAAATTGTGCAGTGTCTCCCATTCTCTCTTTAGGTATTCCAAGGATCCAACAAATACTATAGGTTTCAGTTCGTGATAGTGAAAGTTACTGGCTCTCAGTGGCATCACCAAATTCCGAACCCCAATAAGTGCTGATGTTACATCTCCAAATATACAGACAACTACATGCCCACTCAGAACTGTCATGGCAGCTTCACTACGTGTCTGTAGAAATAGACAGAACACGAGAATCAGAAGAAATGAACTTATTACAGCATTTTCAGGTAAACATGCAGAGTATATATTGCAGAATGTTTTTTTTTATATTTACCCACCTGTATGGTTAATGGAATTTGTACCACACAGGGATGTAACCAGCACTGGGCACCCAGGTCAGTTGCCCTGTATCTCTGGCCAGGTGCCCTGGGTCCCAATACCACCCACTTTTGTGTTTTTTTTTATTTTTATTTAGCAGCTTCTTCAGCAGCCAGTTCCTGTCCTACCCACTCGCCTCCAGGAACTCATGTGACAGCAGTGCCTGCTAGTGTTAGGGCAGCAGGCAGTACTGGACCAGAAAGAGGTGAGGGCTCTGTGTTGCTGTCTTGTGTAGTCCTTGTGGTGTGTGAGCCAGTGCTGAATCAGGATGCCACTCAGCGAATGAGCACAGACACTGATTACCAATGTAAGAGGAGAACAGAAACTGACCACCAAGGTAAGAGGGTACAGATACTGCCTAACAATGTATGGGGGCTGCACAGACACGGACCACCATTGTAAGGGGGTGCAGACACTGACTATCAATGCATAGTGCGCACAGACACTGATCATCAATGTATGGGGGGCACAGACACTGATCATCAATGTATGGAGGGCACAGACACTGATCACCAATGTATAGAGGGGGCACAGACACTGACCACCAGTGTAAGAGGGCACAGACACTGATCACCAATGTAAGGGGGGCACAGACACTAACCGCCAATGTATAGGGGGGCCAGACACTGACCACCATAGTATGTGGGCTTTTTCCTCCCGCTTCCCTCCAATACCAGATATTTTTCCTCCCCTTCACCACCAACACTGGGTATTTTTCCCTCCCCTAAGCACTGATTCAAAACAATTTTCCTCCCCCTGACCATCAATGTCGGGCTTTTTTTTCTCTCCCTGATCATGTATGCTTGTCATTTTTTTCCTCCTGCCTCCTGTTAACCACAGACACAGCCATCTTTTCCTCCTACTAACCAGCAATATAAGAGGCAGTATGCCACATACTACTGACTGTGTTGTACTTAAAGTGGTTACCGCTGTATATTACATACTCCTGACCAAAGTGTTTATTGTATCAACAGCTGCTGGTTGCTAAGTTGTGTCCAACTATTTTAATGAAGTTCTACTTTCAGTTTGCTGTTTGTCCATATGATATTTTTTTTAAAGTATTCTGTAGGTTTGTGAGGGTCTGTGAAACTCTCACTTCCAGTATAGTAAGTACTCTGAAATGAAAGGAATGCAGAATTCACCCTACATTTCTTTATATACCAG
Source organism: Nanorana parkeri (assembly GCF_000935625.1). Lineage (NCBI taxonomy): Eukaryota > Metazoa > Chordata > Amphibia > Anura > Dicroglossidae > Nanorana > Nanorana parkeri. The sequence continues at coordinate 1,299,524 of NW_017306590.1, forward strand.
AAGTCCTGTATGATCCTGCAACTCAAAGATCCTAATTCTTATATGAAATCTCCTAATCTTAGTCCACTGTCTCATATACTTTAGTTACTTCACCTGTTATCCATATTGGTACTCACCAACAAAACTTTCTCCATTTCTTTTGCTGGGCACCAATGGAACATACCAGTAGAGTCATACTTCTTCACACTGCTGGAGTCCATGTTATCTATCTGATCATTAGCAGCCATTAGCAATGGATCATGTCTGTGGGGGGGAAGAAAAAAACTTTAAGCATGGGAGATCATACAGCTGGTTTTGTTTTGGGTTTGTGTGTATCATTGACCAGCTAAAGATCATAAAAATGGATTTGGTAGCTTTTATTAACAGCAATTTTTGTAACTTTCATTGTTGCAATATATATCACCTTGGAACACGCTAGTATACTTTTACATTTTTCATTATGATATAAATGCTATAAATGTTCCGTTATGGTATAAATGTTTTACACACTTTGCCATTAACAGGAGGAGGGGGTTAGAGAAAATAAAGTGAAGATCTTCATATGTTTTATGTCCACGAAAACCCCTCCTGTCCAATCACTGGATATGATGGTAAAAAAATTGCATGCAAGTTGCCTCCACTCACAAATTACAGACATTTCTGTAGCTTCTACTGAGTACATTTTGCTCTCTAGAAGACTGGTACACAAGTCTCATAGAAACAACAGTGCTTTCTCTAGCAGCTAAAAGGTTAATTTTATTTAAAAGTGGCACTAAACTCAAGAGTTAAATCTTAAAAATGCATTCAAGTACCTTAACTATTAACAAAAAATTATCTTATTTGTGTATCACTCGGCTGTAGATTCTCAAATCATCTCTGAATTCATGCTGACACTGTCCTTCCTTCTGGACGGTGGCTACTTTTGTTCCACATGGTCCCTGTGTGTGTTGTAAAGTAGCCACCACTCCAATCGCTCCCATGATGGACTACAATCTCACGTTTTAGTTTATTAATTTGTATTGAAATTATAAAACACGCAGGAAAAAGGCATGAAAATGCAGATGCAAAAGTTTAAACCTAGGCTTAGGGTATCACTGTTTTACTATGTGTTCAACTACATTACCAGGGAACCAAAACAGAATTTTTTAACTAAAATGTTGCAAAGCACTGCAAGTGTCAAGATCATGCTCACACTACGTATGTCAAACATGCTTCTCTTCAATTAGTTTTGCTTTCTTGTCATCAAAAGCTAACCAGAATGAACTTGTTTATTAGATTTCTGTACAGTTTTATGAATATTTCTAATACAAATCATTAGGCTACAGACTGTCTTATTTTTCCTAAATGTACATTTTTAAACCTGATCATATACCTAGATTTACTACAAAACTGATTTAAAAATGTATTAATCGTTTGCTATGTGAAAAAAAACCCATATGGTTTGTAATACAAAAAAAGAAAAGAATGGATGGGAGCAAGGTATTGCACTTTTATCTACGCTGATGTATTCTCAATTCTTCAAAGAAATGCAAAAAATAATGCCACTTTATAGGCCTTATTGTCCCTCCACCACCACTTGATGATACATAGGAAATGAGCATTGAAGTGATCGTGGCTTTAATACAATGTTTCACATACAAAGCTATAGTTTTATAAATAAAGAGCAGGTTGCAGATTAACTGTCAGTTACAGTGTGTACACCTCACTCTGTTAATACTGGAATGTGTTTTTTTTTTCTTTCAATGATGGGAATTCTTAAATGCTTCCTTAAGGAGTTGCTGAGTGTTGCATGGCTCCTTTCTGTCCCTCAATATCAAAGAGCTGCTATTAGGATCTGCAATGAAGTAGAAGCAATGTGAATTTAGTCACTGGTGTTGTGTGTTTGGCATGAGGATAGAAAGTCAATTATTTGCTTTCACCGCGGACATTTTCTGATGTGCTGCTCTGCACAGTAAAAGCTTTAACAGGCCGAGCTTTTAATATTTTAGCAAATTGCCCAATCGGGTTTGGTTTTACGCAACTGACGGCCTTTAAAGATTCAACAGAGTGTCGCTTCAGAGTGGGATGTCTACTCCCCCCCCTTCTTCACCCGTCACATAGAATACAAGACTTTAATTCTAGACAACAGTGAGCGGCTTCTGATGACAATCACATTTGCACTGGAAAAAAAAAAACCAATAGCTTGCTCTTCATGGTTATGAAAGGGATAAGACATGGTGAATATATATTAACCCTTCACTGTCACAGTAACCAAGCAGACACTTAAAGTGAAGGTGCTTCTACATTAATAACAGAAATAATAAGAATATTTTGCACTTTTTAAAACAGTGCAAACAGTAAAAATGGGTACTAACTCAACTATAGTTTAACAGTCACCTTTACTACAGTCAGACTAGAAAATTGAATGGGACTAATTTACATAACTGACTCTGATCAGTATCTGCAACTCACATCTAAAATCTATAGTCACAAAGTCAATGCTTTAAATAAACATAAAACATCTACAGTGGAATACATCCCTGCCAAAGCCTTTTTGGAATACAGGCAACCTGCACTGTCTGGACCTTCAATACTGCAGGCTAGTACCTTTATTGGAATTGCACATATAGGTACACACACTGATAGTATGACCACTAAAAGATGCTTTGTGATTTCATGCATTACTGCATGCTGCATTTTATCCTTGAATAAAAGTTGCTGCAAGAAAATATCACAAAAATACAGTGGCACCTCGGTTCACAAACTTAATTTGTTCTGCGATTCTGGTCGCGAACCGAATCAAACTGTGATCTCGACTAAAGGAAGCCATGACCATGTGTCAGAGCAGGGAAAATGGCTGCGGTTGTGTTCATCACCCGAAGCGGAGTTCGTGAACGGAGGCAAAATTTTGCTGAACTTCAGAATTGTTCAGAAACAGAATTGTTCGCGAACAGAAGCGTTCGTGAACCAAGGTACCACTGTATATCATTGCTGGAGATAGATGAGATGAATTATTCTTCATACAATGCTGAAATGCTACTTCTCAGGGGAAAATATTTAGAAGAACCATACAAGCAAGCATAGATTGCTATGGTACCAACCAGATACCTAAAGGAGATAGATGATGGCACCAGCTTTCACGTTCCTAATGTAGGTGCTTACAAATGTTGTGAGTCAGAGTTATTACAAAATACAGGTTTGCCTAAGTAAGCTTTTTTTCTGTACTCTGAATGGATTTGACTGAAATTGCAATCAGAAATATAATTGGATCCCATTCTAAAAGTACAAAAGCAGACAATAGGCATAAGTCTTGTAAGGTACTGGGTGAATAAACTGGTGCACTTGGAAGAACAAAATGCACTGCATGCAACATTAGGCTCCAGGGTAATAACACACAACAGCTTTCAGGTAGCCTTGTAGTGTCCTTGGTTTAGTTTTTCACTTAGACTAAATCCAGGTTTCTGCAAATATGTGTCACAATCCCAAACATTCTGAGTGTTTAACTGGTTTGTGCATAAACCGATTCTGGAGTGTATAAATACTGTACACTGTTGGTATATTAGATTTAAAAAAAAAACTGGGTTGGAACTGATTTTAATATTAATTGTTGAACATACCGTTGGAAACTGAACACACACATAGTAGGGATAGGGGAGTATATTACTGCTTTACTGAATTAAAAGGTGAGACAAAGGACAGGATAGTATTCCCAAAAGCAAGCACCCCTTAGGTCATGCATGCTGAGGATATTAAGTGATTTGTTCTGCGATATGTAATATGTGAATAAACACAATGTGCAAGATTCCACTAAAAATCAATTTTAGGTTTTATCAGGGACACTCTCCTGAGCTGTATATATTGAATATTAGGCACAATCTTGCAGCTTAGGTTTGTTAATAGCTGGAAATGTTTCCTTGGGTGATTGTGAAGCTCATTTATCAGTTTTTACATACTGTACAGGGGCTTGTCACAATTTAACTATAATGGTGACATGATGCCATACAGAACATAAGGGACAAATCTTTCGCTCTAACTTCTTTATGTTTAAAATTTTAAATCATTACACAATTGGCCAGTCTGAAGAAATAAACCTGATAAAAGTACGTTTTTTTGCAAAACCAGCAGATGTTAATGACTGGATTAGCTGGTCTTCCAAAGATGAACACAGCTGGCATGAACTGCTTTGAACACGACCCCACAGTGTTAACTAAATTTAGATAAAACCTGAAACACTGCTTTAAACTCAGAGAGTAAAGCAAAGAGAGAGAAGTGCCAGAAGGCAACCCAAAAAAGCTTGCCTGAAGGACAGAGAGCCTGCAGCTAAACCACAAATCTCACTTGGAAGGAAGCTGCACATAGGGACCGGCAAAATAGAGAAGAGATCTGTGAAATATCAAAACACATCCTGCCTCTGACACTGCGGCCCTGTAGTTCATGTCTGGTATGAAGGAAACATTTTCAAATGCACAGAAAATAGTGTAGTTAGAATCACCTCTTGCAAAGCTGTGGAAGAACTATGATGGTGTGTTTAAGTAAAAGTAAAAAGCAAGGTAAGTACATACTGGAGACATCTAAAGTGTAACAGAATTGAAATTACTATGCCCAAATAGACAATAATAATTACTTTATTGTCTTATTTCCTACATTTTAAAAGCCAGAGTAAGGTTGACTTCAATAATATAGGATGTTAATTGAGAAATAAATATAAATAATATATTCTTAAACCTAATACCAACTTAGAATTCAAGGGTATGTAGTAATGTGCACAGCTTGTTGTTCATTACAAGTTTCTTTTTGGCCACAGGATGAAATAAAAACGCAACAGGGAGTTAGAGAAGAGTACTAACTTACCCCAGGCATGACAAGCTAAAGATCAACAGTGCAGGTCAACATTTTCCTATTCTGCATCTAAACGTTCTATTCGTTCCACCAAATCAAATTGCCCAGACCCACAAATCTTCTTACAGCCCCTCAGGGAGTTCTAAACTTCCTTGGCAAGCCAAGGCTATTTCAGCATATCACACGGTTTAAATTTTTTCTTACTTCATTTGGATTGTAAAAAGTGTCTCAGGATAGCTGCACAGTGTGCTGTGTTGCAGGAATCTGCAGTGCAGTCCAGTGAGCTATCAAAAATGCAGCATATCTGCATTTTGTGCACTTCACCTCACAAAACCCGCAATATGCTGTGATCTGGACACATAGAAAACCATAATTTTCTATGTGCCCTAGTGGTGACTGGCACTGAACAGTTGCCTGAAAAACACCAGTCACTGCTATTGTTGTGAATGAGCCCTTAAATATACATTTGGTTTGCAAAAAAAATGTTTGCCATTTAAACATCTTTATTAGACATGTGCACTGCCAAAAAATTTGTTTAGTTTCGTTTCGTTTTAATTTTTTTTCGTTTTATTTCGTTTTTCAGGATTCGGGTGTGAAAGTCAATTCGGATTCGGTAGCGTTAGTACGAACGTTCATTTCGTTTTCTGTTCTTATTCGTTTCGTTCGTTCATTTGCAGCAAAAGTGACATTTGAGGGGGAAAAAATATTTTTCTCCTTCTCTAATGTCACTTTGCTCCAACGAACGAAACGAATAAGAAACGAATAAGAACAGAAAACGAACCGAACGTTCGTACTAACGCTACCGAATTTTCGGAAATGGAGATTCGGATTCGTTTGCATTCGTTATGTCTGTAATTCGGAATTCGGATACATCCGAATGTCCGAATTTCCGAAAATTCGTCCGAATTTCGATTCAGAACGAAACGAATCGCACATGTCTAATCTTTATTGCTTCTTTAACACAAACGAAGTGTTGGCGTCTAAATAACAAATCTTCATATGTATACATGAATATACATGATGACACATATCATATGTGTATTCATACTGCTAATCTGCCTTCAGTATTAATAAAATGATTCCACAATTGCCTGTTTAAGGGCTGTTGCACACCTGGAGTCACCCATCACCGACGATCGTGCTGTGGGTACCATTATTTTCGAATGGCACCCCAGTCGTGCCGGGCAGATCACGTGGTTACCCACTGCGATTCCGTCCCTGCATCCGAACACGAGCTAAAACAGCCGCGCGTCGTGTATCGCAAAAAAAGGTACATGAACCTTTTTTTCTGTGATTGCTGCGTGAACGGGGCCACGCAGCAATCGCTGTCTGCAATTATGCGCAGTCCCGGGACGTGCGTCCCGGATTGCTCAGGTCTGCACCAGCCCTAAGTAGCTTAACTGCTTGGTGCAATGTTTATAAGACACATTGTATTATTTTTTTTTGTTGTGTACTGTTTTTCTACTACATGAGAAACACTAAAATTAGTGGGATGCTAGATTATCATTTCTTTACCTATATGTTAAATGTTCAATTGTATTTTAGTGGGACAGACCACCCACCACACCTTTTTATTAAACATTGGTATAAGCTACAATCCTACAATTGCTGAAAGGTTGATGTTATAAACATCCAAAAGACAATTGCATCTTTTATTTCTTCTACAAACATTACATATTTTGTTCAAAATGTAATACAGGATTAAAAATATATACTGCATTGTATATGCTGCACAGATGTTTTAAGATTTGTTTTAATCTTAAAAGAGAATAAGGCAGAGGTAGTGAATTAAAATTCAAGGAGGTCCGGTGAATAAAATTTTCATTGACCAAAGGTCCGAATTGCGGCCTGGACAGCAGCCTGTGACCGTCCCGCGGTCTGCCATTTAGGCTTCATTCACATCAGCAGCTGCACTGCAATGCACAGACACAGTGTTGATGTGCTGATTGTTTCAGTGATCACAGAGCAGATTGGGGAACAGACGTTCCCCGGTCTGCTCCCGCTCTCTATCCTGACAGTGTTTGCCATGGTCCTAGGACCTGAAAACCAGGGCAGGGGGGTGCGCACAATAGCAGGCTAGTACAAGTAAGGCTAGTAAGGCAAGCCCAGACCACTTGTTTTAGTTGTAGCAACCGGCCCTGCTGGACGTCATTGGTTGCTAGGATGCCAGCAGTCCTAGCAACCAATGATTTAAGCTAAGGGGGGCTGTGCTGGGCTATGGCTGGCTGACAGTGGATACATCGGCATCCGGGGTACCCAGTGCAGGACGGTGATCATAGTCCAGAGAGAACAGCTACTTGGTCCGTATCCAGACCATGGTCAGCCATTTAGTGACCCTTGTATACAGTAATATTGAGATCTTAAAAGTCACTTATCAGGTCCCCACAGAGGTTTTTACTATTCTGAGTTGTGCATTTTGGAGAATAAAAATAAACTTGTTATGAGAGAAATATGGGGACTGCCATTACTGACCTTCTAAGGGCTTGTTCACATGTCTGGATCATATCTAGACCAGAACAGTTTGTTCTCAGACCAAAAAGCATCTCAATGTATCCCTATAGTATTTCTGGGCTCTGTTCACACCAGCACAGTCCATTCCAGGCCAGACAAAAACAAATATTGATTGTCTCATTTTCTCTGGTCTGGAATGCACTGGAACACATTGGAACGCATCAAAAATGCATAAAATCATGGTAAAATCACAGTAAGGCTCCATTCACACATATCGGTAGCATTTTCCACACTTTTTTGTGCAAACATTAACATACATGTGGATTCCACACGCTTGAGCCTATTACTATAGCCGAAACCTGAGGAATACGCCCATAAGGTTGTGCTTATACTATTTTGAGGGACGCGTGGTTTCACACCGTGTGGCCGCCGCAATAGTCTGAACAATACACATTGCAATGCATTGTTTTTTATGTTTAGCGTGGTTCTGCGCATATTCATACAGCTGAATATGAGAGGAAAACTGCTCATGTGTGAATAGAGCCTAAAAACGCGGCAAAACACAATGCACGGCATTCCAGATCTGGTCCAGAAAATGGTGTGAACCTGCCCTAAAAAAAGCTAGTTGTCTGTTATTCTGACCCACTGAGTTGAATACTTTCTAAATCACTGGCCTTAAACTATTCAAGTCAACAGTCCTTATATCCATGTCACAAAGTAATACAATCATAAGATAAATGAGAAATACTTAAATAGCTTCAGTATTTATTTAAAGATTACATTATTTTTGAGACACATAAAAAATAAATTCAGAATAATTTTTAACAGTACTTGTAAATATACAGTGGGTATAAAATGTCTGCATACCCCTGTAAAAGAGCCAGGTTTTTGAGATATATAAAAAAAGTGTGTATGGACTTTTATCATTGGTTAGAAATTGAATGTGATTGGTTAATTCTGAACAGAGCCACATCCCTAACGTATGCAGCATTTTATTTTTTTTCCCCATTAAACTATTTTAGTTTTTTTTTTAAATTGAATTGTATAGATTATAGGTCACATTAACAAGGTGGAAAAAAAAATCAGAAGTTATTTTTTTACATCTCATAAACCTGGCATTTTTTAAAAAACTAGGTAATATGCTGCAGGTTTGAATTATGACTCACATGAACCTTGTCATTCACATCATCCCTGACAGCACAGTCTAGCACTCAGAAGCAGACACTGGAGACAGTTCTCTTTCACAGCTGTCAGTAATGACAGTTTCTTATCTGACATGTGGATGACTTGTGAAAAGCAGTGATACGAACATCATCAGCTAGGACAAATAATCCCTTCAGGACTAATGTGAGCTTTGGGTACCATGGATTATTGGTGACCCATAGAGAGTATCTGTCACACACTGCCCATAGGACCTCAGCTTACAACCTGGGTGACAAAGTAATTCAAGTACTGGACTGCATCATACATTTCATAAAAGTTGCAAGACTTATTGGCCAGTATATTTTTGCCTAGGTAATATATTTAGATATGCTGATATATTGTACCAATTACATGTACAACTGCAATGCAGCAAAGCCTGAGTGAGTGTGTAACAAAGCCTAACCTTCAGCTGTCTGATTTATAAATGGGAAAAAGAATATAAACACAGATTTCAGCAATATGCAAATTTTTTGTGTTGTGTTTTATGACACAGAACATTTTTCTCACCAATTAAATTTACTAACCCTCCCCTAAAAAAACTGAGCTGTCCCACCAAAATGAACTCACCTCAGCCTAGTTCCTGACTATTTAGCTGATATAGTCTATCACAGGAGTGAGCTTGGAGCACTGGCTACTTTACAACACACAGAGGGACCATGGGGAACAAAAGTAGCCCCCTCCAGAAGGAAGGACAGTGTCAGCATGGATTCAGGGATTATTTGAGGATCTACAGCCGAGTGATGCACAAATTGGTTACATTTTTGTTAATAGTTAAAGGTATTTGAATGCATTTATAAGATTTAACCCCTGAGTTTAGTGTCACTTTAATTGTTACTACCTGTAGCCAAATTCAGAGGAATGTTAATTAACTAGAGCAGTGTGGTTAATACCCAGGACAGCCAAAATTGGGGGGCAGGTGAATTCAGGTGCAGAGCAGTCTGATGTGCTACAGGCCCTCTCAGTGTCTTCAAGTTACTATTTCTGAGGAGACTGCAAGGTGGAGTTGAGAGAGAGACACTGCACGTAACTGACTTACTGTGACTAATAAACCTTCAAGAGGGACTATAAGTACTGGGGTTGATTTACTAAAGGTAAAAAGGGTGTTTACTTAAAAGATTAAATTATCACTTTGCAGGGGAATTGTGTCCTTAGCTTAGTGAATGAGGTGAAGATCTCTTGACCTCCATCATCTAATTATGTGTAAGCAAAAATATATTTTTTTTAAATGTCCTTACACATTAATGGTTAATTTTTGCAAAGTGATTTTTTACATTCACTAAGCTAACTGAGTAATTATTTTCAAAGTGAACAAGCTCTGTGTTGTTTATATACTCCTTCAAGGGAAGAATATTTTGTACTGTGGAAGGAAAATAAAATATTAGTATGTAATTAAAGTGATTATGCAAATGAGAAATCAATACAACTCTTCAAATGTTGTCAGCCCTCATGTTTGCTTACTAATCAAAATATTTTAAGGCTCTAAAATAAATATACAGTGCATGTATAATTTACAGTCATTTTAGAGATATATGGCTAATAAATGGATTAGTAAATATCGGCAAATGCCAGCAAGCAGTGCCAAACCACCTACCTTTGTACTGCAACAGACTAGACCCAGTGAAATGTTATATTTTGCTTAACCTCTTGCCGTCCGCCCGTAGTAAAAAAACGGACGGACGGCACTGCAGCATCTGCGGGTTGCCGTCTCCAGACGGCAATTTTTTTCTGACACTATAGTGAAAATAGTGTATTATGGTAACTGTACAAGGTTTTTATTTACAATCACAGGCCTTTATATTTTTTTCTAAATTTACATTCAGACCGAACTGTCCAGTAAATGTGACAACTGAGACTAACTATTATACATTATACTGCCAGGGGCGTTTACAATGGTCAGCTTTTGTTCTTATGGTCTTAAATTTTCATCAAAAGAAAGGATCAACAGGCAATGGTGCTTTATTACAGGGTGGATTAAGAAGAACAAAAACTTCCATATTAACAGTAGTGGCAGACTGCAGTATATATGTCATTTTTGGTTTTGCCAATAGTCTTTTTTTTTTTTTTAGAGCTCTTATCTTCAGTTTTTCAGTGTCATGTAATAGCTTCTGTCTACATGTGACTACTGCATTTTACACTGTCAGGCTGGCTACATATGCATATTTTAGAATAGCTAAGCCTTAATGTAAAATTAAATCTGTAAACTACAGCACTTCATACTTATTGAATAAAAAAGTAAACAATCCAAAATATGGTGTTTTGTTCTCACTTCAGAACTCACATCCATAAAACTTGCCTATAGTCTACAAAGTAAAAGCATAAACAATCATTCTGAACTCATGCAGACCTTGCATACAAGAGCTTGTCCACTCTACATCATTAAGAGGTCTATATGTAATGGCTTAAAGATTTACCATACATTACCCAATTAATCATTTGCCTGTTTTACAATGCAAGTTTACCATCATTAGAATTGATACATTTATTTGTTTTAAAAACATTCACTAACATCCTGATTTCTTCTTTATACTGTATGTTAAAGTCCAACGGTAGCCAGGACTTTTAGCTTTGGATAGGATGGAGTAGGGATGGAAGCCCTGTAAGGATTTTACGGTGTACTGTATGTGACCACACATCTGAGACAGGAAGTCATGAGCAATCTCTCCAGTTGGAACACAGACTATAACGAAACACATCTTTTTCAGTAACATGGGGAAGTGTGTGAACCTTTCTCAGGTTATCAGTACAGTCTATGCCTTCCTGTCTTGGTGACACCACTCCCCTCATTTCTTGTCCTGCTGTCACAGGCTATTTCAAGGACAGGAAGAGAGGTAAATGTCAGCAATACAAAAATGACTAAAGTCTTAACTGGACTTTGGCTTTACAAGCTGGTTTCAATAATGTTTGCCATATTTAAAATAAAAAAGGCACTATTACAGGTGTCACCTGTTAAAATTCTCCACTTTGAAGTAAGCATATCCTGCTAAGTCAAATAATTTAGCATGACGACCTACAGTGTTGTTTGATCTAAGTTCACATTCATCAAGGGTTTGCAGAACATTTCATGATTCATTCGTTTCCATTTACTGGCATTTGCCCTTACAACATTTGCCAGCTTCAGAAGTCCAGCAAATAAATGTTGTCACTTGGTAGCGAATATGTGTTGATTTAGGAAAGTGATTATATGTTTGGGCACAGCATGCATGGGTTTATTCGTTAGCTGTTGGAAAAGAAGGAAACCCCAAAGACCCAATTTACCCCGTGGTTAAGAAATGTGTGCACAGTGCACACCAACCACTTCTGGACAACAGAGTTGAAGAAGTTAGAGGAAAATTAGTAACATCATTTTAGGCATGTTACCTGGAAGAAAATGGCTTGTGAAAATCACAATTCAGCATATTTATCAAATGCAACTGTGATACTCTGATAGTTTTGTCATTCCAAATAATAGGGCTGTACAGTGCAGTTTGAGACCTTATTACAGTAAACTCTCAGTTATCCGGTATTCAACTAACCAGAAAACCAAATCCCCTGTGTACTCACTGTTTTGCTTATCTGCGGCATGTATTATCCTGAAAATGATTGTGTGTCTATTTGTCCTAAGTGTGTATTCTTGTCCTAATTTGCTTTATTACTGCATTTCAATATTAATATGAAGTCAAGACATAGTTTATGTTATTATATGGTATAATATGGGGTATGGCATTAGTTAGAATTATTTTTAATAGTAACTCTCAAGCAACCAGAAACAACATTTATCCGGAATCTACCAATCCACGTGGATGCTGGACAATGGGGAGTTTACTGTATTTTGCAATACACGTGTATTTGGGAGGAGGTGTAGCCTAGAAAGGGATCAGTACCCATGGCTGGTGTAGCATGACCAACCTGGCATGGTATAGTGGTATCACAGGGTCATATTGTATGGTTTCTCTGATATTTACTAAATTTAAAACCTTTGTATTAAGGATGATCAAACTTGCTATGTATAAGCTAGCACATTTAGTAGATACAAATAGGTCATTATTTGGTGGTCAGGCATTAAAGGAGAACTATGGGGTTAGGGCTTCTCCCCAGAGTTCTCCTCAGGGCAACGGGAGGACCCAAACTAGCGTCCTCCCATCACCCTAAGCTCAGTATACTGCCAGCTACAGCTCGCGGTATACTGAGACGGTGCAGCTGAAGCGGATCCCGACAATTATGTCTGGATCCGCCCAGCTGTGTGAGTGACAGCTGGCTCTGCCTATCTAGAGGCAGAGCCAGCTGTACCCGCTCCCTCCCCCATCCGTTCCACCAGTCAGCGCTGGAGGATCGAAGCGGGGAGGGGGAATCCAGCCACTCCCCTGTCACGGCAGAGAGCTGTGACAGGATCGAGAAGTGAGCGAGCGCCGGTATGTGTTCGCTCACTTCCCAATCTACTGAGCCGACCTGTGACAGTCTCATTGTCACAGGTCGGCTAGAACTATGAGGTGAGTGAAAAGCACTCACCTCATAGTTCTCCTTTAAATGCTTTATATTTCTGAAAATTATTGCTCCTATCTTTATAAGCTAAAGATAGGAGCAATAGCAAAAGACCATCATGAAACTTGTCATATATTACAACATGTTTGTGGTCAGCTTAAACTTCATTATTTTACTGCATTATTTTACTGAATCTGACCACATGTATGAATAAAACGCAGCTTTCAATTGTACTAATACATTCAACACAGTTTTTCAATTCATTATGCTAGTTGTCATGCTGACTCTCTGGTTTCAATACTTTTTGAGTTGCTGACCTGCAACAAATATGCAGATCAAGGGCTCTGACCACACTTTTTCAGTAACATGCTTTTTCTGGGTCAGTGATTTAAAAGTATGGAAAGTAGAGATACCAGAAACCGCCAGGAATCTAGCTTTTTCTCAGTATCATATCCATTAGTGCTACACTACAGCCACAAAAAAATATGTCTGGGTGTTTGGTCATATTCATATTTTCCCCTACCCATGGCCAGTAATGGCAAAGCTCACTTCAAGTCAGGCTGATGTGGGGATGAAAACAGCTATAACCAGTGGCCTCAAGAAAAAGTCCATTGCGATGTCTAAGCACCAGAAATACTATTTCAGACATCAATGTTTATCCTTCACTTTTGAAAAACAACACTCCACTCCAGCACACTTTATTTTCCCTTCCCACCTTGTCTATAATCTTGTATTTGTTTCACCTTTGTGTCCACACCTTCTCCCTCTCATTTCTAAATTGTCTCTCTCCATTCCCCTCACTGTCTTGCTGCAGTTCCCTTCAGACAATCAGTGAATGCAGGCTCCCACTTTGAACATACTACCTCATCATACAAACTGACACAGCCATGCTTTTCAAAAACCCGCAGCCAATCTGTTAATCATTACTTATTTACAAATGCCTTCGGGCCTGGAGGGGCCTGTAAGGAGCGTGCACGATACCCCAGTCAGCTTCATTTTCCCTGCAAGTGAAATAACTTAAATAAATAAATAAGTGTTAGGAATACAGAAAATAAATAAATAAGAAAAAAAGGAAAACACTCCCCTTAGGCAACCTAAACCCATCACTTTCCATTGCACATAAAATGTACTGGATAACACTAAAGTATTTAATATATATGGTATAATATACCTACAGGAATGGCCTTTTGTGCAGAGCATGGCTGTCTGGTATCTGGTAATTTGATGTTTTGCTAAAGGCAACAGCAAAAGAAAAAAAAAAGCACCTAGTGTAGTGAACTGTCAGTGGAATTCTCTAGGGCCTGTAGGGTAAAGATGTACCCTAAAGCATCAGAATCTTGACATGGCTTTGAAGCACATGAAAACTGTGTAAATAACTCCCTGGAATTATTATCACTCAAGATCAAAGGAAGGAGAGAGATTTAACAAAACTAGAAAAGGGGGTGAGCCAGTTCAGCTCCATGAGGCCAGTTAGTGTTTGCAGTGTTTCTCTGCTTTTATTATTTTAGCAATGTGAAAGCCAGCAGTACAGGAAAAAAACACTTTATTTTATACAAGCACTCAGTCAGTTTTGCTTCAGGCTTAGTAGTCTAATATTCTTGGATTTCTAACCAGACATCATTTTGATACTTGAATATGCCAAATAAATCATAATGTAGTTGTTTTATGTTTGTATGCAACATACACTGAAGCCTACTATAGATTGGTAATTTCCCTTTACAATTGTAGTGGCAAAACAAATTGCCCAAAATAGTATTGTGCAATTTTTTTTTTCATTTGATTAAACTGTTTACATTTGGTTTACTTTTGGTTAGCCAGATTTTAATTGGTTTTTCTATGTTCCACTGTTAATTTTGTGTTATTCATATGGGTTGTTAGTCAAGTTACGGCACAAAATCCAAACTTAAAGCTTGGATGGATTGAAATATCACAGAAAGGTATGGATGTAAAAATAAACTTGATATTTTCTATTTGGCTCTGTAAGTTGCAGTTCCTGTTCTGTAGACAGCTACAAAGTTTTGAATCTCCTAATTATTGTACTGCCACGTCACGCCTGCATTATGTAAGAAAAGCCTCAGATGAACAGTTTGCATGTTATTAGTTTTTCCCCCTCTCCCTTCACTGTCCAAATCAATTAATGAAGATTTGATTCCAATCGACAGTATAAAAGGGAAGGTAATTCTCAGGTTCAGCTCAGATTGTACTAATACATTCAACACAGTCCCAATGAACAGATAGTTGTACTCGCAGGCACTGCTTCAAAGAGAGACTAGCCTTAGGCTAGCATATCATGGGAGCTGGCTGATTGGTTCATGTTATCATTAGTGCCACCGCTCGTTTGCAGTTACACAGAAACAGGACGAGGCGAGAATGCTCCCACTTTACAGCCAACGTATTTTTCAAACGCCTTTTCAAATTGTTTTCCGTGACAGAAATTGTTTTTTTAGCTCTGTCATTACCTGCTGATACGCTGACAGAATAAATACTCATGCTTTAAAAAGGCATCTAACAACCCTGCAGGTTTTTTTTCACCCGAACTCATTTTTTTCCCTTTAGCTGCAACATTTATTTAGAAACAGTAAAATAGAGATGAGGGTTTAAACACATACTGACACATTGCCTGCTGCTCTGTGGAAGAAAGAAAGTGTATCCAAGGGTAAAGGCAGGTCTTTAAAGCCATTCATCTCGGTACATAAAGTTAAGGTCTCAATGCATCAAGATTGTGCTAAACACTGCAGCACCTTGGACAGCTGTCAGGATATGTCAAAACACACAGCTGCAGTACCTTGGACAACTCACTAAGACCAAACAGCATCCACGCAGGGGCTTTGTACAGAGTACCCGTTTATGGCTTTCAACATAATAGAAAGGATAAAGGTGTAAGTGCCTTCTCTGTAAAGCGAAGGCATGTGCTTCCTTACTAGACTGGCACCTTTACTGCAGGGATACTAGAGTCTTAAAGTGAACATGGTCCTGCCAGTGCTAACTTAATTAAGAAGTTGCTAGATCCTTTAAAGGCATGCTAAACTTAGTGAATCACTGATCAGAAACAGTTAAGCAGTCACAGAAGTTAAAATAAGGACAGTTAAAAATGTGTAAGATCCCGACGCTACTCTCGTGAAAAAATAACGTGATCATCACAAAAAAATTCTATCATTTAGAGCTGCTAAACACAAATGTGCAACCAAGAACACCATAAAAAGCTCAATATATAAACTATGTACTGCGCCCCAATCAATAAAGTATGCAAAACACTGTTTTGCATACTTTATTGATTGGAGCGCTGCACATAGTTTATATAATAAGGACAGTTAGGCAACTAACTTCTAATAGAGGCCGCCAAGGTTACCATGCTATTTTGGTCACAACATACTCACATTTGCAAGAGTTTTTGCATGTAGACTTATAGTGCCTAGAAGAAGATGAAGTCACTCCCCTGGGGAGATTTCATGTTTTATTGTCAATTTAAATGTAATCATATGTAATTTTGTGGGTTTTGTTTGTTCACAGCAGAAATGTATTTTTTAATCTGAAAGTGAAAACAGATCTCTGCAAAGGGATTCAACTAGAGATGCACCAAAACCATTTCTTCCTGACTGAGTACCGATACTTTTGCTCAAGTACTCCCCAATACCAATAACTGATTAGTGTGATACGACAGTTGGTATAAAACAATACAGACTAATGATTTTAAGACAGTGGTGGAGTGCCGGTCCCAGGTGCAAATGCTGCGCTCCTGGTAGTTCTACCACTGACTCCAAGCTGTAGAGGGACTACAAATTATACAACAAATGCACTAAAATGAATTTCCTGCATTTACTCTACCGTCACAAACCTTCCAGTGCCTGCTAAGAAAAATTGTAACAGCATGATGTTGCTAATACAATGTTTCACTATGAGGAAGTTGTGTTTATGATGAGGTGCAGTTGTGGGCTTATGTCAAACAAAAGAGTTTAGTCTGATGGCCAAAGGGTTACATTTTTTTATCAGACTATAGAACCCTTTTCCAGTCCCTCACATGGATTCTGGCAAACCATAGGCGATACAGAATATCATATGAGATTTAGTTAACAATGGATTATCTTAGTGCATGTGAGTAGGACAATATTAATAGTAATAGTAATACTAATAATATTGTGTACCTGGCACCGAGCAGGCTGGGGGAACTGATAACTTTTTCCTGCCATATTTTAGAACGGATGAGCACTCTTATGATGAGATATGTAGTTTGGTTTCAAAGGGCAAATACCCTTTAGAACAGAAAAAAAACATTTATTATTACTTTTACGATAAATCCAAAAAGAATTGGGAAAAAAAAAAGATTCTTCTCTCATTTTAGGATGATGGAACCATGAGAACTACAGTAAATGCCCAGCTATCCGGCACCCATGGGAATCGCTAGGTGTCAGATAACTGTAGTTTCTGGTTGCTTGATAGTTAAAAAATAGCTCTCAACCAAGCACATCCCCCCCCCTCCCCCCCGGATAGCTGTAAGCAGCCAAGGACCAAAAGCCAGACTACTACTGGAAAGATTATCTCTCTGGTCCTTTTCTGCTCAGTGGGTGGGTGCATTAGCCAGCCTGCTATTGCAATTTGAAATAGCCAATAGCAGTCTGGCTATTGAAACCTGCCCACTAAGCAGAGGAGTGGACCTGAGAGAGAAAGTTCTGTCTCATGTCCGCTCCTCTTCTCAGTGGGCAGTACAACAGCCAACCTGCAATGGCTGTTTCCATTTGTAGGCTGGCTATTGCTCCCCATTGTTTACATTCTGCTGTCAACCACGGAATCTATCCAATGGCCGACAGTAAGATGTGAACAAAGAATTTTGTTAGCAGCTAAATACATTTATTGTGCACCAAGCAACCAACCATTTTTTTGTGTGCAACAAGCAACCAGAAAAAAAAAAATTGAGGCCATATGTCCTCGATTATTTTTTTTTACCATGGTATGAGAGTGCCGGTTGCTTGAATGTCAGATAATGGGGAATTTAT
Source organism: Nanorana parkeri (assembly GCF_000935625.1). Lineage (NCBI taxonomy): Eukaryota > Metazoa > Chordata > Amphibia > Anura > Dicroglossidae > Nanorana > Nanorana parkeri. The sequence goes on from NW_017306590.1 coordinate 1,317,424, forward strand.
TGTATTCTTTAAGAAATTTAAAATTATTTATTTTTAGATTTGTTGATTAAATTATGTATTATTCCATAATAAGTAGGTTGTTGTTTTTTAAGAGTTGCTTTATATTTTAACACATGGTAGGATGTGCATAAGCTATATATTAAATGCCCTTCCACAGGCACAGCTGAAATTGCCAATACAAAATGTTACTGTAGCACTCCGTCATATGTAGTCAGAGAATAGCTATACCAGTAGCACCAGAAGAGGTATATCAATCATGTTTCACAACAGAATGCATGAGCCTGATTTTTTGATTTTCTGAAGTTTTTGTTTTCACTCATACTTGAAGTGCAGTAAACAAAGCAACTATTTTGTTGGATTCAATGTTGCATTATACTCAGTGGGTTTTTCTTGTTTACAGCAGGCCTATTCGCATTTGTTCTCTGAAGAGGGTGCAGTAAGGAACCATTATGAGAGCTGAACACTGTCAATAATTTATGTCTATTATACAGATTTACAGCAAGCTAAGAAATTGGTTTATGGATGCCTCTGTGAAGCACAAGTAAAGTACCTAATAGAATACCAATCCTTTTGTTAAAACATGTGGTCTGGTGATTTGGTAGCATTTCCTACATATGGTACACACAAATGTCACATTTTGCTTTCAATCCTTTAATCTGAACTAGAAGATGGCCATGCAACTATGCAGCTATAGAATTGTGAGAGAGAAAAGTGGAGGTTGATAAGAGATCCCCAGGTCAGAGGCTCCTAATCCTTCATATGGTGTACCATCTTGTTACAATCTGAAGGGACAACCAGAATTGTGATTCACAATGAGCACACTGTGTGGTGTAATATTCTGGGCACTGAAGGCACAGTAGCAGAAGATAGAGGAGGACTTCTTGGTGTCTCAAGGCCTGAAGGATCTTTTCACAAATCAACCCACCCCTGAGAGGCAGCAGCAGGAATAGGAGAAGTACAAGGAGGAGGGTTGGGGTGTCAGCTGTTAAAATGAAAAAATGGTGCAGGCTTCCAGGGGTATGTTCCACCCTTTCCAATCCCCAGGAGTTGTAAATGCATGGGGTCATATTGTTGAGGAGAACGTTGTCTTACGCTACACTAATGATGGGTCCGTTGCTGCAGGCAATTTGTCACGAATGGAATAATTCATGCTGCAGTTCCTGTGCAAGAACCCCAGGATTTGGGCAATAAAGGAGAGGGACGATTATTGGTTGGCCACCCTTTTGGATCAACACGTAATATGTAAGATCTGATCCTGTCATCCCAGTGGGAGCAAAAAAAGCACCAATTAGAAGAAGTACTGTGGAATATTTTCTTCACCTCCTTTCCAGAGAGTGGCAGGATACCCTTTCATGGCCAACGTGCCTCAGATTCTCAGGTTCCTGAAAGGAGAAACAGTGGTGGTGGTGTCTGCCTCACCGACACTTTAAAGTCATTCTTAAGAACACATGGGCCAGACCTGGCTGCTGGCAGAAGTGACAGGCATTGCCTAAACCATATTATTTCAAATTACCTGGGGTCCAGGGTAGATGTGGACAACCTTCGAACAGAAGATGCACTTTTGGGTGTCCAGGCTGGATCACTGACCAGAGCTTGACCAATATGCATTGAGCTGTTGGCTTGCCCTGCAACCAGTGTGCTATGAGAGAGCAATCAGTACTGTGTAGTAGTGCAAATATAGCCTACAACAGATTGTTTAAATACTGTTTATGAGGTCTGCACAATTTTCCTTCCATTTTTAAATCGAGAATATTTGCCACATTTGTCTAGGATTTGTAGTAAATGAAAAACAGAATGATTGGGATTAGTTAAGTAAATCAGGGTGTCCAGTGCGTATAAGAAAATATATTTTTCCAGGGAATGAATGATCAAACATTTTATCTGAGGGGTCAGCAAAATTAAGGCTGCTAAGTGCTCAATTGCTGGGGCAAAATATATAAGGGAGAAAGGATAACCTTGTCAAGTGGCTCTAAAAATGAGGAAGGGTGATAAGATGTAATTGTTGACCCTGAGTTTTTCTACTGGGAAATTATATAGTAGCTGAATCCAACTGATTAAATTAGGGCCAAATCTGAATAGCTGTAGAACATGTACAAGAAACAACCATTCTACACCATCGAAGGCCTTGTGGGTGTCTAGTGAGATTATAGCCCTACCTTGAGTGAAGGGGTGATACTGTAGGTTCATGAAGAGCCTGCAGATATTCAGTCTAGCAGAGCACTCTGGCACACACCCAACCTGGTAACTTCCAATGAGGGAGGTAACGTGTTTATTAATCCTTAACACCAGGAACTTGGCCAAAATCTGTGCATCTATATTCATGAGCGATATTGGGTGATAAGAGTCACATTTAGTTGGATCTTTACCTGGTTTCAAGAAATGATCAAAGCTTCTCTCATGGTTGCAGCAAAATGCCCATATTAAAGGCCTCAATAAACATACCAAGAAGGTGGGTACCCAAAGGTTGGCTGAACTGGTGGTACCGTACAGCTGGAAAACCATCCAGACTTGCAGGTTTTTTTGTGGGAAACTGGGCCAGTACCCTCTCAACTTTCTCCAAAGTTACATAGTTGTGAGGTTGAATAAAGTCCATCAAGTCCATTAAGAAATCGTCCAAAAGTTTCTTGAACTTATTTGCTGAAATCACCGCCTGTGGCAGTGAGTTCCAGACCCTAACTGATCTTAATGTAAAGAACCCCCTTCGCCCCATGTGCTGGAATTTTTTTTTCCACCAATTTTAGGTGGTGGCCTCTAGTTACATTTGTTAATGTTAAAGACACAGGTCCATCCAGTGTGTGTTTACCTGTGTAGGATGCACTAAGAATTTCCATACCTCTGTATATTGTGTTCCCTGAGGAAGACATCTAGAAGTTTATTAAATGTGTCTATACTCTCAGCTGACACCTGTGCCTGAGAAAGAGAGTTCTGTAAATAGTGTGTTACTGATTCTAAAATCACCATTCAACAATTTGTAAACGGAATTCATATCTCCACTTAGACATGTTAGCCGGCAAAAAATTTGGTCTGGTTTGTTCAAATTTTTCGTTATTTCGTTTTTCAGGATTTGGGTCCGAAAGGTTTCGGGATTCCGATTCTGAATTTTCATTGCAGCAAAGTAAAATTAGGAAAAAAGTGACTTTTTATTTTTAACTTTTGACAGACCACAGTAACAAGCCAAAAAAAACCCAGCGTGGGTCCCCACCCTCACCAATTCGTACCAGACCCTTTAGGTCTTGTGCGAATTTTAGTGGGACTCTAAAATGTTACTGTATTTTGTGAATGAGTAGGGGGTAACAACTATACCTTACTCATTCAAAAAGGGGGGGGGGCGGCATCTGGGAGCCTCCTGTATTGCTTACTGGTCCAGCTGCTTTAGGCATTGCTGCATTTCTCACCTGCTGTTTAGTATAATTTGCTTTATGACTAGTTCCTGCCCAGCTTCCCAATTTACCTTTCTATTTAGGCCACTGTCTGCTGAGTAGGGTGAACCTGGGGTTAGCATGCAGTGAAACCTGTCTCCACCATCATGAACTCTAGTGAACACCGGCTAACTCTTAAGACTCCATGCCCCAGGGGATCCCACACTGCCTGCTAAGGCACTGTGGCACTCCGGATTGGCCTCTGTCTTCCATTTGCATCTTATTACATCAGCTTCGGCTTCCAGCTGCCCTTCCAGTTCCACAGATCCCGTCCACGGTTGTGTCCTCTCCTTGCTCCTGGGGTTGTTGGCCTACACTACTCACAACCAACCAACTACCCAAGGTGCCCCGTATGTGTGGCCTCCTTTTGTTCCTGATGGGAACTTTATCCATTAGCTTAGTGCATGTTTATATACAGGTACTAGTGAATAAATGTAGGCAATGTCTGCCGGGGGCTACACCACGCCGTGCAAACACTGCTCTTAGCCCCATGAGCCCACTTCTGCCATGATGGGAGTGGTGTACTATGCCCCAAACTCTGGATAATTGGGCTTTACGCACCACCTAATGCACATGGAGCATACAAGGGCATTCTAATAATGTGTGGCGTCTCCAACATGATTACATAACCCCACATTGACCAAAAGGGCCCTATGAAAAGGACACCTCCCCGACAGATATCTTATACTGTAAACAACTTAGGACTCTCCTAGACCAATTCTACTTAGTGCATACAAGACAGGAAATGCATCCCTCAACTTCTGACTTTACATTGTATTCACACCCCCATGTCTCTTTTTCCCTGTATCAAGCACATCACCCTCACGCACACTGCCCTCCCAAGCCTTTCCTCAGCAGTGATCTTACCAACCCCCTGCACAGATCACAATACCACCATCAATCTGAATTCCTGGTTGACTAGGCCGACTACCTATTTAATGATCTCTCTGTCTCTTTTAAATTAGAAACCACCATTCAGTAGTAGAAGTTTCTGTTCAATGCCAGAATGGCAGAATTACCAGTTACACTGTGGGAAGCCCATAAGGCTGCACTGAGAGTAGTGTTGATCCAACAAGCTTGGCAGCAGTGCAAACGCAGAGAGCTCCGATTTAATGAGCCGGAGACTGAGTTTGCCTAAGGCTCTGCTTGATTTAAAGCTAACCCTACCCTTGTGGCCCGGTCTGAACTCTACCATATCAAAACAGAGTTGAATCTCTGCCTCGTGCATCAAGCCAAAAACGTTCTCCACAACATAGATTTTATCTCAAGGGTAATAAGCCTGACTCCATCCTTGCCAATAGTCTGCATACTACTAATCAAGCATACAAACCTTCAATGCTTAGCAAAGAAGTAGGCCACCTCACTTATAACCCAGCATCCATCCTGAAGATATTTTGTCCTGGTGTACCTGTATTCCAAACCAGTTCTGTCTGATGCTGAGATTACTCCAATGCAAGTTATTTGAGCAATCAAACTCAATAAACCTCACAAAAAACAGACCCAGAGGGCTTTATGGTCAGCCAGTATAAAAAATATGAGACCTTTTGTCACCTAATTTGGTGTGTATGTTGTGGCATTGCGTGGCAATACCACGGTGTTAGGTGCCCTCTAAGTGACCCAGGATTCTCAGCCAGAGAGGCTGAGTGGCTCCAGGAAGCAATTGCTTGTATCAGGAAAGAGCTGGATTTTCAGTCCTTTCTGTCTTTTCTGGATCATAGTTGGGTTCCTGGAGCTGGGGCATTTCTTAGAGCTCTGGGTGGGATGAAATCTCCATTCCTGGGCCCATGCTTTAGTAGCAACCAGCACCTAATGGTGCACCTGTGTAAAACCCTCATGAAGGGGGTGCTGGGATGTGGTCAGGGCCCCACCTGGGAGACACTCTGACTCCACCCAGGAGTCAGAGTGGAGGCCAGTGCAGCAGGGAGCTGTGGGTTTGTGAAACCAATTGTGCAGGTTAGCACGTTAGTGATGTTGTCTGGAGGAAACAGACAGTGGCCCTGAGGATTGAGGCCGCAGCAGCCTTGGTGCAAGAGAAGACTGTTAAAGGACTGGAACACTGTGAGTGTGTGGGACAACTCAAGGATTGGTGAGCCAATATATGTTATATGCTGAAGACAAGCTATTTTATGTTGGACTTCCTTTATTGTCTGCCTTTGAAAGAATAATAAATACTTTTGGTTAATGAAAAAACCCTGTGTAAGTGCTCTGTGAGCTCCCCAACATTACAATGTTTAACACCGTTTGAACAGGGGACATATTTCCTAGATCCTCCTTAGAAGCATCCATCTGTATGTCGCCGAAACTGGATGGTGATGCTACTTCCTGGTTCAATTTCCAAGCAATCTCCCTTATCACTGTGGACATTAAACTCTTGGCCAAAATCCTAGCCAATTGCCTGAACAATCATTCTGACTGTTTTCCTATTGAATGCGGAATGAGACAGGGTTGCCCTGTCTCCACTATTATCTTCTTTGGGGATAGAGCCTCTAGATCCTAGTAAGGATATCGACTAATATCAAAAGGGTTGAAGTGGCGGCCAACACCACAGGCCCAGGACCCTCACCACATTAAACAGTTTAAAAAAAAAAATTCTGCATTGGAAAAAGTCCCCCATCCCAGTGCCCAGCTCCCATGCCCTTTGTTTGAAAGTCCCTTGCCCATAAGTCTTACAAATTACCAGAATTGATTTTCAAGATTTGCTCCACATTGATTTTAATGGGGTTGAAATCTGCCATGAGGTTTGATGTACAATCCTATTTGCTGATCCTTCTGCCAATATCAGCAGCAAATTGACAAACTCTGTCTGACTGAGCTCTGTCAATTTGCCGCAGGTACTGGCGCAACAACACATTGGCTGTTTTTACCACACATGCTCCGGTTAAAGATAGGTGATTAACTACATACACAAGTATATTTAACCAGGACTATGTGTACTTGTATCTGGGGTGGTAGGTTTTCAGAAACAGAGCAGATAATCAGCCCCAATCTGCTCAAAAATGACAAACAATTGAGATTGGCTAACAGGGCCATTGGTGCCTGATTATATTTCCCAACTCTGTAGTGGAAGCATTAATATATCACTCATTCCTCTGCTCTGTCCCCTACTTGTTTCCTCTACTTTGTTCATACTGACCCCTTCTGTCACCTAAATCTCTTACTTCTCCTAATTCCTCAGTCATTGCTGTTGATTCTCTGTTCTTCCCTTTGATTTAACTAGAAAATGCCTCATGGGATGAAACCACTGGTTGATCTTACTAAATCCCCATAATGTGTCAGCTGTCTTAGCTGTTAACTCATGACACCTTTTTGGAATGCTGGTAGTAGAGCTAAAGTCATTATAGAATTTCTCAAGTGTTTAATTTGATATGCGTACTCCATTTCACATTAATGCTTGTCAAGCCGGACATTTGTTGCAATTTTGTGGTGTATTTCAGGTGGAAAATAAATAACACAGCCACAACCTACCTGCTCAGGCCTGCAAGATCAGGCCAGTGATCTGGAAACCCCTGCTTGGGATGCATTGTAATTATTCCCAAACACACCCATTGCAGGCTCCTTGCTGTCTCTCCTATACAGAAAACTATATTTAAAAAATATGTCCATACATGCCTGTACTGTGCAGAGGAGAAAAAGGGAAAAGAGCCACTTGTATAATTCGGTGTAAGGGGAGCACATTGTAGTGAAAGCCACAATGGAGATCCCTTAGAGGGGGCCCCAGTGAGGAACAGTGAGTGCATAGGGCCCACAATAGGCATCATCCTCTTTAAGGACTTAAGTTCCTATTCAGCTTATGTTTTACAGAGAAAACACTAATTGGCGTAACTTCATCAAATGTCTGTGGATTGATATCTATTTCATAATTTACTTTAAAATACCATTTGTGTAAAAAAATGTGTGTGAATGCCTTTGTGTATTCATTCATTATAAAACACACATTTTCAGTTTTTGCAAAGGCATCTTGTGCAAAATGTTTAGTGATGCTAGAATAAACTACTCAGAGACCTTTGCCCATCTAATGAAAACTGTTAGTTTGTTACAGACTGTTATGACAGGCATTGAAAACTTCTCTGTTTCTCTCTTACCTCATATTTGGAGAGGAGTTTGGTGAGTGCCGCATTCCTCCATTCCGCTGCTTTTTCTTAGGTGACAATGCTGATGGCTGCTCATCTTCAACTGCAAACACAGGCAAAGCAGGCAAAGTGGTCAGGCAGGGGGGATTGAGGACTGTAGACAGAAAACAACAAGAAACTAACAGAAAAAGAACAGAGGTGAAGGGATTACACACAACATAGAACAAGCCAATCACTCACAGTTTACCACCACTAGACTAAAATGAGTAGTTCGAGAGCTATTAGTAAACCATATAATCACATTATAATGTGAGATTGAAAGCGGATCAGTCTAAGACAATACATGTTTTGTTAAAACAGGCGGTCAGTTATAATTCATGCAGGATCTCCTTCATGAAGCAATGAATTTCTGACAGGAGTAAAACTCTTGTATGTCATTAGTGACTACAAAAGCAGTGTAACTGAAAGCACCTTCTACAAAATATGAAAAATAGCTATATTGTCAGGAACACAGGTTTGCAAACTAGTCAAGTTATTAAGGATTATTTGTGTTATAAAACTACTAACACATTGAAGACATATGGAAAAAATCGACAAAATATTTTAGGCATCTACTAACTGGTGTAACAATAGCTAAACTGGTGTAACCTATCATGATTAAAAGGGAAAATACATCCACATAGCTCGCACTACTTCGCTTTAAAAATTCTAAAAGCAAATAATCCCAATTAACTATTTTAGTTGAGCACTGCACAGTACTACCAATTATTTAATGTGCTGAGAGGGTGCACAACTACCCAATGAGATTATTACCTATATATAGATATATATATCTAGATATATATCATGCTATTTAAAAACAAATAGAGAATTTAAATGAAATTACATAGTATAAACAAACTACTGATGACTATCACTGCGGTATTGCACAACATCAGCTATACTGTATATGGCAATCAAACATGAATTCTATTGCCAAATGTTAATTCTCTGTTACGATTGTTCCACTAATGGGCAATTGAATTGCCAATGCTTGCATATTCATGCCTATAGAAGGAAAATGGCCAGGCACCCCCACGGTTGGTATCAATGCCTCATTCACAGGCTCTGCAGATAACTCTTAATAAAAGCACACACCGCAGATTATATTCATTCACACCATGTTTCTTCTATTTCCTTCTACTGCAAGGTTTAAAACCACATGATATATATGCGTTTTCACTCTCTATTAGCCATTATGCAATGTCAGCCTCCATGTTAAATATATCCTGGGAAGACTAACTTAATCTCCAATTACCTCCTCCCATACTGTATTTCTAGATTTGTACTGTTAGCTGTTTGTTCTATTAATTAAACCCTCAAGGGGTCTGCAACATACTGGATTAGCATGGGCTTGATTTTCAGGGCCCTGCTGAACAATTTAAAGCACTGTTAACCTGTTAATGGCCCACTTTTTACAGAAAGGGGATGCTGTTCAACAAAGCAATCAAGACCAGCGGTAAGCAACAAATTATTAATACCATCAACTGGAGAACTGTGTCATGCATCAAAACTTTTATCTCTGCATACAACAAATAAAACCAATTCAAGCACTTAGTTGTGAAATTATTGTCTAAATTTGTATTACTCTTCTTGTTGCCGCATGCCATGTGCTTTTAATGTGCACAAATAAATGTCCTGCCTAAATTTCCTGATACTAACATAGCTAAAGTTACCTTTGAAAAAGTTATATACAGCTGTGCTATGAGGTAGTAATTATTAT
>NW_017306590.1:1327199-1343935 GCF_000935625.1 Nanorana parkeri
TAGTAATTATTATTAAAATATTTTTTAAATATTATATTATACATATGAATTAATAATGCTGGTGTTTGTTTCTTTTCAGAGAAATCATTAAGAAACCCAGCTGTATCAGAATCAATCTAGCCCAGCCTCAGTTTAGCAACATAGTGAAAATCAGTGTGATAAGTTCCAATGCAATGCCACTACAATGGGAGTGTGCTGACCAAAGAAATCCTTTTGTTAGTACTTAAGTATAAATGCCAGCTAAAATGTTACTCCTAGTTGTGCCTTGTGTCAGCTTTTCTTCATGGATTTGTACTTCGACCTGTCAAAAGTGAACAAAACTATGCTTAAATCTATTTTAACACTTTCCATACTTTGCCTACAGTAGACAATGTTCATTTGTATCACTTTTCCACATACATTGCTATGTATCTACTCCCTAGACAGATGTTCAGATTAAAGTAGTTCATATGCAAAAAGGTATTCATTTAAAGTGACCCTGTCACTATAGCATCACAATGCCTGGGCTGTAGAACAACAAGCTCTATACTTACCTTTTCAGCGGCCCGTGTGTTGAAATGCCACCTCTTTGCTGCACTACAGGATGCTAACCTGTATCCATTCCTTCTTTAACCTTAACCCATAAAATTAACACAACCCACCTTCTAACATTTCAACCCATTTTAATCCAAATCCTAAATTTAACTACCTCCGGGCCGGCCATAGTAAAAAAACGGCCGGCCAGGAGCTCTCTCGATCTGAGCGGGCGTCTCTAGACGTCCGCTCAGACACGCCCCCTTGCGCGCGCCGTCAGGCACGCGCGAGCGGGAAATGGCTGGTATTTAAAAACGGGCAGCGATGCCCGTTAATATACATGCGATCCGCCGGCTGTAGAGCCGGCCGATCAAAAGTCAAAATGTTTTAAGATTTTTCAAATGCTGATTAAATCACTTACAACAGATGTTGCTAATTGATGTTTAAAAGTTTTATTTTCCTACAGAATAAGCTAGTCCCTTTAGCACTGATCCTGATATCCTGTTTTAGGGTGGCCTTTCCCTTGCACAGTACTGTGGATCCACCCTTGTGTATGCTAGTAATCTGTGCATGTCTCCACAACAGAGGCACAGCAGGTTAAACTTCTCCCTTACTAACTGCTACTCACTAATCCCTCTCCGCTGTCCAAGCTGGTAGATGGATGGCTGCAGGAGACTGCGCTGTCCCTTGTGATGACTTTCTGGACAGGAAGTTCAGGGAGGCATGATGACTGTAGGTGCTTTGGCAAAAATATAAATAAATACTTTCCTAGACAATGTACATTTGTTTGATCTGCATTAATTATTGAAAAAAGTTTAATATTACTTTAACTTCCAACCTTTGATCCTAAACACAACTGAAAGTATCAGCTCTAAAACCTCCCATCCCAGTCCCATCTCATGATCACAAAGTAACACTGGCTTTCACCTAAACAGGCTAAGGCATATGTCCCATCATGCTTGTTCATTTATCTTCATACCTTTTGCAATTCACAGCTGTCTTGTCTTACATCTTAATTTTTAGCATGATTTGACTTTCATCTATACTGAAGTTATTAGCTATTTTACAGTTTTATGTAGCTTATGTTCACTGAATGTAATTTACTATTTTTGTTGTCCTAAATGGAACAATCTATTATAAACAATGTTTAAAATGATTAGGTGCTGTTAAAAGACTGAATTAAGGTTGTTAGTTTTAACAACTTAAAACCCACATGTTGTGAGTAGCGTGATGCACATTACACTTCTCTGGAAATGACTCCATTTTCTTTTGTGGCATTTGTGGGAAAGACATTCTCTAATTCGTTGCAGGAATTAGGGAAAATGTAGGGCCTGTTGATGATGGGCTTGTGTCAATTGCCCCAATTTTACATCAATTTGAGATGCTTCTGAGATCATTCAGAATTTATTGACAGATGCAGTTGACTTCTTTTTAACTACATATGACCTGCCGTTGCCGAAGGCCCCTACAGTTAATGAGTACAGACTGATGCTTTGGGGGAAATGCATTCTTTAAGGTGTTGACAAACTTGAAAAAGTACACTATTCACGTAGTATCTTATAAAAGGTGGTCTAACAAGAATGTGGACAAGTGCAACAGATACGTGCTGTATTTTGTTTGCAATAATGAAAAAAAAATAGTGAAAGTTGTTTGTCCTTTCATCTAAAATGGCTGTAAGCCATGGCAAATGTCACATAAAAACCACCAAGTGAACGTGAAAGTAGTATAGGAACAACCTCAACCTATAATACCACATATAAAGGATGTCATTTCAAAAGGAGTTTTGTTATTTATCACTGCAAATCTTGATCTACCTACATAGGTCTCGGTGGAAAACAGGTTGCTTAGGGTGGTAACGGTATTTGCCTGGCAGGCTGAGAGCCCGCTGCAACTTAAGGTTGGATTTTTTTCCCATTTCAGAGGAGTTCCGTAATTGCAGGTGCAGCAGAGATGGGTCACAAGGTAAAAACAGGCTTCCTTTGCGGTTGTTAACCAGAGGAACAGGCTCTTGGGGCTCAGAGCTGAGTTTAGAGCCAGGTACAGAATTAGAAGTAACATTCTGGGGAAGAAAGGACAGTCTGTGGACACTTAATCTAACTTCTTTCTTTGTGGCTGAAGAAGGGGAGAAACAAAAAAGTGAACAATTAGCAACATAACAGGAAACATGGAGGGAATGTGGAACATGAAAACTTCTGAAAGTGACCGTAAAAAAACCTATTTCATTGGGGCTCATAGCATGTATAAACTGAATAATAAAACAAAAAAAGCATTAAAAAATTAAAATCCGTTAAGTGTTGTTTAGCGTCCGTTTGCTCTATTGCCCAGGAGGCAGCCTGATCCCCCAACAGCAACTCAACATCAGATTTATATCTAACCACATAGCACCTTTATACAAAAAGGTTTTCTAGCATGCTCCTAGGACAAAAGACGTGAGACCTTACAGTAAAAACTGTTGCACGCCTTCCATACACTTTACGATTATTGTACGATCGCGGGATTTCCCGCGATTATCGTGCGATAATCGCACAGTGTATGGGCACCTTTAAAGTAGGACAAACTCTCAAACTATTGTGCTGGCAATTTGGTTTCAGGTGCAAATCAGCAATATAATGTGTGAGTGGCTCTGCAATGCCAAATGCCAAAGACTTTGAACGCTACAAAGAAACCTGGCCTTGCTAGTATGTTACATTCAGCTTATTGCTGAACAGGAAATATAATGTAAAATATGAGTTTTAGAATTTCAGTCACCACAGATTCCATCATCTTCTTGGGATAACAAAAGTGGTCAACCCTGAAAATCTGAAAAAGTCAAATGAGCAATCCCCTCAGAATAATGCATTGGAGGCATCTGTGCTGATCTAAGGTGCCTATAATCAGAATAAAAACTGGCCATTACGTTTATCCCACATTTCTTTGCACATATGAGCCAATGAGCTTTTCAGCACAACTAATACATGGGTTATGTGTATCTTAAAGCTGAACTACAGGGTGAGCAAATATTGTCTAATACAAGAAGGTTGAATATCCTAACTTGATTCTTGGTGTACTTTGTGTATTTCTTCACACTGTTTGTCTGATGAAGGGACCCCATGCAGCCCCGGAACATCATTGTTGTTTGCTTTGTGATATTGTGAACATGCGTGAAGAAAAGCTGTATGGCTTCAAAGGTGGCGTGCCTGTGATTCTTCTTTTAATTGTTTTTAACGCAACGCCATCCGCTCATCACTGCAGCATCCATCACTAATTTGTTTGACATTCCACGGTCAGGAGTGCGATGCGATATACATAACACTTTGTGTGTATCTTTCACATCTGTGTAGTAAACCAGTGTGAAACTGCCTCGGTGCAGAAGCCTCCTGTAATAAAAACTGGTCACTGCTGATCTCTTTCCTCGTGCAGGTTGGCATAGTGACATAGTATTTGAGGTTGAATAAAGACACGTGTCCAACCTATTGTGTGTACGTGTATGGTCCTACTGATGTATGTGTATGTATGGGTTCCTTTTGTGTTCTCATTTTTTAAGGGTACTTGTACCCTTGTATATTACGGTCTCTGAGGAAAGCGTACAATCGCCTCTTGAATGATTCCACACTCTCAGCCGAAATCACAGCATGTGGCATAGAGTTCCAGACCCTGACTGATCTAACTGAGAAAAAAACCCTCAGCGCCTTGTGCTGAAATGTTTTCTCCACCAATTTTAGGTGGTGGCCTCTCGTCCTTGTCATGGAGTTCATTGTAAAAAGTTTGCTGCTAATGTCGCCATCCCCGATGAACATTTTGTACATGAAAATCATGTCCCCCCCTTCATTTCTTACTTCCAATGAGAACATGTTTAAATTTAGTAGCCTGTTCTCATAGCTCAGGCCCTACATCCCCTTTATGAGTTTGGTCGCCCTTCTCTGGACTCTTTCGATTTCGAGGACATCCTTTCTGTTCACTGGTGCCCAAAACTGGACCGCATACTCTAGATGAGGCTGAACCAGTGATCTATAAAGTGGCACAATTATAGACTTGTCCCTGCATAACATTCCCCTCTTAATACAGGACAGGACCCTACTCGCTTTGTTTACAGCAGCCTGACACTGCGAGCTATTATTTAGTCTGTGATCTACAACGACCGCCAAATTTATTTCCCTTTTGGACTTCCCCAGCGGACCTCCCATTAGTGTGTAATTCGCATTCTTATTTTTAACCCCAAACTGCACAACTTTACATTTATTTACATTAAACCTCATCTGCCATGTAGTTGCCCACTCCCCAATTTTATCCAGATCCTCTTGTAATTTTATAATGTCTGATTCAGTGTCTATTGCTCTCCCGATTTTGGTGTCATCAGCAAACACCGAAACCTGGCTGTTTACCCCCTTCCCAATATCGTTAATGAATAGGTTAAAAAGAATGGGGCCCAGTACAGAACCCTGCGGCACGCTGCTTATGACCCTAGCCCAATCCGAGAAGGAGCTATTTATCGATACTCTTTGTACCCGTTCCTGTAGCCAGTTTTCTATCCATTTGCACACTATTTCGTCTATGCCCATAGACCTCAGTTTGTTTAGTAGACGTTTATGTGGTACTGTGTCAAACACTTTAGCAAAATCCAAATATACCACATACCAGGGTGACTGGTCTTGTACAGTGTATGTCCCTCCTGTAGTGTTCTGTAGGCAGCTTGTAGTGGGAAGGCCTGCTGTGACCCTCCCACAGCTCTGCTAGTTTCACAAGGTAATATCTGAGTTCACAAAGGCATTTATTGCACATAAAGTAGACTTAAAATCCTTTCTGGCTATTGAGGAATATATTTAAATTAAAGTCTTTCTGCCCGGACTAATTAATGGATGTTCTGTTTCAGTAGGGCTCATAGTGCAATACTAAATAGTATAGAAGGAGTAGTAAAACCCTAAATTCTGAATTTAAGAAAACATATTTTTTGGAACTGTGTTTCTCAACCCCACGTATGAGTTCAGATATTTACCAAGACACCCCCCCTCTCCCTCAATGCTTTTTAGTTTGAAGTACACATAAAAATTCTCAGTACACTTTAAGTTTACATAAATAAACTTTACGCTGTTATTCTGAGTTCAGTTGAAGTAACATAACTATCCTCAGAACTTGTGAGGTACACACACCACTATTTGAGAGACTATGGCTTATATAGACATAGGATACTATTGTTGACTTCCTCTGAAACTCCTAGTTACTCCTCTGGAGTCACTGACCTGACACTGAGTCATTAACCCCAGTCAAGTATGTGGATCAGGAGTTATGAAATCATTTGCTGCATATTTGTTGCAACTTAGAAAGTACAAAAGAAAGACCACAAAAGTTGTGAAAAACAGTGAAACAGCATGAATCCCAGGCAACTAGCAACTTTCAGAAAAAAAAAGGTCAGCAATGGCAGCTCCCATATTTCTCTAACCACAGATTTCCTTTTGAACACAATATTGAAATGGTGATGATGCCGAGGAAGTGTGGAAAACTAAACAAGCCAAATTTCCATTATTCTGCAGTCTCTAGCCAAACTGAGGAGTTAAGACACATTTACATTATGTAAGCCATAGAATATATCCATTGGTTATTTGAGAACTTTATATCACAGCACAGCTTCCTGTGGACATGGTATAGACATATTTGGCTACATTTAAAAAAAAAAGGTTACTGGAACAGAAGATCCAGTGGATGATGGGAAGCAAAGATTGACCTGGTAGAATCCATGCAGACTTTTTATACCTGAAGGAAGGTGTGGAGAATCTTTAGATCCAGAATGGGGTGCATGCCCCCTTTTGAACGCATTCTGGACCCAAATGCGTTCAAGCCCACTTTTTACGTAACCTTTCCTCATTTGGATATTTCTAAAAAAGCGCTTCAGGATGAAAGTTTTTTTCTTGATTAGGCCAGTTACTATATAAAACAGGTTGCAATAGTGAGTTTCTTAAACAGGTTGGGGTGTTTTAACAGAATACAGACTGGATTTTTCAGGTCTAGGCACTTGCACACTGCGTCAATAAGGACCTAAATGTTATCCTTACGTTTTGGAGTTATGTCAACAGAGTGAGACTCCTCATTTACCACTTCATCAAACAAGGATAGGGTACATTCTTCTTCACTCTCAGCTGACTTTGCAGAAGCAGCTGTTACTACAAGGAAATGAGAGATGGAGTCTGGGGAAGAGGGCATGTGTTCACCCTTGCAGCCCCTGCATGAACATGGATGAAACTTTCCCCATAAACTGAAACATAGTAGTAGAAAATTCCTCCTTGGATAATACAGAAGTGGGAAGTCACTCGTGAATAAATTAAGAACTCTGAGGAGTGTTGTGAATCAGGCAGGGGACAGTGATCTGGTCTGTCGATGTAAGGTCCTTTTTGGAGGTATACTGCAAGCCCCCGAGAACTGTAAATGGATTAAAAGCTGGCAAGGCCCACAGGACCACTGTTCTTGTGCCTATAATTCATCATATCAAGTATGCAAGTGAGGAATTTTCCAAAAGGGGTACTCACAAAAACCTGCAGGAGTAAGAGGGCAGCACGGAGCCCCCCAAAAATGACGCAAAGGACTGCGCTTGCTGAGGAGATGGGAAGAAAGCAAAGGTAATGTTTTTCTTCGATGATGCAAAAAGTTGGATTTAAAGCATATCTCTAGTTTTTTTTTTTCATAATTTTTTATGCAACAGATTCCTCCATCTACGCTAAACTGTCTGGATAGAGGAATCTCCCACTGGGCCAAGCTTCAGTATCTGGCTAGTCGGCCCCGCTGGCTCTCAAACTATCTGAACAATCTGATTGGATGCAGGCATTGTTCAGGTATTTTGAAAACCAGCGGGGCCAACTAGCAAGATACTGAAGCTTGGCCCAGTGGGAGATTCCTGCACCCACACAGTTTAGCGTAGATGGAGGAATCTGTTGCACTTTTTCCATCTGACTATAGAGAATCTGCAGAAAATCTACACTGAGTGGCCAGATTATTATGACCACCCCATCAGTACTTCGTTGGACCACGAGATGACTCCACGAGATGACTTCGTTGGGCCACAATTTGCACATTCAGACCCAGATTTTCGGCTGACAGTCCAGTCTTTAAACACTTTAACAACAGCTGCTCTTAAACATTTAACGTATTCTGCTGTTTTGCTGATACTCGCTCCATGGTTTGAGCGCAAAAAATCATCCCACGTCCAAAGGCTTTTAAATTGCGTTGTTTACCCATATCTTCAGAAAAAATCACTTCTACTGTCAGGGTAAACAACCTGCTTCCCTATTTATAATGGTCTGGCCCTCTAGCAACTTCAGCGCAAAATTATAGCTAATTATAGCTAATTTGCCCACAAACGTCAGGTGGTCATAATAATCTGGCCACTCAGTGTATAGCTGTATAGCCAGCTTTAGCCAAGTTGAGTAGCTATTTTTCAGCACTTCAGTTCTCTGCAGCAGCTTCAGTTATTGCTTCAGCTGCACATTGCTAAGCAAAATGGCAGAGGATAATATTTTTGACTAATAAATACAATTTTCCAATTAATATTTGGTGTGGTCATTCACCAAAACATTAAATTGTAGGTTCCCACACTGAATTTATTTCCTCCATCGGGGTTCAGGCACCTTTCTCCAGTGCTGCCAGGTGTGCCCACAGTTAAAATAGCTGCTGGTGCTCTGTCCCCACCTTCTCCGTCACACTCAGCACTCTGCATCCACATTCACTTCTGTTGTGAGTGCTAAGTTAGCAGTGCTGAGCACGGACTTGCAGCACAGCGTTCAGCGGCAGTTTACTAACTCAGCATTTGCCACAACTGAAAGCGCCTCTGATTAATGCTTAAATACAATGATTAAACTGTGTGCCTGTTTAAGTGACTTAACAATATTTTGGATGATTTTGCCAGAGATAATTGTTAATTTGGGAAACATAAAATATTTTTCTTTCATAATTTTTAATTATAACTAATCATATGGATACTTTGTTGAAACCAGCAAGTACATCTACAATCATTTTGTGCACATTATATAGTTACATAGTTGCATAGTATTTGGGGTTGAATAAAGACATACGTCCATCAAGTCCAACCCATATAGGTCCACGCATCATCTCATTCTTAGGGATACTGGTATCCCTGGATATTACGGTCCCTCAAGAAATTGTCCAAACGTTTCTTGAACAAATCTACACTCTTGGCTGAAATAACTGCCGATGGCAGTGAGTTCCAGACCTTAACCGCTCTTACTGTAAAGAACCCTCTTCGCCCATTGTGCTGGAATTTTTTCTCCACCAACTTTAGGTGGTGGCCTCTAGTCTTTGTAATGGAGTTAATCTCAAACAGTTTGTTGCCAATGTTGCTGTCACCATTGAACATCTTGTACATGAAAATCATATCCCCCACTCTGCTTACCCCCTCATAAAAAGTTAGCAAGTTAGTCAGGCAGGAACGGTCTTTTCTGAACCCATGCTGATTGTCATCAACTATGCCCTTATCCTTAACAAATTTTACCAAATAGTCCTTAATTATACCAACAGTTTAGAAACTAACGATGTTAGACTGACCGGCCTATAGTTCCCTGGTTGGCATCTAGCTCCCTTTTTGAATATTGGAACTACCGTAGCCCTCCGCCAATCACATGGTACCCTACCAGTCACTAAAGATTCCTTAAAAATTAGGAATAATGGTCTTGTTATAACCTGGCTTAGTTCCCTAAGTACCTTGGGGTGAAGGTTATCTGGTCCGCCTGCTTTATTTGCATTGAGCATTTTAAGTCTTTGTTCTATTCCGCTTTCCGTCAACCATTGTGGTAAATTATCGGTTGAACTATGTGTTTTATCACGTACGTCGAACCCGTTTACCTCCTGAGGGTATACTGAGGAGAAAAAAATTGTTCAGCGGCTCGGCCCTCTCCTTGTCACTTGTGAGTAACTTCCCGTTTTCGTCCTTTATTGGGCCTATCTGCTCCTTTCTTACCTTTTTACTGTTAATATATTGGTAGAATTTTTTAGGGTTTTTTTTACTATCTGCGGCGGTATGCTTTTCGTATTCTATTTTAGCTTCCCGGATTACTAGTTTGCATTTTTTGTTACATTCCTTGTATTTAAGGAACGCCAACACTGTCCCTTCCATCTTATATTTTATAAATGCCATTCCCTTTCCCTTAACATGTAGTTTTACAGTTTTATTTAGCCATATCGGTTTAGTCTTTGATCTTTTGTTTTTGTTACCCAATGGTATACACTTTGAAATGGCAATATGTAATGCGTTCCTGAAGCAATCCCACATTTGATCTGAGTTTAGGTTGTGAAATGAGTTATCCCATTTTATTTCCCCCAATAGTTTGCGCAACTTATTGAAGTTTGCCCTTCTATTAGGTTGAACACTATCCAGTCCATCGGTGCGCCATTTTCCTGCTGGGCCTGGAGCAGTTACCCCAGGTACCACTGACTGAGTCCTGAATAGCCGGGAAAATACTCAATATCCCTCAGCAAGGCTGTTGCACTAATTATACAGAGTGGCTCTGTATCGTGTGATTGCTGTGATGACCATCTGACAGCCCTCCCCTTCCTTTTACAACGAGGAATTAATGAATGAAACATTTATTAGTTCCTTATCAGAAAGTGCAGCAGATTCAGGGTGGAAGGGGGGTTAATGGTGGGATTGTTTTTAACCCTTTCATCTCCCACTCCATCTGATCTCCATGCTGTCTCTTGTGACCTTTATTTTAATCCCTTGCCTCCCTCATCTTCATCCTCCCGGTGTATGTACAATAATCCCCCCTCCTCCCTCTGTGTCTGACTTCTGATGCCCCATACCTTGTGCACCATTGCCAAGCTCCATCTTTTAACCACCTAAATACTAGCATGCTTCTTTATTTCTTGAAAAAATTTGGCAAAAATTAGATCAACTTGAGGGGTCTACTTTTCAAAAAGGCATAATTTTGGGGGTTTCCAAACTGTCCCAGCATTTTTATGTGCTATGCTTTATAACAGAAAGTAAGAGAAATAATTATTTCAAAATGTTTTATCTTTTCTTCCTTTATATAGTAAAAATAAAAAAAGTACTATAAAAAAGAAAGTTCTACCTGTCTCCAAAAAAATTATATCTAATGAATATGGGTACAGTATTGCATGACCGAGCAATTGTTAGTCAAACTATCACAACACTGAAAAATGGCCTGGTAATGAAAAGGTATATACAGGCTGATACTTAGAGGAACTTTACCCATATCGTCAAAATAACAACAAAGGCACCTTCAGAAATGTTTAGTAATAACAATCTACAAACAGATACGTATAGATAATTTCAGGCTTTTTATACCACTGGTCTAAAGCCTCGGGAATTAAAGTAGCTAAATTTTACCAGAATAAGGTCACTAATAAAGAAACATTAAGTCCCGAGTATTAATTGGCTCCAGTTTCCAAAATACAGCTTCAGGTCAAAATTGCATCAAAATTACGAGGGGGATGTGTGATTATGCTCCATAACTTTTCTGCAAAATGTGATATAGCAATGAGAATGGTCCCACACCAATCATTATAAATGTATCTTTTTATTGATACCAATAACATAACTTTCCATTAATTTATTGGTTTTTCATGTAACATTTTCATGCTTTTTGCATGAAAAACTGACAAGCTGTAATATCATATTAAACGACAAGGTTTCATCTTTATTCGGTATCTAAACTGCGCTTTTTGGCTTTTCTCTTGTGAATTGCAGTGGGATCATCCCTGGAGAGATTGCAGTAGTAATCGGCAAGCATGGACAGACTCCATTTCCCTTGGTGTCTTTTCTCCATGCCTGTTATATACTGGCGAAATGCTCATCACTCACTCCCCAACAGTTCAAAGGTAAATAGTCTAAATGCGAGTGTAAGAAGTGAATTTTCAGTGACATGTTTGCAACAAGTGCTTTATAGGACCTAAGCAAATTTCCCACCTGTTTTTCATGCTTTTACCCAGAAACTCCGTTGCCACAGACTTGAAGGCTTCCCATGCCTTCTTTTCCTTGCCGCGCAACAGACGATCAAACTTTTCATCTCGGAGAAGGTCTCGAATCTGTGGACCGACAAATATGCCTGCATTGATTTTGGCTTCACTAAGTCTTGGAAACCTTTCATAGAGATATTGGAAACCTGGTTTTGTTTTGTCCATAGCCTTTACAAAGTTCTTTATCAGCCCCAGCTTTATATGCAACGGTGGTAACAGAATGTTCTGAGAGTCAACAAGGGCTGGATCTGGAACATTTTTCTTCCCTGGCTGTTGTGATGGCCAGTCTTTCTTGACATAATGAGAATCTCTGGCTCAGCTGTCCCATTCACAGAGGAAACAGCAGTACTTCCGGTATCCACCCTGCAGGCCAAGCAACAGGGCAACAACTTTCAAATCACCACAGAGCTGCCACTGACGTCCCTCATACTTTATACACTTCAGCAGCTGTTTCATGTTTTCGTGTGTTTCTTTCATGTGGACAGCATGCCCGACAGGAACGGATGGCAAAACATTGCCATTGTGCAATAAAACAGCTTTTAGACTCGTTTTAGATGAATCTATAAACAATCTCCATTGATCTGGATTGTGGGTAATGTTAAGAGCTGTCATTAAGCCATACATATAATTGCAATAAACCAAATCACCTTCCATTAAGAAATACTGAACCAGATCTTTTTGGCGATCACGGAAAATCGAGATCCTGACATCACTCTGCAAGAGGTTCCACTGTTGTAATCTGGAGCCCAGTAGCTCTGCCTTACTCTTTGGGTCCGCTGATGTTTGGGTCCGCTGATGTCTGCCCCGGATCAGCTGCATCATGCTCATCATCTTTATCATCATCTGAGTCTAGAAAGTAGGATTCTGCTGGATCTGGAATAGGTAAGTCCTCACCATGGGGTACAGGACGCAGTGTGGATGGACTGTTTGGATACGGTCCACTTCTTCATTCTTGAGATCTCTTTTACAATTGGGGGAACCATGCAAAAATAACAGTTGCTACTATGATTGGTGGATTCCCTCCACACCATTGGGAAAGACATGGACTTTTTCTTCTTGTTTAGCCAATGACGCAGATAAGTTGCACATGTAATGGAATAATAATGAGGGGCCAACTCTTGTCCCGATTCCCCTATTTTGCATCCAAAATATGGGTGCTATGCCTTTTTTACCACTGCAGTCATACTGCACTTTTGAGATGCAAATGTAACCGCGCCACAAATGTAGCAGAAGTTATCTGCATTGTTTATCCAGCTTCAAGGCATCTTGGCTTCTAAGGGAAAATATCATGCAACTGTCCATTGGAAATGTTAGACAATTAGACTTATGATGTGTAGATCTGACCAAGACAAATGTACCTTGCAATAAAAGAACAATACATTACTGTTAGGTAATAATCTTTAGTCTCCAGTCTCCAAGTGAAGATAAATGTATACACTTCCATGTGGTACCATTTTCATTGTTCTACCGTACGCTGTTGAGAAGTTACGAGGCATCATGATCATCAGACACCTCCCTCCGTTGTAGGCAAATATACTCACCTGTGTATAAATCTTTATTGTGAATCATCTTGAAACTTTTAGCCAACCAGCACATTTATCACCTGTTTTCTAAATCATCTAATCAAAATATGTAAGAATTAACACATTTTATCTTAGAGGTTGATCATTTTCCAAAATGTGTAGACCAGGGTACTTTGCATACCTCATTTTTATTTTCCTCCCCATTCTTTTCACAGTGGCCATTTTTACTAAAGGCAGATAAACCTATCTCCTAGACATGTGCGATTCGTTAAGTTCTGAAACGAAATTCAGACATTTTCGGAAATTCGGATGTATCCGAATTCCAAATTACAGCTATAATGTATGCAAACGAATCCGAATTTCCGAAAATTCATTAGCGGTAGCTCGTTCGAACGTTCGTTTCTTATTTGTTTCGTTCGTTGGAGCAAAGTGACAATAGAGAAGGAGAAAAAAAAATTTCCTCAAACGTAACTTTGCTGCAATGAACTAAACGAATAAGAAACAAAAACGAAACGAACGTTCGAACGAACTACCTCTAACTAAATTCGTTCGTTTCCGAATCCGAATTGACTTTCACACCCGAATCCTGAAAAACAAAATAACACAAAATCTGAGTCAAAACGAAACGAAATTATTTTTTTGCCAGGTCACGTCTACTATCTCCCTTTGCTTCCTGGAACTCTGGCACATGTGACTAGGACATGCGACTATGCATCATCTCAGGGGAGGAGAATGCCTTTCCCTGAGATCTCGTGAGATTACAGATGAGCTTTCCCAGCAATGCTCTGCTCATGTAACCTTCCCAGGATGCAACACTTGGGCACATTAAATCACTTTTGCCAAAGAGAACCAGGAAGTAGAAAGCAAGAAATTGGAAGTAAAATGAAAATATGTGTGTTAAGCTAATGAACCTAAGATGATTTCATATCAGCATGCAGAGCTGCATGCTGATGTGATTTTTAGCCAAAAGGGGGTAATGGTCCACTTTAAGTGGTTAAAGCTGAAGCCTAATATGCTTATATCTTGCATTATCTGCTCCCTTCCCTCCCCTGTTTACCAACACATTAATGCTATTTTTTAAATAAAACCTTTTCATTATACACCTTATTTTAGACCCTGTGAGATAATCACTGGGTCTCTGTGCTTCTTTATGCAATTCAGGCATTGCTGGTGGGAGGGGCTGGCAGGGTGCTGTACATAGCTTCCTTAAAACATTACAGTGCCCTGCTGTAGTATTCCTCTCAAACATCCTCAGCCTTGATGCAAGCTGTGGGCTGGATCTTAGGAGGAGTTATGCAAAGATCAACAGGGCTATTCACAAAAGGGTGAAGAGTTTGGAGAAGGCAGGAGAAATGAACAATCTAGGACAACATAGCTGATTTGGAAAAATTCCCCAATTCAGCTCACTTTCCAGTTCAGCTATGTAGTCCTAAATTGTTCTCTTCTCCCGCCTTCTCCAAACTCTTCACCCTTTTGTAAATAGCCCTGTAAAATGTCTTAATGGGTGAGTGTCAGTTTGGAGGAGTGGGTGTTCCTAAGCAGAATGTATTTACATGCAGTCCTCCCTAGTTAACACACACATGTGATGCTAAATGTTCATGATTGAACAGTGAATGAACAGGGTGGGCCAGGGACAGTCAGAATGGGACGGAAACGGCTAGATCAGGAGTAGACAACCATGCACTTCAGCTGTGGTAAAACTACAAATCCCATCATGCATCTGCCTCTGAGAGTCATTCCCGTGGCCGTCAAAGTCCTGCAAGGCCTCATGGGACTTTTAGAGCCATAATAGTTGGAGTTGCTTACCCCGGGGTTAGATGATGCTGGACATCCTCCTCCTGCTGCAACGTTAAATGCACCATGTGAGAAGTTCACAATGTACATTAAATCTTTGCAAGCAATTTTAGTGCAGGAGATGCACCTGTACAACTTGTACAACTGTGTAAGGGAAGAGTTCAGTTTTAACGTTTTAATGCAGTGGCCAATTACTAACCTCATGATATTTATGGACAGTTGGCATGGTCTCCAAGGTAATATTGACATGTGAGGTTCATACTGATATTCACGGACAGATATTGGTACATTTATAAAAGTGTCAGTCCCTCCAAAACTAATATCTAGGATATGCATTGGTGCTGGTTACCTGAATTACCCTCTGGTTTCTTATTTCCTATGGCTGCAGCAGCAAGAACATCTTCCATTTCCTGATTCTGGTCACTAGGCTAATGGAGCCTAACTCCTCCTGCAACTTTATTATCCATAAAATGAGTATAAAAATCCAAGGGATATTCTAGTGATGGTTGTGACAATAGGGCAGTCAGATATAGAGATCTCATTTTCAAAATCTATTAGATGTAAAATAAGGTAATGGGGGATGTAACTGACCTGCTAAAATATCAGCTGTGGACTGACCTTTAATAACTGAACACATTTTACATAGTTACATAGTTAGTCAGGTTGAAAAAAAGAAACAAGTCCATCAAGACAGACATAAGAGAAAAAAAGGAGAAGAAAACAGAATGCTATGCCCACAGTTACCCACTGTTGAGCCAGAGGAAGGCAAAAAATCCCTATAACGCATGGTTCAATTTGCTCCAACAGGGGTAAAAAAAAAAAATTCCTTCCTGATCTCATAGGGCATTTACGATATTTAATGGATCAACAATCTCTGGAGTTTCATAGTTAAGAGAACACACTTTGATAGATATCATGTGAAAAAGAGAAGCATAATGTGAATTAAGTGTATGTTGTGCCTTGTTTATCTAACTGCAATTATACCAAGATAAAGCCAGATTAAAAACAATAGGCTATATGCAGTCTCGAATGACATTAAATATCCACAATGCTCCCAGTTGCCAGAAACCATATGGCCTAGGCTTTATATCACATAAGAGCACTCAGAAGCAATGTTCTTTACTACAAGAAAGATGCTCTTTTTACACAAACTAACACTTTACTTTAATAAGGACATGTGTCCTACTGATTTGTGAACTGATGTATAAATTGTAATAATATGTCAACTTTAAATGTAGGACATATTAAACACATGGTCACATGTTCAGTAGAACACTGGACTATTCACATTCGTCCCTACCTTTAAAGAAGCCCACAGTCTAAATCAGGGGTCTCAAATTCAATTCATTCGGTCGCCACTCAACACATTTTTTTCTCCCATGGGGGCTGCTTGCCTAATGTCATACTTTAAAATAAAATGTAACTATATCCGGTTTGGTACTACAGATGCTAATACACACACAATAAGGCCCTATTCATATCTGTAGGTTTAGTTGCAATTAGGGATTCCTGCGTCAGAAACTGGCATTTTCCTGAAGCAGGAATCACTAATCTGGTGTTTACAAGCGGCAGCTGTCACCCATTCAAGTTAATGATCAGGTGACAGCAGCTCCATGTAAACGCCTGCCCACTGCATATAATGGTATGTGATATTATTACATGCGGTTAGAAAACACTTTCCCTGGATGCACAATCATTGCGTCCAGGTAGAGTGATTGATTCCTAACCGGATGTAATTATATCACATACCATTACATGAGGTGTGCAGGAGTTTACATGCAACTGCTGTCGTCTGATCATTAACTTTAATAGGTGAGAGCTGCAGCTTTTAAATGGCAGATTAGGCATTCCTGCTGCAGGAAAATGCAATTTCCTGATGCAGGAATCCCTAATTGCACCTAAAGATACAGGTGTGAATGGAGCCTAATACACTTCCACCCCCCCCCCCCT
>NW_017306590.1:1343968-1366487 GCF_000935625.1 Nanorana parkeri
ATGATTCCCAGTGCCCCCCCCACCCCACCACATGTAAAATAAAATGCAGAGCCCCCTCTCCTGCTTACCTTTTTGCAGGGAGGAGGCTGTGAGGAGGCTCGATCCCGGGTGATCTAGTGGTTGATTGGTAAGGTCTGCTGAAGACCTTACTCATCAATCCCTTCGGCCAGCGTTCATTGAAAGATATCAGAGCACTGGCTGAAAGGATCCGAGTGCTGGCACAGAAGTAGCTATGCGGTCTGTATCCGACTGAGATGCAGACTGTGTAGCTGCTCCTGCAAGTCTGGTACGCGGTCAGAGACCGCGTACCTGACTTGTGAGCTGGCTGCGGCCCCCATAGTACTAGCCCGCAGGCCGGTACTTTGAGACCACAGGTCTAAATGTTGACCATTCAGACACACACAATGGATCCAGTTTTCACTGAAAAGCCAAGTCACCTGGTATAATCTGCCAGTTTATAATTGTGGGAGGACCTGGCAAGAACATACTAGTTCTATGATGATAACATACTTGGTAGAAACGGAGCTGGGAGTGAAGCACTGCACATATACAGTAATGACCACTACGGAAGGATACATATGCAATTGTGTTTATGTATATCAATGACTGCTATTGAATCATTTCAATGCATTTTATTATGTGCAACTGTGCTTTTTATAAAGATGTACTACAGTAAGTTGCATACTGTAATTATTTGGTTATTGTACCAAATGTGTGTACTTCCAACACCATGCTACATGTATACTAGCAATGCCAGATACTGCTATAGAAGACATATCTTCAAGGAACACATCACTTTTTTATGGTACAGAAAAGTCTTGGGATTTATATTTAAATTGTATTCAGAATAGCAGACACCCGCATAAGTCATTATTGAAAGGTCCTTAAACAAGTCTTAGTACTATAGCTGAGAAAACATTTTAAAGATTTCCTATAGTGGCAAAAAGGGTTAACATAGGAACTGCTAAAACCATACAGCTTCAACCTTTGTGCCGTTAGCTCTGAGCCATCCACAGATGCTTATTTCAGCCGTCAGCTGCCGCATAGACTTAAAACCCAGCACGATAACTCCCAGTCTCATCTGCCCCTTGTCAAACCCAGGAAGTTTAGTTAGGAGGAGACAAAGTGTGGCAGCTTCACTGTGGAACTGGAAGAGCCCAGACGGCCCCTGTCTCTCCGTTTTTGGGAAGATCAAGTGATGGCTCCTTAATGCATTCCTTATCAAAGGTATTTTTCCCTCACCCTCCCCATTCCTTACAATCCCTTATCAGGTCAAGTAAGCCCAGGGGAGGAGGTTCAGCCTATTCAAGCTGAGCTGATACCAGTGCAAATTATAATAGTATGCTGCTGAACAGCGTGCCTATCTATATTTCTAAACATCATAGTCATCCCTATTATATAAAGAATCATAGGGATAAAAACTTTAAATACTGAATCTCTTTAATATCCGAAAACATTTTGTAACATAAAAAAATTCAACAAAGCGTTGCAAATAAATGGTAGAAAAAAAAATTAGTAACCCACCCTCCAAAAATCTTTTTTTTTTAATACTAAGGGCAGAAGTGAAGGAAGGAGTTACTCAATAAGAGGGTAAATGTGAAAAACAATGTTCAGGTTTGAATGGAACTGACATTATGTGCATATCAAATTACATTTTTTGGGTGTGCACGTAAGCACTAGCAAACAAGTCTCAGAACAGTATTGTTATGATGCATTTATAAATAAAGCCTTCAACCATTGTTTGGATGCTTCTTTCATACACAAACTGTTGTCAGCTCTCCTGATACACAGAGAGGGACCAGACTATTAAACTAACAACTGCAGATTACCCAGCTGCTTTACCTTTGTAAATAGTAAAAGTGGTGGATCTTCAGTCCCCGGAAAATGTATCTCCTGCTGCTGATCAACCCAACACTGCAGTACCCAGCATTCACTAGTGTTGCAATCAATCAGAAAGTTGTAAACAAAAGCAACACCAGTTATGAAGGTAAAATACATATACCACATATTCAGATACAATATGAAACTTTTTAATTACAATGCAAAAAATAAAATCACACATAATCCCTTCCATTAAAGGAGAACTAGGAGGTGAGTGCTTTTCACTCACCTCATAGTTCTAGCCAACCTTTGACAATGAGACTGTCACAGGTCGGCTCAGTAGATCGGGAGGTGAGCGAACACATACCGGCGTTTGCTCACCTCTCGATCCTGTCACGGCTCTCTGCCGTGACAGGGGAGGGGCTGGATTCCCCCTTCCCCGCTACGATCCGCCAGCGCTGACTGTCGGAATGGATGGGGGAGGGGACGGGTACAGCTCGCGGTATACTGAGCCTAGGTTGACGGGAGGACACAAACTAGTGTGACGGGAGAACTATGGGGAAAAGACTTAACCCCATAGTTCTCCTTTAAATACCAAATAACATTAATGGTAAAAGCCCCCCCCCCCCAAAAAAAAAACAAAAGTATATTTACTTTATTACAGGAAAGGAGCTAGGGTGGCCTTTTGTACCTATATTTTCTTTACTTTATATAACATATTTATTAGTCTACATCAGAACTATGACAAGAAAAATAATATATTGTTATGTAGGGTTCTGGTGGAAAGGGTGCTATTAAATCTAGTGTTTATCAGACTGTATGTGGTCTGATACGAATTTGAAGTTTGGTTCATGTGGTTTTCCCCCTAAACAATTTATAATTGTTTGCCATCTGTCTGCTGCCAGAGGTACTGCAGGGTGTGCCCTGGATAGAGAACTGAGAAGCCAATAGGATTGCTAGGAGTAGATATCTCTTCCCAGCCAATCACTGTTGAATGAGCCAGTGGTGCATGCTGGGGAAGGAGATAAATACTCGGGTGGGCCATGTGAGCTGACAAGGACTCAAAGCCTTGGAATCACCATGGAGCCTGGTGGCAGCAGGACCAGTGGTTGCTGCTGCTAAAGACGAGAATCAGCAACTTTTACCTCAAGTAATGCAGTGTCAGGTGTATGGAAGCTGCAACCACACTCTCTCTGAAAAGCCATGGAGTCTACATCTGTCTGGATGATCTTAACCCTCCTCTACCTCTCTCCCTGAAGTTCTTTAATAAATGTTCCAAGCATCATAACCACTGACTGGGTCTCACTTCAATCGTTCAATGGAAGGGCGGTAAGTGCTGATGGGCAAAGCGACAACAATATCCCTAGACAAGAAGAATCGGAGCTGTTGTTAACCCATAGCAACCGGCCCTAGTAACTCAAGGTGTGCTGGTGTACTGTGGATCCATAGTAGAGGTTTCTTATAGAGGAAAGATAGGGAGACCCGTTAGTTCATATTACAGTAGATCACCCCTTCAGAGCCACAGGCAGAAGTATTTCTTAAAATACAGCAAAGATAAGATAAGTATTTGCTCTAATCTTTGGGGGAGGGCACAATTTAAAATGTTTTATTCTAGGGTCATGGTTTTAGGAATTTCTTTTTATAGAACGATGATGAGAGATTATTACATATGCATATAGAAAACCTGCACTGAGAGACAAACATAAGCCACCCTCTCTCTCAAAGAATACTAGTCTTACTAGTCTCGTGCCTGTGAACCTGGTCCCCTGGCATCAGTACTTTCTAAGTCACTGTGAGGAACAAGTATATGTATTAGGTATTCTAATATCATGTGCTGTATGTTTGCTGGGGGTCAGAAACTCAGACAGCATTGCAACCCTTTAAATCATTAGCACCTTCAACCAACCAGGTTCAGGTACACAGTGATGGAATGCGCAAAATTAATTTTTGGATCATTCTGTGCATAGTCAATCTGTATGAACAAAACCAAGCAGCCTACCTGTTCAAGCTGGAAACATGAATTATTTTAAAGTTTACCTACTTTATGCAACAGTGTATTAAAAAAAAATTTTAAGCAGGGAACATAACTAGAATTTGCACATCAGCTCCTTTTAGATGTGGTAACAAGACAACCCTGTTTTAACTCATGATCATTAATGCCTTGCCATTAACAGCGCTTCCTTCCTCCTGCCCGTCAAGAGGTTTCTGTTTAGCAAGGTGGTAAGAACAGTAACTGTGCCTCTCTTTTTCATTTAAATAACTTTGCTTTCTCATGCTTTATACACGCATCTGTCTTAGTCACAACTCTCCTACCTCACTCTGTCTAATCTAATCCATACTTTTCAGCTCCTGCTGTCCACAAGATTAAGATCAACTGTTGTTTTGAGTACTGCTTTGCTCTCTTCTGTCTAATTAGCCTCTTGTATATAACACTGGGTAATTCTAAGCATATCACAAGTAATCTCTATCAACCATTCAATATCCATCCATCTATCACAGTGCATCAGTCTCCCTCTTCCCCCTGCATCCCCCTGCATCCACCTTCCCTGATCCATCAGCGTGCTGTCTTACTAGGTGACTTTTTTTCCTGGGCTCTGCACCTATCTTCTCTCTGTCAGAGCAGTTTTTCTGATTTCCATTTCACTTCCAGGCTCTGCACCTACCTATTAGTCCATGTTGGTCTAGCTATCAATCTCCAGCAAGCTTTTTCCTGTCCCGTTCTCATGAGATGCTTCCTACAGGGATTAAAGACCTGGAGCTCAGTTCTCTATACCCGTGTCCTGCCAGCCTCACTCAGTCTTTAACCAAAAAGCCATGCTTGATATGTGATGGTGAGGGGTTGGTAAAGCAGCATGTAACTGTTTTCCATAATGTAAATACTGAGCTCTTTTCATCACCCGTCCAGGAAGCATACAGTATTTCCTTACTTCTGTTTGCCTTGTACTAAACAAGCCATGAGTTTTTTTTGCAACAATGCTATTATTCTGCTACAGAAAGTCATGTTAGTTCTAAAAAATGACATTCTTGCATTGGAACCTAAAACAGTTACAGTCTATTATTCCCAACCCAAAGCAAAATATGCAGATGATGTTGTCAGGGCAGTATGAATATATTAGGTAAATCGTATTACTAACAAAAAATACCAGTGGGAATGCCACCAATTCAAAACACTATAGAGGTCATGCTCCATTTTTTGTATTCACTAATGTTGTCTATTACAAATCACATCAATCAAAATACATTAAAATATCTTTGCTGCACATT
This sequence comes from Nanorana parkeri, assembly GCF_000935625.1. Lineage (NCBI taxonomy): Eukaryota > Metazoa > Chordata > Amphibia > Anura > Dicroglossidae > Nanorana > Nanorana parkeri. The sequence continues at coordinate 1,349,054 of NW_017306590.1, forward strand.
TTAACATAGCAGCATTTTTAACACTTGTTGCAATGCGCATCAACATAAATCATAACAAGTGTCAACCTCTACAAATCATTGTATGGCCACATTTAGAAAATGGGGTCAATTTTGGAAACCAGATGGGGCTGTGAACAGCATTTAAAACAGGGCAATACATTATTAAAAAGGGATAAAGAAACCTTACCTAAATTGAGAAAAAAAAAGGATATGCTTAGTTTGAGAAACAATACATCTTATATGCAAATTAATTAGCATATATTAAGGTCAGTATAATAATTTGGCAAATTAACTGTGAAGGATTCTTCACAGTTAGAGCTGTAAAAATGTGAAATAGACTCCCCCAGGAGCTAGTTCTAGCTAGCTCAGTTAAATTTATTTTTAAATCTAGATGTTTTCCTAAATGCGCAAAATATTACTGGATATTGAGTTCTTATAGGGATATTAAGCACCAGAGATTGTTGATCCAGGGAATATCTGATTGCCTTATGGAATCAGAAAGGTATTTTTTTTTACCCTGTTGGAGCAAATTGAACTAGACTATATTGCCGAAAGTATTGGGAAACCCCTCAATCATTGGATTCAGGTGTTCAGTGAAATGTCCTTGCTACTAAATATTCCACGGTCAACTCTTAGTGGTATTATAACAAAGTGGAAGCAACTGGGAACGACAGCAACTCAGCCACGTAGTGGTAGGCCACGTTAAATGACAGAGCGGGGTAAGCACATGCTGAAGCGCACAATGCGCAGAAGTCGGCAACTGTCTGCAGAGTCAATAGCTACAGACCTCCAAACTTCATGTGGCCTTCAGATTGGCACAACAACAGTGCGTTGAGAGCTTCATGGAATGGATTCCATGCCAATGTCAAAATGCGTACAACCTATTTCAGAAAACAGAAAATAGGCAAATGTGCTCCTTAACATTTATGATGACGTGTAAGTGTTTTTTCTGCATTAACAGGACACCAACACATATTCTGAAGTGAAGCTGCGCAAACTGTTGGTGCTATATAAATCCTATGTAATAATAATAATAATGTCATTTTGACAATTTTTTTTTCTTTTAAATCCTTGTCACTCTGTAAACCGTCACCCTTTCTAATAAAAAGCCCAACACTGCTTGTATTTGTTCTGGCAGACTCAAAGTAGTATTAAACTCTCAAACTTTTTTTCAGTAATAAATCCAGATCAAACAAATATACATTGCCCAGCTTTACATTTTTGCCCAAACACTTACAATCATCATGTTTCTGAACAGCCGATTCCAAGTCTCTTAGCTCAGCTTCCCTGAACTTCCTGTCTAGTACAAGATCACAAAAGACATTTCAGACTCCAGCAACCGTTCATCTACTAGCATAGAGAAGGGAGGCGAGGGGGCCCAGGGGAGGGAATTAGCTTGATTTGCTGTGTCTGTGTGGTTGCAGAGATACATACAGCTTACCAGCATACATAAGGGTGACTGCATAGCACTCTGCTTGAGAAAGGAGTCACTCTAAAAAAAGGAAGTCAGGTTCAGTGCTCAGGGGACCAGCTGATTCTGCAGTAAACTAAAGCATTTAAACATCAAGGAGCAGCATTCATTGTAAGTGATTTCATCATCATTTGGAATAGCCTAAAATGCTTGTACAAGATGTCAGGAATGGGTCCTGGATGAACATTATATTCCCCCATTATTCAGGTAATGGTCCCTTTAAGGGAATGATAAAACCGGTTTTGAATAAAGACTGTCAGAAGTTTTCACCAATGCAAGGTGAAGGGTTCCGGGGTGAGTTTTTTAGATGGGAAACTGCTATGCAGACTTCCCAGGATTGATAGTCCTGATATGGGACCCGGAATCTGGAGTCTCTGTGAGCTATTCGGTGGGAAAGAGCCTCCAACCCTGACTAGAGGAATTTGGGCCTGGTAAGGGTTAACCCACCTGCTGGGAGTGTTCAAAGAGCATAGGAAGCCAGCCTGCAGTGTCTGTGAAGGGTTTTTGGAGCAAGATATGGCTGAGTGTGGAGCTGTGGACTGTCTGCTTCTGAGACACTGCTGGACATTGGTGTCTTTGTTTGAAACCTCTGAGTGCAGGAAGGGACGCTAACCCTGAGAAGGGACGTTAATCCTGAGAAGGGACGTATATATACAGGTGGTGAGCCGGACGTTTTGTTATACTGAAGAGAAGTTTTTGTTCTGTTTGCTGAAGAAAAGCTGTTTCTGTTGGACTGTTTTAGAGAGAAAATAAAGACTTTTATTTTCCTAACACAGCTGGATATCGATCAGAACTGCCTTACACCCTTTTGACTTTAATATCATTTTAAGACACTGGTGTTGCCATCTTTCCTAGCAGAGGGAGAGGTCTATTATTAGCAAAACAGTTCCTGAGACTTCAAGAAGGCCCCTTTCTTGCTTAGAACTTTACCTTCTGTCTGCATGGTAAATATGAAATATACATGTGTTACATGAAATATAATTGGCAAATTGTGAAAACACAATCTTATACAGTGTTTGAACCTTGAGCTATGTACATATACCAGGTGGCTTGTTTGGTCCAAACAATAAGAGAAATTATAGATATATTCTGCAAAATTCTCGAGCTTGCAACCTTCAGAAGAGAGATTATTTCTAGTGTTGCTTGGCTCCACTTCCAATAAGTGATCGTCCAATTGAGGACTGATGATACCATACATTTTGATGGGTAGGTGATATGCACAGACTAATGGACATGGAATGGCACTGAGCTATATTCTAATACTCATCAAAATGACTACTGTGCTTTAAGTGAAAACAGTTTTGACAAATTGGAAAGGGTTTGGTAACCGTTGAAAACCTTAAAAAAAAACATGTATACATTTATGTGCTTTCCTTACAAGCAAAATGATGACATCCATAACTCAAACTTACTAATTCTGTTAGCTGAAAATGTGCACCATAGCAGATTTCTGAATACAATTTTTGTGGCAAGAATACGTGGCTTATCTTTGCATCTGTCTCTTTCCTGTGGCAAAGCAAAACATATGAAAGTGGTTCCAGGTGCCAGGTCCGATTCTTAAGAGCACAAGCAAGCCGATAAAGAGCACAAGCAAGCCTAGAGAACCAGGACACTCCAAATGCAACCACCTACCTAGTCATTAGATCTTCCCTTCCCATTCCACACCTCAGACAACTACATGAACTGGTCCCCTTTTTCACATCATTTTCAGGGTCTCTTATGTGGTTTACAGAGAAGCAGACCCAAAATGTAGAGTCACACTGATGGAGGATGGAGATAGAAAAGGAAAGTCCTTCAAGGGATAATTTTCTGTTAATTATACCATTTTGACAATTTTTGCCAGCGTGTTTACTTTTCAATATTTATTTTACTTCACTCAAACATTGAACTTTCCATGACAATCTTTAACCCCATGCCGTCTGCCCATTGTAAAATAACGGGGGAGCGGTATGCAATTTTGTCTCTGGGCGAGCGTGAGCAGAATCCTGAAAACAACAATTATGCCACACATGTTACATATTGCCGCTAACGTCGCAGTGAGAAAAAAATTTTCAGGGCCATTAATCACAGATAACTCTTAACTGATGAGCGGTAAAAGCTTTTAAAGCGTCGCCTATGGCCAATTTTAGGCATGGTCGTTTTTTGCGATTTCACGGGAGTACGCAATTTGAAAGCTGGACATGTTTGGTGTTTATTTACCCGTCGTGACCCCATCTTTAATATATTACCAAAAAATTGGGTGCTGATAAATGTTTTATAAAATAACATTGGGGAAACAGGTTTTCTTTCAAAATTTTCTGTATGTTTTTCATTATATAGTAAAACACTAAAAAATGGTATACAATTCATTTCAGTACAGCATTCCATGACGGAATAAATGTCAAAGAACTGCAGCGCTGAATAATGAAAAATGGCCTGGACAGGAAGGGGGTTTAACACCCTGGTCAGCAAGTGGTTAATAAACGAAGTAAAAAAAAATATTTCAAAGTACAAAAAATCAGATGAATAATTTAGCAGATCTACACAAATAGCCTACAATTCATACATGGTCTGTAAAAGTCCTATATTCAGTGAGGTGATTGGCTGCACTGTTTGCAGCAAAGACGCAAGGATGAAAGTCTCAAATTTAAGTATTTAATTTGATACTACTTATAGTGAGTAGCCTATTGCTAAACAGCATAAAAAAAAGCTCAATTTACAGAGCCCGGTGCACGGAATTCAAAGTAACATGTACACAATACTGAACGGTATTATTATTTCCCTCTAGGGACAGACTTCCCTGTCCTGACTATCCACATTCCTCATAGCACACCAAAATAATTATGGAAATTCCTACTGAAATATACATGTAGCATATGCAGATGGCAGAGCCTGCGGAGCAGATGCTGCGCACCAACTTCCATAAATATAATCAGATCAAGTCTAATGACGTGAAGGGCTTGTTACCAGCATAGCCTACAAGACAATTGGCTATTCTCATTTGGTTTGTTTAATATATAACTTTTGAAGAGCAAAGTTTCCTAAAATATGAAAATAAAAAGAGATGCAGTAGGCGAGACACTAAACGGAAACCAGAAGCATAACTAATAGTCACAGAGTTCAGGTGTAAAATATAAAACCAGTCTTTCCTAAAACTTTGAAAGGTATTTTTCAAGGCCATGAAATGCTGTTGTAAACTCCAATGAATGTAGTGTTAGCAAACATCTAATACATAACTGTTATTCATGGGCTCCTGGAACCCTATGGCCCAGCTCTACATTCTGCATCCTTTTGTAGACTGAAATCTTAAACAACATTTATAGGACAAGCACATGAGAAATGTGCCAGTAACAATAGTGTAATTAATTTCTGCCTGCAATATATTAAAAATAAAATACTTATTATCTCACTGTAATGCTGGGCTCACACCTCGCTAAAATTATCTCTTAGTTTGGGGATTTTATCCTTTCATTGTAATTCAACTAATTCAGAAATACTTGCCCAAAAGATAATGCAGATATCAGCTGATGAGCTCTAGAATGCCTAAAAACTATGCCATTTCTCTTAACTAAATGTCATATTGATCACACTAGATCACAAAGTGGGATATTAGTAAATAAAACTTTAGGTAATAAGTAATGAACAATCATAGCAGCCATAAAACAATATAATGCACATAACATGTGTTGAAAGAGATTTTTTCAATGGGCGTCGTGTAAAGTCTTGTCTATGACCATTTTGTTCAATTAGACTCGCTAGAAAAAAAAAGCAATGGCACCATCTTGTGGTCACATGCAATGTATGCAGATTACTGAATCTAAGCATTTTCCTTCAAGGTGGAGAAAAGAAAAATTATAATACAAATGAAATTGTTGTCCATAGTTACCAATCAGAATTTGTTTTTTGTTTTTTTTCAATGTAAAGTAAAATACATTTATTCTGATATTGATTGGATTCTGAAGTTTTTGCTACGCTTCAAGCTGATTAGAAAAATTATTAATATGCCAGAGACCAAATATGTAAATTTAAGAAGAAAGGGCTGATAACTAATAATATAGTATACAATTTAACTGTTCAAGCAATTCAATTCACTTCACACATTTGGTGAACCCAAATGCACTTTTTACTGCTATACAGGTTTGGGTTTTTTTTTTCTTTTCCTAAATACTACTACTGGAAGACTAACGCTTCATGTGTTTTTTTGAGATCTTGTGTATTTTCCATACCCATACATAGATTGCTATAGGCGTTTTATTTTTGGTGTTGTTCAGTGTTTTTACTATTAAAAAAAAAAGTTATTTGCTGTTCCCTGCAGCTTTTGGCTTGATTTAAAATAGTCGTCCCCATAGAAGTCAATGGGGAAGGCTAATTAAACTCAAATAATGAAAAGCATATCTGTGTGACCATAACAGCATTGACGGTGTCTGAACTGCTAAAAGAGCAGCAATTTCTCAGCAGCATTTCCAATGAAGGAAAAGGGAAGATAAGTGTAATTTACACATTATACACTTGAGTTCTCTCTTAATGTGTATGTCCAGCCATAACTTTCTTCTTAGTTTTGGATAGTCAGACTAGAGTTAAAACCCTTGTAAAGTTTTTACTGCTATCCAGGGCACTGTTAGAATTACCCTCCCTTCCTGTCCTGCTGGTAACTTTTTCATCACACACAAAGTGAGGTGAATTCTAAAAAAGAATTTTTTTTCATAGCATAGGGAAGACTAGAACACCTGCCAGGTTTTTATTTATGGCCGTGTTGCTGTTGGGGAGTTACCTTTACTTTGTATCTGGTAAAAGCATTGTTCGTGGGACATTACCCATTCATTAATCCAAAAATATAAAACTGGCTATGGGTGATCTTAGATACACAGTTCAGGAGGCCTAACCAAAATCAAGCTCCAACGGTAATCCATGCCAGTGGCCAATAATTCTGGGTATAAACATTCATTTAATTCTTGAATATTGTGCAAATTAAACCAGCAGTGATCATTCATTGAACATGTATACCTGCTGATGGTCACCCATATGAATGATTCAAATCCTGCCTGCACATTTGATGCACAAATAGATGGGTTATCACCCTGAAAATAAGCAAGCAAGCATCAATAACTTAATTAAAGTTAGCAAAAATCTACAGCAATCTAATGTTTCCAGTAGATGGACCTTAGTGGGAACTTTAAGGATACTGGTTGTAGACATCTGAAATGGGCAGCACAGTGACGTAGTGGTTAACTTCTGCCTTGCGGCACTGGGGGGTCCCTGGCCAGGTCACTATCTGCAAGGAGTTTGCATGTTCTCCCTGTGCTTGTGTGGGTTTCCTCTGGGTACTCCGGTTTTCTTCCCACACTCCAAAGACATGCTGGTAGGTAATTAGCTCCTGTCTACATTGGCTCTCACATGTATGCATGTGAGATAGGGACCTTAGAGTGTAAGCTCCTTGGGGGCAGGAACTGATGTGAATGTGCAACTATGTACAGCGCTGCGTAAATTGTTGGCGCTATATAAATACCAATAATACAAAAAAATTATGACACAAACAGCACAGTAAAAAAGCAAAGTCAATATATCATATCGCATGTCTGAAAATAATAGTTTACAAAGCATAAGGGACATGTTCATGAATAAGGTACCTATCCTGGACAATGTCAAACACTGCATAGAATTGTGATATCCAGGAAAAAGAATACATTAGCTTGGACAATGTATTTTGGATATAAATACTTTACAATGAAATGCCAACATGATGAATATATAGCACTAGGGTCTTATATTGCTGTGGACAGTACAGTTCTTTCAATGACGGTTATCAATAATTAATGAAAGGTCAGCACAAAACAATTGTCTAAATTGTGGATCAAGAGTTGCAGAAGTCTATAACCTGTAGAGTTTACCCTAATGTCTAAAAACCTGACAGAGAAATTCATTCCCCCCCTCCCCAACAAAATGTTGTGTCAAACTAAGAGTTTAACTTTAGTAGTATTGTCCATAGCCTGTGCATAATTCATACATTCCTATACTCAGAATCTCTTTCTTTTCCCATGGAGATTGCTAGATGGGGGACCTACACCCCCTAGTAAATTTATCATGGTAATAGATGGGGAATACATGGTACTAAATAGCCGAGCTCGGGGGATGGGTGAAACTAACCCTGTCACGCTCCATCTGAATTAAAGAAAGCCATTCCAGTGAAACTGCTTTTAACTTGTGTATATTCACTTTAATTGAATGTACTGTCCATTTTAGTAATTAGAATAAAATTTTGTTTAGTAACTAAATTTTTCATGTACTTAAAAATAGCATTGATTTAAAAATATCTACTTCAGTATTTACAGTAAGCCACTGTTTGGTTAACAAAGTTATCCTTGTACCTCAAAAACGTAACATTTAAAAAAAAATAACCATGATAAGATCTAAACCGATTTGCTAGTATCGGTCAATGACACACACACCTACAATGTTAGTTACACATTAATTATGATAACAACATTGTGCAATTCAGAGAAATTATAACTAAAGTGTAAATAAGTAAACAGAAAACAATCCAAGCCTGCTGGCAATAGGTATGACTGGCCTCCAATGTTTCTCCGTTTATTTCTAACACAGTGGCTTCAATTAATGATCCTTATGGGACCTGAAATTAAACAGGATCTAATGGACTTTAACGAGCGTCAAGTGCCCTGACATCAGAAAACAAGATGCAAGATGCTAATTAATCAGAACTCAAGGGACGTCTAGGAGAGGATGTCGGAAGAAACATAGAAACATGATCAGGGCCAAACCTCAGTTGTTCCTGGAAGGCCTCAGCTGCTGACATTTTTAATCGTGCAGTCCTTCTTACTTTCATGTCTGGTCAGGTCTAATGAGTGGCTCACAACCCCACTCTTCAGTCTATATTGAGTCAGACCTGTCAAGACAAGATTTTTACAAGGCCAGACAACAAACTTGTCATTAATCTTGTTGTTGCTGGAATTTACCAACACAAAATCTATTGGACTATTTGCTAATTACACTTCCAGCTTCTTGTCAGTGTTGTTACTCCTGGGGGCAGCAAGATGATCTAATAGCCCTATTGTATTTTTAACTAGCAATCAAAAATGCTTTGCTTTTTTTCCCCAGATGAGAAAGAGCAAATGGGTGAAGAGTGCAGAGGACACTGGGCAAATTATTTTGGGCACTTTCTTGTGCATCAATATGATATTCAAACTAAGAGTGAGAAGTGTTATTTTAGTAATAATTGGCAGGTTTGCTGCATCTGACAGAATTGTATTGTTTTTTTAAAAGCTTTGCAGATTGCCAAATCAAATGTAACACCCAGCAATTAAAGGCTTGCTAACATTTGAAATGTGTTAACTGAAGCATCCTTCTATGAAGGTGCATCTTGTTATATGAAGCACTAATTAAAATGGCTTTGGTGCACAATAAACAATCTAACGCATGTTTACTCAGACTGCTAAAATGCATTATTTTGCTTAGTAAATAGATTTTCATTGAATTTTCCAGTTTTCCTGTCAGCTAAAATACACTGGGGAAATGTAACCACTTTGTCACACAGCAAGGCTGTACAAAAGTAAGAGCATTGATACAGTGTATTAAGCATATTGTATATCACAGTTATAATAATACATTCTTTCCTCCGTTGCTCAAAAGTAGTAATGTACTAATATATGTACCCGATGACTTCACCACCTGATGTTATTTTTTCAATCAGTTATCACTTTTTTACATCATGTTGCAAAGTGTTATTTATGCAGTGCATTTTAGGTAATAACATACTTCATCAAATATACTAAATAACATAGAAGAATAACATATTTCTTGAAGATTTACTTCAAACTAAGGATGCACCAATACCAGTTTTTCGGGGTCGAGTACCGATAGTTTTTTTTTTTTGGTACTCGATACCGAATACCAATACCGGAAGTCCAATAAGAAAGCCATACAGCGTTTAATGACTCGACGCCCGGCTTCCCAATTAGCCAGGAAGCCGTCTCCATGCTCCCTCATCACCGGGTGTCATTACATGCACCCAGCTTTCTGATTGGCCGGGAAGCTGGCTCCATGCTCCCTCATCACCAGGTGATAAAGGGAGCATGGAACCGGTTTCACAGCCAATCAGGAAGGCGAGGGGCGAGTCATAACCCACCTCCTAGTAAATAAAAGTAATTCACTGGCACACACTTGAAAGGTTTTTTTTTAAGTATTGATATGCTAACGTTTCAGGTCCACACAGGGATCCTTCATCAGAGCAACAGTATGTTATTGGGTATTGAATAAACATATCAATACTTAAAAAACCCTTCAAGTGTGTGCCGGTGAATACTTTTATTTACTATTAGTGTTTTGCACGGCGCCATCCGTGTGATCACCTGGGCACCACATATACCTTGTGGTTTTGAGACCGTGGCAGTGCGAATGGGATTTGGACTTTATTACACACCTCCTGGCTTCCTGATTGGCCTGGGAAGCCGACTCCATGCTCCCTGGTGAAGAAGGAGCATGGAGCCGGCCTTCTGGCCAATCAGAGAGCCAGGCAGCATGTCATTACTCGCCGCCTGGGTTCCTGATACCAGAAGTTCCAGTATCGGGATAGGCACTGGGAGCATTTGGGTGAGTATATCTGTTTTGGTGTCGGTACTCGGTATCGGTGCATCCCTACTTTTCAAACTTGTCCACCCTGTGGTCCCTTTCAAGCTCCACACTTAAGCTGCAGGTGTGATCCCACTACGTCACCTCACAATGACAGCGTCAACTCCGAATAGCAGTCAGATCAATGATGTCAGACCACACACTACTCATCTTTTTACAAAGTTGTATTACAACATGTAGCAGAGACACTCTATTCTTCTATTCTCACCTGATGCATTTCACATTTGTCTATAACCAATCCCTAGCAGGGGGCAAAGCGTGTCAGAGGAGCAGAGAAGGATGGAGTGTCTTTTACCGGTTTCCACAAAACTGTGTGAAAAAAAACGGTAAGGCCTGACATCAATGAAGTGATTAAAGATTTATACAATAAAATTAACCTATGGCTAGGACATTTTGGTATGTAGATATTCTTTACAAGCAGTAAAACCTTGTACACATGAACTTGAGTACGGTTAAGAATTTGCAGTGTTCAGTAAGCTTTGAGCAGCTGTTGTGAAACCTTTAAAGCTCCATTCAGCTCTAGTTTGAATAAGTTAAGCACAGATCTTAATAAGCACTGATGGTCACTTTAACTAAGCTGCTTGCAGTCTGTTAGCTGCTTTAAGTCAGCCCTTACATTGAGATCTGTGTGTAATGTCCCCATACTAGAATTTACATTTGCTTCTAAGGCCGTAACAAAGTTGCTCAAAACTTGCCAAAAGCTTTACAAATGCTTTGCAAAAACGTGCTGTCCACACTGCTCTTAAACAAGCTGAAGTCAGTATGTACAAGCCTTCACTAACTTCTGTAGCTGCAGGAATGTGGACCAATCCATCCTTAATTTTTATATCAGACAGGAGGCATGATGGAGGAAGCGGTCAATAAAAAGAGTTTCTAAGGCTATGAAATCTGCAATAGCGGTTATGCAAGAAAATATTTCTAAATCTGTAATGCTTGCCCTGTCTCATGCTCTTGAAATCAAGAGTCGGTCAGTAACCCTTAATAACCCTGATATTTTCAGGTCTGTTGAAGAATCAGGTAAAGAGTTCAATAGCGGCTGTAAGAGGTCAGGGAAAACCTCTCAGAAAAGGAAAGTGTTATCCTCTAGTCCATCTCAGTTACCCAAACTTAAAAGGATTGATTCTGAAGAGAAAGAGAAATATGCTGTGAAAGGCACGTCGAGTACACACGCCATTGGAAAGTGTGCTGGAAAGCCACAAACTGGAACCCTCACCTGAGGGGATATAATGTAGATCTGACTCGGAAACTTATCAGGAGAACTAAACCTGATTCTTTTGACACTTCTTCAAGCACTCAATATAGCTTGGAAGACTTCTGATGGTGATGATGACGCGTCAAAGGACGATAATGATAAATCCTCTATTGAGGATAAAACTGAGGATAAAACTAGAGGCCACCACCTAAAATTGGTGGAAAAAAAATTCCAGCACAAGGGGCGAAGGGGGTTCTTCACAGTAAGATCAGTTAGGGTCTGGAACTCACTGCCACAGACAGTGATTTCAGCAAAGAATGTGGAATTGTTCAAGAAACTTTTGGACGATTTCTTAAGGGACCGTAATATACAGGGGTACAGGTACTCCTAGAATGAGATCCTAATAGGTTGGACTTGATGGACTAATGTCTTTATTCAACCTCAAATACTATGTAACTATGTAACTATGTTACTAGGTGGAATGATAACTCAGTACTGGATAAAAAGGGAAATTCCTTATTCAGTTCAGATAATATCAAACATCATAGGTCCTCTGAATGGTTTGGCTCTGCGATGTGCGTCACTCTGACCTCTGCGCTGTGCATCACTCTGACCTCTGCGCTGTGCGTCACATTACTGACCTTTGCGCTGCGCGTTACATTACTGACCTCTGCGCCGTGCGTTACATTACTGACCTGGCGGAGTTAAGTCCGGGGCAGGGTAGGGGTTAGGTGGGGCAACTGGTGGCGAGTAACTTTTAAGGCCTGGCTAGTAGCTCAGGACTTGAAATTTTGAGCCCTGCCATAACGGATACATTCCAGGTTTTCTAGTGGATTACAGAGATTGGCACTATTTCACACTTCCTTTTTTCTGCAAACTGTTACTTCTTTTGACTTTCTTCCAATGTTTTTTGTGTCATGTGTCAGTCGGTATTTTTGGCCCCCTTCTTCAACTAGAGACCGGACCCAAATGCATCCAGTCAGAATGCCTTCCTTGAAATCTTAAATTCGATTCATTTAAGTAATGTAGATAGCACTGAATATCTACAGTTTGACTATTTTGACTGGCCATGCTCCGGGTTGGTTTATTCCCAGTTAACGATCATTCACTCATGGTAGTTTACACGCGAAACAGTTCTCCATGTATAAGATCTCCTTTACCTAGTTTTTTCAAGCTTTTAGAATGTGTATAGTGTTCTACTGCATCTCAATCCTGGGGAGGTTATGATATATTTGATACATACATGCTATAATTTTCTTCTTTTTTTTTTTTACAGAAATATAGTTTATTGAAATTTTTTAGACAAAAAATGGTGACAACATACCAAGGCAGCAACAAGTGTGCATCTATGAGGATAATAGGATAGCCGTGCACAATATCAACCGTAACTACAGTATATGTGACAATGTGCCCAAGGTCGAGCCGTGCCTCCGCCCAAATTCCCATCCCTGCCCTGAGGGCCTCCGACATCGAAAGCCCACCCCGGGGAGGGGGGGATCAGCGTTATCGGGTCGGCGAGGACCTGGGCCTGCCTTATCGGGCTATAACCGGAAAGCATGTGAAGGTCAAAATCCTTTGACTACCAGGTAAGTTGCTTCACCTAGAGCCACCTTACAGAAATAACATAACAATAGACTCACAACCAGACTAGACAAGCAGACAACAGAAGGACACAGATACAAAGAAGGACAAGGAAGAAAGATAGAAAAGAGGGGGAGGAAGAGGGTATTACGCGATCAAAGAGAACAGATTATGTATCTATGCCATTGTCCTAAACTCATCCGATTCGATAAACATTAGCCAAGGCCTCCATCTAGACCGGAAGGTCTCAGACCTGTCAAGCCTCTCAGCAATCAGCTCCTCAGATCTCATTAGACGGCACATTTCCATGGTCCATTCCCCCAAGGCAGGAATCACCTGCGAGTTCCAGTGCCTAGGGATCAGTGCCCTAGCGGCATTCACGAGGAATCTCAAGAGGGATTTCTGCGCCTGGGAGATGGAACTCGGGTAAACCGATACTATTGCCATTTGGGGTGTGAAATGGAGTTCGCTGGCAGACATTCTCGAGTACACGTGTGAGACGGTTCGCCAAAAGAGGACAATCAGGGGGCAGCTCCACCAGATATGTGTTAACGTACCCACGCCCGTTTGACACCTCCAACAAGTGTCTGGGAGGGGAAAATCTGGTGCATCCTATCCGGCGCTCTGTACCATCTAGTCAAGAGTTTGTAATTGCAGAGGACACACAGAGACTATGAGTGAAGCAGAGGCATTTTCGCCTCTCCTCCTCGGAAAGAACCATGTCCAATTCCCGCTCCCATGCGGAGATGAAGTACGGGGATTCCCGTCCGTCCCCAGAGAGTAGGAAATCATACAGAAACGATATAAGATGGGGTGGAGATTCTCCCGCTGCACATAGTTGTTCAAATGCTGTCAGGGGGCCCTGCAAGGAGCCGTATGAGAGAAGTCTACATACAAAGTGTCGTAGTTGGCGATAGGCAAACCATGTGTTTGGCGGCACAGGGTCAGGTGCAAAAAGTTGAGGCAAAGATTGGAGGTATCCCCCACAGAGGCCCTGAAAAATGTAGGAAGGGGCTGTCACCTCCCAGCACAGGAACCTGCGTACCCCACACCCAGTGGGAAACTCCGGATGAGCCAGGACAGGGGTCATCAAGCCCCGGGGAGGCGATAATTTGTATTTGAGCCTTGTAGTATCCCACACTTTGAGCACCGGGGAGAGAAAGAAGGGCAGTGTAGAACTTGGGGGCCGAAGTTGGGATGGGAGCCATGGGAGATTTGTGAGAGGAGACGGGGACAGTTCCCGCTCTAGGGCAACCCAGAGGGCCGGATCCCTGGCATCAAACCAGTCCACCAGATGTGACAGGTGAGTGGCCCTATAGTAAACTTCCAGGTCCGGGAGCGCTGCCCCACCACGTTCCTTCCTCATAGTTAAGACCGTATACTGTATCCTCGGTTTGCGGCCCCTCCATATGTAGCGTATCATGGCAGAACGCAATCTGCGAAAGAAGAGGGCAGGAAGACGAAGAGGGAGGGTTTGGAACAGGTAGAGACAGCAGGTTCATTTTGAAGACGGCAATTCTGCCAAACCAAGTGTGATGAAGGTTCATCCATTTTAGAAGCGTATCCTCAACGGTGCGCAGTAAGAGGGCGTAATTCAAGGAGTAAAGTTCCGCTAGGTCCGCTGGGATGCGGACACCCAAATAAGTAATGTAATCGGATTTCAGCGTAAAGGGAAAGGAGCTACTCACGCAGTCTGCCTCAGTTCGGGGCAAGGAGACATTCAGTAGTTCACACTTCTGCAGGTTCACCCGATAATTGGACATGTGGCCAAATAGTTTAAATTCCTCCATCAGGGAGGGGATGCCCACAATGGGATTCACAAGGTATAGTCATGCTATAATTTTCTATCACCATATTGCTTGTTTGTTTTTTCGCTAAACAAGTGTCAGATGTAGTACTTTAGACTTTACTAAACAGACATTTTTTCACCTCACCTCTTTTCCATATACTGTACATACTAGACTGACTTAAACCAATGTTATTATACATATTTCCTAATAATCCATATTTCAGTTATTAGTAATTGTTTTAGAAATTATGAAACTAGCAGGGTCTCCATAAGGCAGCCTGACCATTCTCAATTACTCTTCTCCTTAGGGAAACCTTTTCAAACAATCTCTTCAACTGTTTAAAAAATGAGTGAAGATTATTATTATTTTCCTAACAAATGTTACATATCTTCCGATGTTCATTTCACCAGAAATGTTATGTCTACTAGTTATTCACACAGGTAATTCTTTAAATAAATTAGAGTAATTCATGGTTGTCAGTCAGTGCCTTTCAGACTTCTCTATTTCATCCATGGGTCATATGTCCAGGATTGTTCTGTAATGACTTTTGAACTTATAGCTTCTAACAAGCATAATACGAGAAAATCCATATTTTCCGACACCAAGGTTGAGAAAATCTGAAATTTTCAGCAGAAGCACTGAAGTGCTAATACTGTTCAAGTCCTTCTTTCAGCAGCACCGCTCCCCCTGTTCCTCCCTCCTAAAGCTCTTGCTCACTATTAACATTAGTGATTAGAAGACTGGAAGGCTGCTGAGTAATGCTGTCCATACACCTATAGATATTCTATAGATTTGTTTTCTATCAGCCTATGGTCAGATGGAAAAAAATCTATAGAAAATCTATAAGTGTATGACCAGCTTAATTGGTAAGAGGGGGAACAGGAGTAGCTGACTTAACGGCTTCTACTGTGACCTTTGAGAATGATCGCTGGGCATGCCAGAATGAAAGAAATAATTATAGGTTCCTCATTTATGGTTAACTCTAAACTGATGTGTAGCCTATCAATAATTTGGGTTACCACCGTTTTTTTGCCATATTATAGGTGCACGCAGTTTTGAGACTGCAGCAACAGTGAAGCATTGTGGAGGTTCCTTGCAAGTCGGGGGCTGCATCTATATATATATATATATATATGACAATTTCTTGGAACAGATGGTGGAGGTTCCAACTAGGAAAAATGCCATCCTAGATTTAATAATTACTAATAAAGGGGAATTAATCGAGAATATTGTAATTGGGGAGACACTGGGTAGTAGTGATCACAATGTGATTATTTTCAATATTAAATACAGGAAAGGAAAGAGGGCGGGACGGACAAGAACCCTTAATTTCAGAAGGGCAAACTTCGATAAGTTGCGCAAACTAGTGGGGGAAATAAAATGGGATAACTCATTTCACAACCTAAACTCAGACCAAATGTGGGACTGCTTCAGGAACACATTACATATTGCCATTTCAAAGTGTATACCATTGGGTAACAAAAACAAAAGATCAAAGACTAAACCGATATGGCTAAATAAAACTGTAAAACTACATGTTAAGGCAAAGAGAATGGCATTTATAAAATATAAGATGGAAGGGACGGCATTGGCGTTCCTTAAATACAAGGAATGTAACAAAAAATGCAAACTAGTAATCCGGGAAGCTAAAATATAATGCGAAAAGCATATCGCCGCATATAGTAAAAAAAAAACTAAAAAATTCTACCAATATATTAACAGTAAAAAGGTAAGAAAGGAGCAGAAAGGCCCAATAAAGGACGAAAATGGGAAGTTACTCACAAGTGACAAGGAGAGGGCCGAGGCGCTGAACAATCTTTTCTCCTCAGTATACACTCAGGAGGGAAACGGGTTCGACGTACGTGATAAAACACATAGTTCAACCGATAATATACCACAATGGTTGACGGAAAGCAGAATAGAACATAGACTTAAAATGCTCAATGCAAATAAAGCAGTTGGACCAGATAACCTTCACCCCAAGGTTATTGCCTACCCTGATACCCGAAAATCCAGTTTTAGGAAGTTGGGCAGCGAGTCATTACATGCTACCCGGCCTCCTGATTGGCTGAAAAGCCGGCTCCGTGCTCCCTTGTCACTTGTTTGTGGTGAGTCATTACACGCTACCTGGTGGCGAGTCATTACACGCTACCTGGCTTCCTTAATGGGACTTCCGGTATCGGTATTCGGTATCGGTGAGTACCGATAGATAAATATCGGTACTCGATACCGGAAAAATCGGTATCGGTGCATACCTATTTATTATGGTCACAGGACAAAAAAAGATGAACCTTTGCAGAGGCTGCAGAGGCTGCAGATACAACATAAGCTGTACCAGGTAACCCTGGAAATGTTTGTTCCATCAGATGACTGGGTATAGTAATGATTATAGTGCAAGTATTAGATTAATGACTGATGTGAATTGGTAGTCATAATGACCAGAAGGTATAATCAGGCAGGCTGTGGTGAGGTTGGCTAAAATAAACTGAAAAGTACAACAATGACCCATTGCCCAGCACAGTAGAGATGTCTTAAAACAGAAAGTACCTAAATGTCTATCTTCATAGAAATAGGAATTTGTTCTTACTGTAAAAGTCCTTTTCTTGGAGTCCATTGAGAGAGACAGTTCTGAAGAATTCTGGGACATATGGTTCTAGGAGAAATAGGCACTAGGCAAAAAATTAAAGCCTGTAACTTTAAGGAAATAACCTCTCACACCTGCTAGGTGTAGTAAGCAGTATAAAAGGAAATAGGGGGGGGGGGGGGGGAGGGGGGGGG
>NW_017306590.1:1367662-1379638 GCF_000935625.1 Nanorana parkeri
GGGGGGGGGGGGGGGGTAAGGGGTAGGACAAAGGAAAGACAATATAATGTCTTCATTAGGAAGAAAGGCAGGGACCACTTTTGGCAAAAAGCTAGTATGGGGTCTTAAAACAACCTTATCTTGGTATAGAATCAATGTGGTTCCCTACAAGACAGGGCAGACAGTTGCGAGGCTTGTCTAGCAGAAGTAATGATTACAAGGAAAGCAACCTTTTTACACAAAATGTATGAAGAAATATCACAAATAGGCTCAAGAGATGGTCTTTGTAAAACTGAGACCAAGCTCAGATTCCAAGGATGTAATGGAGATGGAACAGGAGCCACATGGGCAACCCCCTGAATAAAGGTGCGAATTATAGAATTAGTAGCCAGAGGTTGTTGAAAAAGAACAGGTAAGGCAAATATCTGACCCTTTATGGCACTGAAAGCCAAACTATGGTCTACCCACAATGTAGGAAAGGAAAAACCCAAACGATAAAAAAAAAACAAGCAGGGAAAAACCCAGAGAGTCACAACATCGTAAAAGAAAATTCTTACATGTACAATAGTAGATTCAAGGTGAAGGAGATTTACAAGCCTTAAGCAAAGTGATAACAACAGAGTCAGCAATACCTCTGTCCTTTAGCACTTGGGTTTCAACATTCAGGCCACTAAAGCCAGCGACCGAGAAGCACGGTGGAAGATGGGTCCCTGAGATAATAAATCTGATTGATCCATAAGAGGCCAGGGGATCGACCAACAGATGAACCAGGTTGGCGTACCACACTCTGCAAGGCCAGACTGGAGTGATGAGAATGATCGGAATAACCTGAATACCCTCGTTTTCGATTCACAGCAGACTAGGTAACAACTACAGAGGAGGAAAGGCATAGATCAGGGTGTATTATTCCCACAGAGCCATGAATGCATCCCTCGATCTGAATACATATCTGTCCACCTTCCTGTTGAACCAAGATACCAAAAAGTCCACATCCAGCGTTCCCCAGAGCTGACAAATTTTCTGAAAACACGTCCTGATGGAGAGACCACTCGCCCGGATTCATATGTTGTCTGCTGAGGAAGTCTGCCTGCCAGTCCTCTACTCTCGGAATGTGCACTGCAGAAATTGATTGGACATGAAGTGCCTCACAGAACAGTACAAGGTGCACTTCCTTGGCTGCTGAAAAGCTCCTGGAGTCCCCTTGATGACTGATGTAAGCCAAAGCCATGGCATTTCCAGATTTGATCCAAACTAGAAGACCTGAGGGGGGTCCAATAAGACAACATCAGATGAATTGCCTGCAGCTCCAGGATGTTTATAAGCCACTTGGAATCCTCGTGAAACCAGAAACCCTGAACTGAACAGATGGTCCAAAATTCCTCCACAACCCAAGAGACTGGTGTCCATTGTGACAACCTTCCAATGACAAGAAAGAAAGCATTTCCCTTGAGTCAAGGTGGGAGAAATCAGCCACCAGGATAGAGATATCCTGGTTCAGGAACTCAACCTGATCATCTTCATCAGAGAGAGATTGGACTTGTCCCACAATGTGAGAATGCTTTGTTGAAGAATCCTGGAGTGAAATTGAGCAAACAGAACTGCTTGAAAGGAGGATACCAGGGATGCACCCATACCATTTTTTCCAGGCCGAGTATGAGTACCGATACTTTTCCTCAAGTATTTACCAATACCCCTGGCACCACTGGCGGTCCTAACAATCAATTACATCAAATGTGTTCCCCACCCCCCAGAATTACAGAAGGACGGAAGAATATAAGGGGGCACTCTAATGGGGACATTATCAAAGCCATATGTGACATGCTGTGCCAGGAATCTCAGCCAGAGGGGCTGAGAGGTTTCAGGAAGCAAATGCTTTTACAGGGAAAGAGCTGGTTTTTCAGTTCTTTCCAGAATTTTATTTTATGTTACTCGGGATCCTGGAATCGGGAGGATTGAAAGAGATTTGGAAGGGATGAGATTTCCATTCATGGGTCAATGTTTTAGTGTTGGCCAGCACCTATTGATTGCACAGGTGTGCATAGCCATTAAGATAAAGATGATGGTAAGTGTTTAGGGCAGGTTCTGGACCAGATCTGGAACGCAATGCATTGTGTTTTGCCATGTTTTTACAACGATTTAGCCGCATTCTGGAGCTGTTTTTTTTAGCTTAAAATGGGCTTTCATGTGCGTTCCAGTGCGTTTTTGATGTGTTTCCATGCGTTCCAGACCAGACAAAATTAGACATGCAGTATATTTCTGGTCTGTTCTGGAACAGACTGCACTGGTGCGAACAGAGGCCATAAATATCATAGGGATACATTTTGAGTCCGGAAACATTCTGGTCTGGAGATGATGTGGTGTGAATGGGCCCTTAACCTGGGAGACAAAGGAAGTCTCAACCCAGGAGTCAGTCTCAACCCAGGCCAGAGGAGCAGGGAGCTGCCAGTTGTGTACTGTGTGTACAGGCTAGCATGGTGTTGGAGTACTGTCTGAAGTAGGGACAGACAAGAGCCTGAAGACTAAGGTCAAAACAGCCAGATGTTGAAAGTGGAAGCCAGGAGGCTGATTTTCTGTTTATTTGGCAAGTAATGCATGGGTGTTATGTTGAAAAAACCCTGTGTGGAAAACCTATGTGGATTTGTGAACTATCTTTTAAAAAAAGTTGTCAAAGAGCCTTTAAAAGAAGATATTTGCAAGTGGAAGTTTTCTTAATGCTTTAAATTATATGTGTGATAACTCGCATCAAATGGTACTGTTTCTTTTAGCAAACAATAAAATTTAAATTGAGCAGAATTAAGTTCAGTCTATTGGTTCGGCCCCCCACAACAGTCCTAGTTTCTCATGTGGCCCCTTGAGAATATGAATTGCCACCCGTCTTAGAGGAAAGCCCAAATGTCCTAAGTTAAGTTATGGGCTGTTGTTATCTTCCAACAAAAACGTAAAACATTTCAGCTTTCCATTCCTTAGATGTTGTGGCTGCATTGGTTTTAATTTTTCAAGCTAAGAACATTTTCAATATGTACAGACAATATTGGTTAATCTTGGCAAAAATACAGTATCCTTGTCACTCCCTCTCAGCAGAAATGGCAGCAAAAGCAATCTGATCTTTTGTGAACTAATATTCCCATCAAGATGTAATGGAGATGAACAAAGTCAAATATGTTTGAAGTCTAGCCTGTGTGACAACCAGGAGAAATTAGCATAGCCACAAAGGGACAGCAAATGTGTTATCTGAAGGTTAGGTTAGGCAAATAAATAGGGAAGAAATGTTGTGGGGGAAAAAAGAAAAACTTTATATATAAGAAATTTAACAGAGTATTTCTGTTACTAATAACATTTTGTTATTTGTGTAATCTGTCATAACTAATTTAGTTTGGGGTTTATAAGACAAGTTAGAACTTCTGTCAGGATTTTATTTCTGCATCCATGTTAAAGATATTACCTTTCACTTCCTGTCCCAACAACCACACAGAGAGTTAGGGGGAATGTCACCAGCGTTATAGCAATAAATACCTAACAAAGAACCTAGACCTTATCCGTGCTGCCAAAAAAATGTTTTTGTTGCTGTTTGGGTCTTTGCTGCAGTTATTTCCTCTTGTGTCTTGCTCTGTTGACAAACAGGAAGTGAAAGGAAATCACACTAGTGGGGAAAAAGACAGGTATAAAATACTGGCAGAGGCTCTGAACCTTGTCTACTCTGCCAAAAACAAAACAAAAAGTGTTAGCTGAAGCATCACTTAAGCACCTAAATATAACAAAAATAGCAAATTCTTTCAAAAATGAATGACCAAACACTACATATGTATGTCATTCAAAATATATAGTTTCATTATAATTATAATGAAATATTGATTTTCAGATTCAAACCAGTTAAATAAGCAATAACCTTGATCCATTTGGGAAAAACTAGACTTACATAAAACCACTGTAAAGCTGTTTAAACAAAAGCAAAGAAATACAAGGAACATTATTTAATTTCTTAGACCTCATGAAGGCTATGCAAGAGTACCTGTCAAGGTAATGGGACCACCTGCTTTCCTGTAAAAATACAGTTTTATTGCTGCAAATAAAGAAATCCACCTATTCACACGGTTAATGGCTACACAGAACAGAACACAATTTATGGGCAATGTTACATGTACACATACACAGGCACACACAAAGCACTATACATGGAACAGATGGTTAAAACTTACAGCCACGAATATTGGTGGAGAAATCATTAACAGAGACAGGAGAAAGTGGGAAGGCTCGTTCATGGGTCCCCATGTTACTACGTAAAGTGCCTGACATGCAAGAGCAGTCTATTTCAGAGCACCCCAAACAACATGCCTGCATCAGCCTCTTTCGGATGGACATCTTGGCTAAAATCATGGTCACAATGAAAGGGAGAGGAAGAGTGGAAGATTAATGCAGGGTACAGAAAGAAAGACAGACACTTATATATATGTATATATATATATATTTTCATGTATATATAGTTTGACACAAGATGCAGCTCAATGCAGTTATGAACAGCACGATATTTTGACTATTCAAGACAAGGGGCATTCATTTGCCAGGGTAAGATTACAAATGCAGCTTTGAGAAGACGGCATGTTTAGGAAAAGCAGTAATTAGTTTGGGTGAAGGGGAACGGTAAAGGACAGAACTGGTTTATGAAAGGTTGGCCACCAGGTCTGCACAATGGGTTTTGGAAGTATGACAGGCCACTATTGTTACCAGAATGGCTCTACATTGATTTCAGTGTTCAGTGCATATTATTTGTTCCTTTTCTTGTTTTGGTAGTAGTCAATTTTTATATTTTGTATATGCTAAGGAGAGGGGCATAACATAGCCTTTAAGTCAGAAATTCAACCAACATGAAAATAATATAAATTGCCATTATGAATATGCATACATAAATATTTCAGCAATAAGTATCAGTTTGGATTTACATATATAAAAACAACAATGCAACATATTTTGCTGTTCACTACAGACTTTGGATAAGTGAAATTCCATGCTTCATTAAGGCAGATATGTCCTCAGTGGCTGGCATTTCTAAGAGGCCTGCAGAAGGTTTGACCTCACAGGGTATGAAATGGAAATGAAATCTGCACCTATTTTCAAACAAGTGTATTCATGCAAGTTTTAAGGAATGACTGGTCTTCATTAGTACAGATATAGATGTACAGAAAAGCTGAGCTGCACACCTTACCAAATACATTTAAAATAGAAATATATCCAAAAAAAAGGCAGCATGCAGCAAGTTCTCATGCATGCCATACAGTTACATTACTTTTAAAATGTCAAATTCACATGCACTTTTTAGCAAAAGGTCAATATGTAAGAGTATCTCCAGTCTCATCACTATGGGGTTACTGAAGCATTCTGTAGTAGAGAAGATGTGGGAAGTTACACACACACACATTTTTTGGAACACTCCCACTTTTCCAATTTTTATTAAAATTTACTCAGTTTAGTGCATCAATGTACCCTAAGGGTCTGTTCACACCAGCAAGCCATGCTAAACGTACGGCTGCTGGTGTGCGCTGGCAGAAACAGTGCTGATGCACCACTCCCGGGCACGTCACACTGTTTACTTTTATTCTGTTAGAACTTTTTTTAAATGTCACAAGTGACATCATTCAGTTCAATCAGCCACAGTGGTGCAACAAAGCTGTACCATAATGCACTAAGCTACCCTGAAAAGAGTACTGCATGCAGTGATGTATTCTGGTTTGGGGCTGCCCTAGGACAAAACTCAGATGCTCCCCCCACTCTGCAGGGTCTCAGGGGGGCTGTGCAGGATCTGTGGTGGGCTCTACAGGGTCTCATGTGGGCTGTGAAGGATCTCTGGTGGGCACTGCAGGTCTTGGGGCTGTGCAGGATCTGTGGTGGGCTTTGCAAGCTGCAGAGACCACCATAGATCCTGCACATCCCCCTAAAACCCTGTGGAGCCCACCATAGATCCTGCAAAGCCCACCATAGATCCTGCAGAGCCCCCCTGAGAACCTGCGGAACCCACCATAGACCCCCACCACAGATCCTGCACAGCCCCCCGAGACCCTGCGGAGCCCACCATAGACCCCACCACAGCTCCTGCAGAGCCCACCTAAGACTTTCAGGTGGGCTGTGCAGAATCTATGCTGGGCTCTGCACGGTCCTTTTAACAGCAGTGTGATCCACTTACCCAGAGGCGGCTCTAGACTTTGCTCTAGACTGAGGCCTTATTCGAAAATTAAACATGAGGCCTCAATCACAACTATAATGGAACATTGATGGCTGTGTGGGGTTTTAGGAGGCTGTGTTTTTAATTTTTTTAAACTTTTATAATTTTTTGTATTCTTAATTTTAGTTTATTTAACTTTATTTTTTTTTGCATTTTTACTTTTTATTGAACTTTTTAAAGCTTATTTTAGTTTTTATCTTTATTGTTTTAAACTTTTTTATTTTTTTTATTTTTACTTTTTATTTATTTAACTTTTTTTAAAATTTTCGTTTATTTAACTTAATTTTTTTAAATTTTATTGCTGGGAGCAATAGCCAGCCTGCTATTGGATATTTCAAATTGCAATAGCCAATAACAGGCTAGCTATTGCACCAGCCCACTGCCTGCTGTCAGCAGAGGAGGGACCTGAAGGAGAAAGTTCTCCATCAGGTCGTCTTCTGCTGATTGACAGCAGGCAGTGGGCGGGTGCAATAGCCAGCCTGTTATTGGCTACTGCAATTTAAAAGTGCCAATAACAGGCTGGCTATTGCTGCCAGAATGGGGACGATCGCACGGCTGTCAGCAGGAGCGGAGGGGTGAGTAGACAGCATGGGGGACATAAACTCACAGACTGTCAGAGGTCTCTCCTTACAGGCTGTAATCAGCTGTCTGTCCCTTCTGACACAGATTGCAGATCACACAGATCACTGTAGCCGATTACTGCCTGTAGGGAGAAACCGCTGAGAGACAGCCTGTTAGTCTGCAGCGGGGAGAGTTGTCTGCAGGGACGGTGCTACCATTTCTCCCCCCCCCCCCCAAGCATGCAACGCAGCCGCCGAACATCTCACGATGAGATGTTCGGCGGCTGCGATGCACACTTGGATGCGACAGGGTTCCTAATGCTGTCTGCGGACAGCAGCGTTAAAGGTCCCCTGTAACGTCAAAAATTGACTGTCTTGTTAGATTAGGCAGCCAAAGCTGCCAAATTCTGTGCAGCCCAGCTCGCCTGTTTTGGGGGCGGAATTCTTGCCGCCCCCCTGGAAAGTGCCGCCCTAGGTAAACGCCTCGTTTGCCTTGCAGCAGATACGCCCCTGACTGCATGCAATACTTTTTTCAGTAAACTCTACCACAGCACAGTGGTGTGAACTGGGCTTATTGTAAACAAGGCAATTTGTCTTTTATTTGCATTAGGATTGCCTTGGAAAAAGCCTCCAGTGCAGCCCCAATGCATCTGGTGCGAACAATATAGAACAAACGTAGAACAAAACAATTAGGGATAAAAAGAAATCATGAAATAATTTAACAAAATTGTAGCTAAATTTCTGACATCAACATAGCCACCTTTTCCAGATCTAAGAGCTTGTGGCATTTTTTCAACAATGGAAATAATTGTTTTGCTTTCATACTTTAGTACAGGTTCATGCAAAACTGGCTCAATGGGGTTTAAGTCTTGAGATTTTGCTGGATATGCCATAATTCAAAGCCTACTATCTTCTTGTCTTTTAAGTTAGCTCACACAAAGCCAGGAGGTATGTGTTGTGTCATTAGCTAGCTGCAGGATAAACACCTGCCCAACTAGAAGTAGATTAGGAGATACTGCATGGTGCTGCTGAGCATTGTGTTGGGCCTTTTGGTTTATGGTACCAGTTATTCTGTGCAAGCTGTTAGTTCTTAGAAATTATCTTCTGATTCTGTTGAGCCTTTGGGTCTATCAGACCCATTTCTGTCAAACCTTTTCTATAGCTTCAAGTGCCATTTGATGGTGTAGGAAACTGGACTCACTGATACCTTAGCTTTCTATGCACTTCCTCTTAAGAAAAGACCTAAACTTTTAAGGGTTAAAAAAACTCTGAAACACATTTTATCATATTATTTATATAATTATTTTTCTGTATTTGGTAACCTAAACCCTTTTTTCTAACCTCTGGCAGTTTATCACTGCTTCTATTAATTTATATTTTCAACAGTATTTTAACTGCTTAAATTCAATGAAAACTGAAAAAATAGTGGTCTTCTTAATATATATAGATATAGATATAGACATAGATATATCTATATCTATATATATTGTACATACACACACACACATTCTAGATCCAAGTGGTCACACTAACAATTTTTCTAACATGTCACTGATGCCATTTGTAAACACCTTTTTATCTTTTTATATTCAGTTCCAGGTGATACTGTACACTATACACTGTAGGCTAAGCTATGAGGCAGATGTCAGATCTCTTAAAGTAAAGTTGTCCCTTCCAAGTGATAAAATAACTGTAAAAGCATTACCACTTTTGTCTGATACAGAGAACAACAATGGTGTGCATAGCAGTAACCAGTAACAATATTTCATTAATTTAGGGTCGTGTTTCTCGACATTGTTATATTTTGCAAACCGTTATTATAGCATACATTACCAAGCATCCCCCTTTTGTGATATTATCCCCTAAATTTTATTAATTCTATCTAAGCAATAGCTATAATCTTTTGAAATATCAAAAACCAGTCCATTAGCCAATCTATTTGTATAAATTTCTCCCTTAACAAACTGGTAAAATTCCATTACTATAATTAACTGGCCCACCAGAAGTGCCCCTTGAACAGAAATACCCCTATGGATGCAGTGAAATAAAAGTGCTGACTGGACTGGTTTTATAGGTTACTGTTTTCCTTTAATGGGCTCGCTAATTTTCTCAGTGGGGGATTAGACAAGGTAACAAGTAAAATGCAGACACCAAGAAAATAAAATTTCAATAAACTGAAATCAGTTTAACTCACATCATCAAATGAATGAATATTATCTCTAGAAAGATTGGGTAAAAAGGCTGGAGATACTCAGTACAAATGTGGGATTGGAATGGAAACACAAAGTTTGAAAAAAGGCCTTCACTGACATCAAAGGTACTAAAACAACAACAGCAATAGATTGTTTTATTTTTAATTATAGATGGGCCCAATAGTCCGCAGATTCTACTTGTACTGTGATGACAATGAAGGACTAAGCACCACCCAGCATTCCCACAATTGTGCAGCTATAGAAAGGTTTTGTAATGCAAAAACCATTTTAGTGACGCCAAGTACAGAAGCACACACATACGCACTAACAATATAGAGGCACCCACCCTTACAGGGACATTGAAAACATTACTACACTGACATCACAATTGCGCAGAGTCTTCATGTAAGACATCGGAAATAGCTTAATTTAAAGCTGGAGTTGCTTAATAAATCACACTACTCAGAAATAAAAGGACAAAAGCAGATAAAGGTACATTGTCCTCCAATGGAAACACAGATTACAGAGTAACAAAATTATAGGTCACGTAATCACAGAACACAAACACAAAAAGCAGCAAATAGGACGCCGGTCACAGAGATGTCACATTGTCACTGCTGGCCTCAGAAATGCCTCTTGGCTGCATTATGCTGCATTATTACTAACCCTCTTTTGCTGACAGTTGTCACTGTTTCACATGCTAATGTTTAGCCTTACAAAAGTATGTATTATTATGAGTACATAAATATAACCACATAAGACTATCATCATACCTCTTCGGTTTCAATATAGTACATTTTATATGCATTTTGTGTGCATATTACATGACATTTTGTTTATCCCTATGAAAGATGTGGTAACTGGAAACCACACCAAAGATGCAGCAAGGATTTTGATGCATCACACTAAAAAGCATAGGAATGAATGCATCCTCAGATGTTTAAACATGTTATTTATCTAAAAGTCCTAATGAGTAATATACAATTTTTCTAAATCACAGCATCATTTTTTTTTCTTGTTTTTTTTAGATGTGCCAATGATCATCTCTACTTCCTCAGATAAAAAAAATGCTTCGACTTTTGGAGCACAGAAATATCCACCAGTGTTTGGATTTAAAGAAGTGTACTGCATATCATCATTATTCGCTTTTTACTGTTTAATGTGATGTATTTTCAACAATACACAACAAATGTCTGTTAACAGTGCTAAATATATTTAGTTGCAGTTGCTATTGATGTTTATTTCAGTGTATTGTCTGTTCATCCTATAATATGGTGGCATATACACATAACCAATTTTTTTATGAATATTAATTAACTATTCTGTGATATACATACAGTCATCTCCCCTGGAACACTTCTATTTTATGATCTCAAATTAGCTTGTAGCTATAAGGATGTATCTAGTATAAACTGCAGCCCTTCCAAATGAAATGCAGAAACAAGACGTAGCATATAAAGGACTGACCATGTTTTTGTGAAGAAAGCTAACCTGCCTGAACAAACGTTATTCTTTGGTTAGTGTAATGTACATGAATGTACCATTTATTGATCTTTCTCTGGGAAGAACCGCTTCAGACAGCTCATGCAACAAATTAACTATATGCTTTAAAGCAGACTTGTAGTGACAAAGTTATTGAGACTGCCATTTCTGACCTTGTTTTTTTTTTTTAAATACCGGTTCTCTGGCTGTCATCCAGTAGCTTGCAGGAATTCTGCCTTTATTGTGACTTCTTTGATCTGCATACTTGTTCAAAGTTAGCATTTCAAACTACTGAAGCTGGAGGCAGACAGGCAACTAGCATTTTCAGAAGTAGACCAGCAATCACAGACTCATTATTTTTATCAGTACAGGTTTCCTTTAACTTTCCTAGATATGAGAATAAAAGAGGGAATTCCTTTGACTGCCATGGGCCACAAGACAGTTCTTTCCTCATATAGTTTGGGCCTAATTTACAAAAGTGTTAAGTCCAGTGATGTGAGATGAAGCAATGTGAAACTGAGCCTGATTTATTACAATAGAATGAGAACTTAAAGCCTAAATCAGGACAAAATGTAAAAAAATATATGTACATCTCTGCAATACATGTACATTTTCCCATGTTTTATCCATGAACACAGTGCAAGTATAATAACTGTTGATGTGCCAGAAATAAAGTGTGCTCCTACCTTCCTGTTAGACATGACAACACAGTGTATTTTGGTTCTGAATTCCTAAGTAGTGCTAGCCCTGCCTACTTCATTTACCTGCTCCTCATCTCCATAACTCCTCCTT
This sequence comes from Nanorana parkeri, assembly GCF_000935625.1. NCBI lineage: Eukaryota > Metazoa > Chordata > Amphibia > Anura > Dicroglossidae > Nanorana > Nanorana parkeri. The sequence goes on from NW_017306590.1 coordinate 1,378,882, forward strand.
GTACACAGGCAGAGAGCACAGGAAGTTATCAGCTCACAAGATTTCTGGCAAAATCAGCAGACAGTTTTTGCACTTTTTGGAAAGATATAACTAAAAAATATTCCATGGTATATTTTGCAGACCAAAAGGGAGCAAATAAGAGAAGTTCATTGTTATTTTTTATCATTGTTATAGTTTACATTTACATTACTTTAGGTGAGCTTGTGTGTATTTCAAACACCCAATCCTGCGCAGGGAAATTTAAGAAGAGCTTTGTCTTGCACAGGATTAGATGTTTAAAGTTAACACAAGTTCCTGTCTTTTCACACTACACTATAATAAATAAAGTCCAGTTTCACCTAATTTCACGCCACAGTTTAATAAATCAGACCCAATAATAGAGGTCTATTATAGTTACCCTTCTCTAGCAAGGGATATGAAATCATAGTTAAGTCATGGTTTATAAACTAATGTAACAAACACACCTATAACACAATACATTAACATATAAATTAAGACACAGATCTCCAGTGAAACAAGACAATACACATATGACACGTTACATATTGACTGTATACAAATTTGTGTGTATGGACACAAAAACTGCACCTTTCTCACAGAATGACTTTGTTGGACTTAAAATACAGCAGCATGTCTAGAAAAGGATCATGTAGGTACAGCCTATGGCACATACCCCAAAGTTCAGCAGATATATAATAAGGCTGTGTATTAGTGAGATCGCTCTCTCTCTCGCTATATATATATATATATATATATA
>NW_017306590.1:1379753-1384937 GCF_000935625.1 Nanorana parkeri
TATATAGGTTTTTACTTAATTGATTGGATCTCCAAGTTCATAAGAACTGCTTGCTCTGCCCCAAACAGATTTAGTGGGTGTTTTGCTAAATGATGACATTTGCTTTTCCAGGTCAACTTGGATTCATTTGAACACCCAATTATGTGCAGAAGATTTCAAATTTTTTTTTTATTAAACTGACTGACTAAAGTGGTTACAGATCCACGAGGCCAAGTAAAAAATATACTTCTTTAAATCAATCCCTTAATCCCTGAAATTTGACTGGTATCTTAAGAAATATTTTCATAAATGAGACGCAGAATTTGTAGCTATTTATAATAAACAGCAAAATAGTTAGTGTAAATACACCTTGTGAAACCTATTTTGCCAATATTTTTGTCAGTTTTTAGTTCTAAATAGAAGTTTTAATTTCCGACTGTCGTAAACAAATATAGAAAAGTAAACGGATTGCATAAAGAAATGTTTTAAAAAAAAATTATTTCACCTTCAGAAAATTCCTTCTCTAGCTGCCCTGAATTGAAAATGTTTGATTACTGGAATTAATTATAAGCAAAAATTTAGGCATAAAAAGGTAAAAATCCCAATTAAATGACAGAGTCTATCCACATAAAAAAAAAAGTTGGTTACAGGATGTTCAATATAAGAAACAGTGAAATATCAACTTCATCCTTTAAGCAGACCACATTGTATGGGCTGGCAGATACATACATGGAAGCAGTTTTAGAAATGTTAGAGCTAATCAAACAGCAACAGATTATTGTCTTACAAATGCCTGCAGAAGATTGAGGAGAAAATAATTTCCCCTTTTTTTTAGCTGAAGCTGAAATATGGAATATTACGGATGGCTTTTTTTTTTTCCTCACAAAAACTGGAGAAAAATAAACTCTCTGTTTTTTTGTATCACAGATAGGGACAATCACAGTAGTGCACTCTGAATACAATTTCAGCTTTCTGATCTGTCTTCGTGAAGACATTAGATTCAGTTCACTAAACTATAACAAGTGTTATTTGCCATAACGACTGCTATTTTCAGGAATGGCAACCAATGAGAACTTAAAATGAAAATCACATGGCTAAAAACTAAATTTAAAAAAATGCTAAAGTAAATGACACAGGTGCTCTAACTTAGTGAATTGAGTAAATTGAACTCAGGGCAGAAAGGAGAGGGGAGCTAACATCTGCAGAGAAATATCAGAATATAATAGATCACACTACCTTAAAGCTTGACCAATATGCCAAAAGCTTAGGTGGAAGGACCTAGATAAAATGATTTAGCACATACATTTGACCAAATTGACCAAAGCACATACATTTGACCAAACTGACCAAATTACTTTTATTATCCTCCCCTTCTCAATAGAAGGGAACGTTGCAAGAGAAGTGAATACAGAACTGTGCTGTCATAAAAAAATGTATATACTTCTTAAACTTTAACTTATGAAAAAATTCTGACCATGATGTTTCATTGAATGCCATTTCACAAATATACAGTACATGGCATAAGCCAACAATGATGATTAAATCTATTTGCTATTGAAAAATGTATCACTTGTTGGCAGTCATCTCATCTGCAGCACAATAAAATTGCTATCATGCTTATAAGAACATTTCCAAAAAGCAGTTAAATCTATAAGTAGTAGAGACATTTAATCGCCTATGTCGCGCTGGACCTAGAGGGACTGTAGTCTGTGAAACATAAGAAAACTGCCAGGTGACAAATGATTTCATGTAAGTAGCTTCTGTAGTTTAGAAGAAATGTAGAATGGAATAACTATCCTTTTGAAAAAGTAAAACCAGTCATTAGTATTTTTTAAACTGGTCTACAGATGAACTAATTTATACATTTTAACTATGTGCAATATACTTTTTGTCAAAGTCTGAATTTTGTATTTAAAAGAAATATTAAACTGCTGTATTTTGTGCACACTTACACTACACATTGGAAAAAAATATGGAGGTGCATGCACAGGACCTTGGTGATAAACACACACAGAGACCTGTTTCTGCTTATGGAAGGGACTAACTGGCCCTTGCAGCAGAGAACTGGTAAACACAATAAGGAAATCCAGCATGTACTCACAATACATAACTAAGAGATTTGCCCAAACGCAGCAAAGAAAGTGAAAAAAAGGAGGAACATTTGAAGGAAAGGAGAAAAGAAACAGTAATTAATTAAAACTGAAAGAATTCTCAATGTACCTTAAAACAAGATGGAGATGCAAATTCTCCAGACTACTACTACCTTCTGCCATTCATGTTGAATTAGAAACTGTTAATGCAGCATTTAATACAACCTATTAATTTCCCTAGAAATAGATTGTGCACTGAATAAAAAGGAAATTGTAGCGTTTCTAAAGCCAAAGCTTTTTATTTTTAGGTTTGTATAGAATGGTGAGGCTTTGGGAGCACTGTCATTTGTGTATTGCTGTATGTTCCAAGTTAGGGAGATTCACTCTCTCTTTGTCTTGGTGACCCTTGTCATTGCACACAAAATCAGCAAAAATGGGGAGACTTGTTTTGGTGATGTCTCTTTAAGGGGAAATGTCCTAACTTACTGTTGTGTCTACTGGACAGAAAATAAAAGGGAAAAAATTACACAAATGGCAAAAAACCCCCAGAAGTTTTAGACATTGTCTACTCTATCCAAAATGAAAAAGAAACATTTTGGCTTTAGCTATACTTGAACTATTTTTGTACCATCACCCACATTTTATAGTACCCCTATAATTTTAAAACCCCTAAAATTGTTTATTACTACACCTCTCACATGTTTCATAGTGTGAGGCGGAGTCACTTAAATAGAAAGTGAGGGTAAATCTCCCCAGTGGAGACAAGAGACACAAATAAAAACCCCACAAAGGATCAACCCTTCACCACCATGCAATAAAAAAAATTTGTAATGGAATTGCGCCCTAGGGAAATCTGTGCTTTACCACTGCAAAGCAAAGCAACATGTATATTTATGGCTAGCTTCACTAGTAAAACATGTTCACTTTCATTTTCTCCACTATTGCTGTGTTTGGCCACCTGAAGTGAAGACAGGATGCCATTTGTGAGCTCCTCATGGCCAAGGACTCACTCCCCACCCCCATATGACAGCATTGGGCACTAGAATAGGCAAACACAAAGTACCAGCGCTATCACATGGGAGGAAGAGAAGTGAGTCACATTCTCCTCCATACCTGGAAATACTGGGTATTTTTCTTCCTTCCGAATGGTTGAACAGAACAAAAGGAAAGGAATATGCTACTGGGGCACTGTTGCTTTGTTCTGAATGGGCAAACGCACAGCTATGCTTTAGAAAATAAAAAATTAATAACTGGGGTATTCTAAGAACTGACTTTTAAAATCAGGTTTACTTTTCAAATATGCATCTACAATAAACCTGGTATTAACAATAAGTGACAGTTTTTCTTTTTAAATGCTCTTAATAGACAACTAACACATAAAGAGTGCTGGCATCAAAGTACAAAGTTGGTTTCCCCACCATTTGCATTCCTTCTGGAAAGTGGCTATCATTATGCAAACAGGAGATCCACTAACCAGCATTCAACACTTTATATACTAATGCTGAATCCAAACGCAAAAAAAACCCCAAACACTTTTTTTTATTAAATATGATTTTAAATAAGATTAAATATGCCTATACATATCTGTTTTTGTAGTGACAGTTACATAAAAAGAAAACAACGTAGTAATCTGAAACAAAATTACTTTTTTTTCTAAATATGTTTAACTTTGTTTACAATAAACTAAGATTGTTTTACCCACCTATGCTGTGCACACAACACAGACACAGTCAAATTTCATCTGCATTTTTCTTTTTTACATATTCTGTTAAGGCTTCATTAACTTAAACCCTATTTCATTCTTCCTAACAGTATTGTCATGCAGTATTGAAAGTGGATTTGGGATATTAAAATATTGTTATTTAAACATGAGATTGATTTATTAAATAGTTTAGGCTGTTCACTGAGCAAAGAAAAATTTCACTTAGCTTAGTGAATGTGGTGAAAATCCATGGCAAAGAGAGCTCCACTCCTCCCTATGTATGGACAACTCTCCTTTAAAAATGTGTCCATCCTGTATCGCTTACCCTTCACTCACCTACACCACCAGAAGGGTAGGCGATACAAGGAGAGATGTCCATACAAAGGGAGGAGTGGAGCTCTCTTTGCCATGGGTAGGGTACCCAGGACGACTGAATAATTGAGGGCACCTCTTCAGCTCCCTTGTGGCTCTATAGACTCAATTTTATATTTCTTGAGGTCTGATGAGGATATATAGTGAGCAGTACCATTGCTCCTATCAATACAGAACCATTTATGGTATTTTCAAGAAAACTATCTATGGTGTTTTTACATCAGCGCCCATGATAATGTAAAAGATAAATTATACGGAAGATTCTACGACTCAGGGGCGGAAATACCGCTGATGCAGCCGCACCGGGGCCTGAGACTGTGGGGGGCCCAATGAGGTCCGGTCCTGGGCACCCCCCCCCCCGGTGGAATATGCGGCAGTGCAGGGTCCCGGGATGTGTGTGTCACATGCCCCGCCCCCTGCAGTGCACCCACAGTATGGCTCCGGTCCTGCGCTGGCTGGGTAAGTCTTAATCAGGGGGGTGAGGGGAGGGGGGCGATGGCGAGGGTTGTGTGCAGTTATTTCATTCAATTAGAAAAGTGGATTATAATAGGGAACATAACGCTGTAATGTTCCCTATTATAATCTATTTCTCTGATTAAATGATTACAGACAGGCCTCTGTTCTATCAAAGTTTGTGACTATGTTAGAATGTGTGACCGGTCACGTGGTCACACATTTTAACCCAATCCCGCCCTGTTGTTCGGCGGTGGAATGTGTGACCGCCAATAGGTCAAGCATTCCAACGCTTTCTCAACTGTTCCAGGGCAGATTGGCATCGCAGATGGTATATGGAAGTGTTGACCGCCAATAGGTCAAGCATTCCAACGCTTTCTCAACTGTTCCAGGGCAGATTGGCATCGCAGATGGTATGTGCAGGAGAACCGATCTGCCCTGGAACAGCTAATCGGTCCTGAAATGTCACTTCTATACGACTTTGTGAGTGGGGTGGAAAGTGAGATTGCAATCACAGAGTCGGATAGAAGTGACATTTCAGGACCGATCAGTTGTTCCAGGGCAGATCGGTTCTCCTGCACATGCGAT
>NW_017306590.1:1390420-1391292 GCF_000935625.1 Nanorana parkeri
CGAAATGGAAATGGGGCAGTGTTAGAACACCGGTGCCCACACTGCCGACTGGCGTCTCAGTAAGGAGGCGGGTCCTCCTCTCCCAGCCGCGTCCCCAGTAACAGGCGGCGGGAGAGGAGAAGTGTGTGTGTGTCACATGCCCCGCCCCCTGCAGTGCACACACAGTATGGCTCCGGTCCTGCGCTGGCTGGGTAAGTCTTAATCAGGGGGGTGAGGGGAGGGGGGCGATGGCGAGGGTTGTGTGCAGTTATTTCATTCAATTAGAAAAGTGGATTATAATAGGGAACATAACGCTGTAATGTTCCCTATTATAATCTATTTCTCTGATTAAATGATTACAGACAGGCCTCTGTTCTATCAAAGTTTGTGACTATGTTAGAATGTGTGACCGGTCACGTGGTCACACATTTTAACCCAATCCCGCCCTGTTGTTCGGCGGTGGAATGTGTGACCGCCAATAGGTCAAGCATTCCAACGCTTTCTCAACTGTTCCAGGGCAGATTGGCATCGCAGATGGTATGTGCAGGAGAACCGATCTGCCCTGGAACAGCTAATCGGTCCTGAAATGTCACTTCTATACGACTTTGTGAGTGGGGTGGAAAGTGAGATTGCAATCACAGAGTCGGATAGAAGTGACATTTCAGATGTCAACTGTGCCAGGGGAGAGTGGCATCGCAGATGGTATGTGCAGGAGAACCGATCTGCCCTGGAACAGCTAATCGGTCCTGAAATGTCACTTCTATACGACTTTGTGAGTGGGGTGGAAAGTGAGATTGCAATCACAGAGTCGGATAGAAGTGACATTTCAGGACCGATCAGTTGTTCCAGGGCAGATCGGTTCTCCTCCACATGCGATCTGCGATGCCGATCTG
>NW_017306590.1:1392181-1394977 GCF_000935625.1 Nanorana parkeri
ACGTGGTCACACATTTTAACCCAATCCCGCCCTGTTGTTCGGCGGTGGAATGTGTGACCGCCAATAGGTCAAGCATTCCAACGCTTTCTCAACTGTTCCAGGGCAGATTGGCATCGCAGATGGTATGTGCAGGAGAACCGATCTGCCCTGGAACAGCTAATCGGTCCTGAAATGTCACTTCTATACGACTTTGTGAGTGGGGTGGAAAGTGAGATTGCAATCACAGAGTCGGATAGAAGTGACATTTCAGGACCGATCAGTTGTTCCAGGGCAGATCGGTTCTCCTGCACATGCGATCTGCGATGCCGATCTGCCCTGGAACAGCTGACAAAGCGTTGGAATTCTTCACCTATTGGCGGTCACACATTCCATCGCCAAAAAACTGGGCGGGATTATGTTAAAACGTGTGACCACGTGACCGGTCACACATTCTAACGTAGTCACAAACTTTGATAGAACACCGCCATCAGGGGGGTATGGCCGGTACCCATGTGAGGGGTCTGGGCAACCTGGGGGGCCCTTTACATGGGTATCAGCTGTACCAGGGGCGACATGGCAGAGGTGACGAGAGAGGGTAGAGGAGGTGACGAGAGAGGGTAGAGGAGGTGACGAGAGAGGGTGGAGGAGGCCAGGCCCCAGCAACAGCAGGCAAGAAGAGTTGGGAGGAGGTACAGGGAAATGGACCCCGACGACCAGCCCACCTGGGACTCTACAGAGCCCACCATAGAGAGCCTCAGGTGGGCTATGCAGGATTTATGGTGTGCTCTGCAGGGTCTCATGTAAGTCAAGAGTACAGCAGGCTACAGCAACATTAGAGACCGCTGGGGGGGTGGTGGTGGTGGTTCGGGGGCCAGTGTGATCTGCTCCCGCGCCCCCTCCCCGCTGTCTTGGGAGGGCGGCCCAAGATAAAATCTTGCACCAGGGCCCTTTGGTTATTAGGTCCGCCACTGCTACGACTGTACAATATATGTGATTACGCCTGATAGGAAGATAGGGCTACTAAAATATGTGTTTACAATGTGTTTCATAAAAAACTTTGATATGTCTTTAGCTAACATAGGTTGATCCTTGTGGTACCTCAAAAGTCCGTGTTTTTCATGAGAGCTCGTTTTTTAGCACTTGGTTCTTTGTTTTCAATAGAGAGTTGGATGTGGTACCTTGATGTGTGCACACCCTTGTATTATTCCACAAGTAACTAAGCGAAAATTCCCTTGCAAAGGAAAAATTCACTTTACTAAGAGAACAGCCTATACACCTTCAGTAAATCAACCCAATATATGAACACAAGTAGTGAAAATATAATTCCAAAGTCCACTGTTATTTACTTCCATAAGAACTGCACTAGTTTACGATTTAGCCTCAAAAAAGGTCTATTTCACCATGTTCAATAAGACAGGGCAAAGACCAATGAAGATTTGCACAGTATATTAACCAAAAGCAACTGAGGTGACTACAGTATACTTAAACCTGGTTGATTTCTGTAGGGTTACTGTGTTCTATACATCTTCACTGCTCTCTGATGCCCAAACCCAGGAGTATATTATATGTAAATTCCACCTTTCCGTGATCAAAGAAATTACCACTGATGTACCATCTACAGTCTTTCTGGGATGGAGGATAAGTAAAAGAGAAACACCAGGGTTGATATACTTTTCCTGGCAATAACAGTTGTGGTTCTACACTCCTGGTTAGATGACTACAGGCTTAGACAATAGATCATGTAATCTCTGCTGAATAGGAGGATCAGAAGTTCAGACAATGTCTCTCCAGGAAATATAACGATTCGGTTACTCTTAGTTTATCCATTCTTGCAAGATCTAAAGTTTATAGTTGAGTATTGGCCCACTTTAATCCTGATGACTGTAATGTGCATGGGTCTACACTTATGAATAGAAGGAGATGTCCAACCTGGATAGGCTTCTTACACCAGTGGACAATAAATACAAAATGTAACCTGTGTTCAAATGTCATCGTTCAACCTATGAAGAACAATGATGTGCTTATAGACAAGCACATGGTAATGGTGGAAGAAACACAATGTGACCATTTACAAAATATTTATATACATTCTGTATTTGTAACCTATTTTTATGATTCGCCAACAAAAAGTAAGCCTACATAACACCTTATTACAAAACAGAGTGTTTGTAAATGGCTAATAGAAGAAAATGTTTTAAAATATGTTGGCTTTTTCTTCTTCTGCCCTGACATTCTACCTACTTACACTTTTTTTCTGTGCTAGAGTATCATTCTACAAATATTTTCCATCAACTGATGAATAAAGCCAAATTTTAGATAGAGTGGGGAATGGTTAGAAGCCCTGTCAGTTTTTTTTTTACTGTCTGTGCCCCCGTTTAAGAGACTCAACTTTTCTGTTTTACATGTAACCATTGTGACTGAGACAGAAAGAGATGGGACAATTCAAAATACTACAATTGTCACTGGAACAGGAGGTGAAAAACTCACAGGGGTTTTAACCCTGCCCCTCCATGTCCAAAAAAAAAAAAAGGTTTTAGTTTTAGAAATAGTTTTAATACTGTTGAAGGTAACAGGAAGCAGAAAACCTTGCAACAATAACTGCTGAGTTAGGTGCTTACTATAGTTTCAAGAGTTTCAAGTAAGAAAATGTGTACCAAAATCACAGCAAACAAGGAAACAAAATATTACTCACGTCGCTTGCATGCACATTTCTTGATCCTCTTAGGGTCTGTAATATCGTCATGACAAGCCTTGCAGTAGAAAAAAGCACTATATATAAACAAAAACAAAAAAAAATGTTTCTGGACATGTAATGTA
>NW_017306590.1:1395100-1402934 GCF_000935625.1 Nanorana parkeri
TATATCAAGTTTTACATGGTCAAACAGATCACACAAGACAATTTTTTTCATTTCCTGGTTAAACCTGCTGCCTGTGGCATAACAGGCACCATGCCTTACGACAAGAATAATATTTTTTTATCAGTCACCTTTCAGGTCAGAAGAGTTGTGACCATCTAAAAATAACAGAAAGATGTCTAAACAATCGTACTGTAACCATATAAAGACAGGTCTTGTGCCTTCTAATATCAGGGAGTTCTCCTAATGTTTCATATGCGACCTTTCTGATATTTAGACTTAATCTACAACATGTTTTAGTTTGTTAAACTTTGGTAAGTCATCTAGGGTAATCCTACTAAATATGTGTAAAGGCACCATGTTTGTGGCATCCATGGAAGCACATAGAGGTGGTGATTGCTGCATAATGCACATGCACTTATATCACATTTCCATGGCTGATAGCACCGTGGTCAAGAACAGGGTTACATAGTTGTTACGGTTGAATAAAGACACAGGTCCATCGAGTTCAGTGTGTGTGTGTGTGTGTGTGTGTGTGTGTGTGTGTGTGTGTGTATGTGTATGTGTGTGTGTGTGTCACAACAGAGACAAATGAGACAAGTAACAGGTTTTGCAAAACACTTTAGAAGCCTGCATTAGAAATCTTGATGCAACAGTGTGCCAATCTTTTCTACAGAGAAATACGATTATTTTTTTGTTGTCATGTCTTCTGCATGCACCGTTGGCTGAGTCAGAGAAATTCTTGGGGTATCCCAACCTTTCCAAACATGTGAGCGAGGATGGGTCTCACGCCCATTGTTATGATCTATTTAAAGCAACTATGCTCACCAGGTGATGTGAAAAAGCAATCCAGCGTATACATACCGTTTAACTTCCTTGGCATCACTTGCTATAAAGAACCCCAGAGTGCCTTCTTTCAGCTTAACGTGATTTCCTGGGTTGATTATAATCCTAAGGGCAAGCATATGCAAAATGAGAAGCTTTTTCAGAAATTAATATCATATTATCCATTGCCTACTAATGCCAATTTTCTAAAAAATACCCATTACCCCCTCCAGCTCTTAATCTAGGCAAGCATTCTCAGCTACATCTAAACATTTGCATTTCTTCCTGGAGCTCCAGCTTACTACCACAATCCATAATAGTATATTTGTTGGCTTTTGACCAGATTGGCAGTGTATGCATGTGCTGGTAAGATTGTGGTAGAAACTTTAGATTGTAATCTCCGAGCAGGGACTGAACCGTATGTACTCTGTACATTCCCTATAATATAGGCTTACAAAAAAGTTTGTGAACTGGAAACTACCTAGATTTCTGCACAAATATCTACTTTCATTTAAAGTATTTAAAACCATTTTATACAATGATATGTTTATTACAAAACCATAATATGTACTTTTACATAGGACTAGCATAAGTACTAGAATCTAGGGATGTTCAGATACCAGTGCCAATACTTGGCATTTTCACAAGAACTACCAGGGTCACAGCGTTCCTGAAATCATTAGTCTATATTGTTTTAGAAAAACTGTTGCATGACAATAAACAAAAGATTATCAGTACTTGTATCTGTGAGTACTTGGACTAGTAGACAAGTATCAGTACTTGTACTTGAAAAAATGGTATCGGTGCATCCCTAATATATATTTATATTTAAAAAGTCATACATTAAAACAGAGATGTACAAATCCCAGGAGCCCCGTGTGCTCTTTAAAAATGACAGCTGCCACCTAACTTTTAAATTTTTCTCTAGTCTAGTCTTAGAGCTGGAAAAGTATCTGTACTTGTACCGAGTACGGCACTTGGTATCTGAACAATCCTACTAGAATCTATCTTGATATCAGTCTGTCTGTAATCATCTGCAGGGGCACTAAGACTGTAAGACGGTAGTCAGCCTGCAGAGTTAATCAGGGTTCTTTTGCTTTCACACAGTGCAACTTACCTTTACCATTAAAATTGTTTAAATTAATTGTTTAGGAAAAACCTGACAGTTGTGCAAGTCATATGATTAATACAACTGTCTTAAGTATTCTGACTTTTCTGAGATCTTAGAAGTCATTCATACAGAAATCCAGATAACTAAGGGTTCACAGACTTTTTCTTAAAAAGTATGTCAGCACTATAGAAACAAATTATATAAATACATAATTTCATTAAAAAAAATCAGGGGTCATGCCTTACTTTCTTGGAACCTGTGACTAAAGCAGCTATGATATTCACAATTTTAAGAATTAAAAATACCCTCAAATTATTTAAGTATAATCGACAAATTGGGGTAAAATGCATTATGCAAAATGAGAAGTGTAGAGTCTTGCCAGAAATACTGATGTCATCAAATATTTATATGAATAATGTACAAGAATTTCAGTTAGACATAACCTGCAAAAATAAGCTTTACAAAATCATGCAAAAATACTGCCACATGCTTGTCTCTAAACAGGGAGGGGTTAATGGTGCATTTAGACAGGCATTAGTATATGGAAAACAAGAGCAGAAGTGACACCTGCTTGTGGATGTGAGCATTAAATAACAATAGGCTTCTGCAAGTCTATTTAACTATGTATTGTTGTAAACAGTTAGTAATGGTCTTCACTGTCTAGAATATGTATGATTTACAGTGAAAATGCTCTACTATGTAAACCTTCTATAGGTACTTGCAACTCTAAACAATTTCTTTATATACAACCTTGTTGTAAATAAATCATCGCAAGCCCGAGGGGAGCGTGCGCACAGCGGCCAGTGCACACCGACCCGTTCGGCTGTTATCTCTTGATCATGTTAAAAACCAGGCGAAAATCATACGATTCTCGCCTGGTTTTCCACCATGCTCGAAATACAAAAGTCGTGCGACCGTACATTAGAAACGGTTGCACGCCTTCCATACACTGCACGATTATCGTACGATCGCGGGATTTCCCGCAATTCTCGTACGAGAATCGTGCAGTGTATGGGCACCTTAACTAGAACCAAACTGATTACAAAACGTGACATATTTAAAACTTTCTGTCATATTCAAATAAGTCCATGAGCTCTTGATCAGAATAGCATAAAGGCTCAGTTCACAGACATCCCTTTGCTAAATGACTACAGTGTAAGGACCTTGTGCTGTTTAGTAATATTACCAGACACAAAATTACCAAACCCATTGAAATGAGTTCTTTATATGCATAGCTACAATCTCCTATTTTGCTAATGATCAGTTGGCACAATCTTCAGCCACCATTACAGTGTTTTTAATTACAGCACTGCTAAACAAATATCTGTACTGGTTGATTCTAATGTAGGTGTTGGTAATGCCAATCATGCCACTGCACTGTTGAGAGGGTGTAGGATATTACTTTCTTGTGATATTGGTTTGTTTCCTAAAGCTGAAAATGTTTCATTGTAATAACTGGATCCATAACAGTTCACTCCTGCTTTGTTCTCAACAAACCAGACAAAACCGATTTCAGTAAAAAAAAAAAATCAACATTCAAACACACAATTTCCTGGAGAAGGTCATTACCATGCTTTTAGGAATTTATTGCAAATATACATACAGAATCCCTCATAGTAAAAGGGAGACTTGGCATCTAGTAATGGTCAACAATCTTTCATCATCCTTACTGATTGATATATCCACAATGCATTACTCTCATGTGATTTAAGGCCCATGCAATAGCATCTAATCTAATAGCTTCTAGTTCTAATGGAACTAGAAGGGTTGGTGGTACAGGACAACGAGTCTCAGTTATCTATGACAAAGCAAATATCACATACATACAAAACAAGTGTTCTGCCTAAGATGGGGGTCCTAACCAACAGTCTTAATTTTGATGACAAAATCCAGGCTTATGAATTATTGTACATATTGTAAATAAAGTGATATATCGATTTTAGTAGTACTCTGTAGTAGTACTTTGTTTTAATAAATCTAGAGTTAAACTGTTTTTCTAAATAAATTGTCTTCCTTAATAGGATCAGGATTATTTTAGTACCAAACAAATCCACACATAGGCCAGAAAAGAACATGTTTCAGTATCGTGGATATCCTAGGCCTTGAGAATAAAAATCCATTTTATTCATTTTTCCATGAGGGAAACAAGTGCTGTGATGTATCCCCTCCTGTCCAAAGCATTGAGCTACAACTAACAAGGTGCTGTCTGTCTGAATGTCACATCTATTTGACAAAAAGCTACAAGAGGCCCTGGCAGATGATAAATGGCCCCTTTCATTCCTTGAAGTTTGATAGATCTCTCGGGTCCCAGTGGAGAACCAGCTATTTAAATCACAGTTCATCACGGAGCCTAAAGATAAATGGGCCTGACAATTTTTCACTGCGGCAAGGTAATCCTGCATCTTTCCCGGGATGCTCATTAAGATGGTAGAGGACAACTTACAAAGTGCCAGTGCTGTCTGAACAAATGCACAGGTTTTATTTACATCTAGTGCAGCTGACAAGGACAGTTCTATCCAAAATAGTGTCTTCAGGCTTATGGTCTTGATGCAGGGCTTGCAAATATATTCCAGGCAACTATCAAGGTCCTATTTTAAAGGATATTTAAAAACAGAATAAGGCCTGGCTTGGAAATGTCAGCTATAGGGTCACAAAACCTATAACAATAGATTACTTAAAAGTCCATCAATACAAACTTCTAGACATAAACATGAGTGCTCCTGTACTCTGACAGAAGTTTAGCTATTATAAATGTATTTCATATTTGTTTTGTTACAGGATGTGCAACAGGCATTCTAATGTAAAAAAATATTTAAGTCCATTTCAGTCTGGGTCTGAATAGAGTATGGTGGCAGTTACTTAAAATATAGCTACAGAATCTAGCTTTAGAGCATAGAGTAGCCATGAACAATAATAGCTTGACTGGAGTTTTTACAACTTGCTGCAGTTTGCTGTACATCTGTAAATGTTATCAGTAGATCTTTTTATAAACCATATTACTAAGTAGACAATTTAAAAAGCCCATTTATAACTCCATCTGGCACACAGTGGAGCCCTTAATATACTTAGTTTATGCATAGGAGATACACAATTACAAACATGGGCCAAGACTTAGTAAAAACGTCATTTAATGTATATATTATCTTAAAACTTGTCATTCAGCAAGGCTTGTTTATAATCGTTCCATAAATTTAGTAAATGGTAACAAGCTTGTATGTAGCCCATCCTACAATCAACCCAAATCATCTTTTATTCTAATAACTCGTGGTTATGGTAAAAGTTAAATTTAATGCAATTAATCTTTGCAGGTCTAACGATGCAGATGGGGAATGGGGGATGGAACTGTTTATAACTTCATGCAAACAGGGAATATTGGCAAATGCAAAATAAAATTTTGATGTTGCGAACTAGCTATTCTGTACCATTACCCCCATGCAGTAGTAAAGGCGAGTGCATTATTTTATATTCAACCAGCAGCATACCATCACACATGTGCCTGCAAATCCCAGCCTGCCAACACTAAAAACAAACTGTATACGGCAGTGATAGAATATGCTAGGCTATTCCTAGCCCATGCTGGTTAAAACATGTGTTTTAAAACAAATTAAGATATTCAGATTTTACAATCGATTGCAAATCCAAGCAATTCACAAACTGACATGCACAGTCACGACATGCCTCTACAAAACAAAATGTTGCATTCTGAAAATAAGAGATTTTCTCTGGTTGAGATTCTCAGGGTTATTCACAAAAGGGTGAAGTGTTTGGAGAAGGCAGAAGTAAACAATCTAGGACAACTGAACTGGAAAGTGAGAATTTTTCCAAATTGGCTATTTTGTTCTAGATTGCTCATTTCTCCTGCCTTCTCCAAACTCTTCACTCTTGTCTGTTGTTGGCAGTATATGCATGTGCAACCTACATTAGAGCAGTTTTTTAAATCACATATGTTCTGTTTCACTTTAAAATTGATGATTATGAAGAGGTGTATGCAAATAGCAACATGAAGATATTGTAGACTGGAGGGTATCATTAGTACTATGGGATGAACCTTTACACATTCCTTGGTGCAAAATACAACCTTTAAAACTCCGCTGATACATTCTTTGTCATTCATAACATTAAAAAAAACCTATTGATTTAATATTGCTAAAATCTAGGAATGTGAGAGCGGGTTTTTGCTCCACCCCACTCTTACGTCCTTGGTTTTTGCAAAGCGGCTAAAAATATTGTATTCCAATAACTGCATCCTGCTAATAAATGTGCTGCATTGTAGTGTAGAGATAGAGTTATGTGAAATTAAGAATTTAATCACAGTGAAAATCTTGGCAAACAGGTAAATTCACAGGTGGAATGCATTCATGTTTATTGTTTTAAATGCCAAATTATTTGTATTTCAGATCAGCGATTATGATATATGCTTCTCTTGCACACTATACAGCCACACAGAAAACGCACTTATTTCCTAGTTCACGAATTCCTGGTTCCGCTTAGTGGCTTCTTAGGTCACATTTCAGCCTTCAACCTGAAAAGTTGACAAAGGAATCCGCATTATCACCTCAATCCAACAAGCAGGGAGGTGACCCAGGAAGCAGTATTGCTTATTCAGGTAGAACCAAAGTAATACTTCCAAACAGCTGAGGTATGTGTATCACAAGTATGGCTAGTAAACTTACAAATACCTTGGGAGGTAAAACAGTAAATATATGCCTGGGTTTCTACTTTTATATACTAAATGCTAGAATTACATGTATTAATTGCAGTTATCAGAATACAATTCTTTTCTCATTAGTTTAACTTTATAACTGGGGCTATAGGCCAGTCAGTCTAACATCGGTAGTTTGTAAAATGCTAGAGGGCATAATAAAGGATTATCTGGTAGAATTTGTTCAGGAAAACGGGATAGTTAATGACAATCAGCACGGGTTCAGGAAAGACCGTTCCTGCCTAACTAACTTGCTAACTTTTTATGAGGGCGTGAGTAGAGATATGGATGGAGGTAAGCCGGTAGATGTGGTATATCTGGATTTCTCAAAGACTTTTGATACGGTACCACACAAACGCTTGCTACACAAGCTGAGAGCTATGGGCATAGATGAAGTGGTGTGTGAACTGGCTATGGGAACGGGTCCAGAGGGTATCTGTAAATGGTACCTTTTCAGACTTTGGCCAGTGTAATGAGCGGTGTGCCTCAGGGTTCTGTGCTGGGTCCCATATTGTTCAACTTATTTATTAATGACATCGGGGAGGGTGTTAACAGCGATATTTCTGTGTTTGCGGATGGCACCAAAATTGGGAGGGTAATACACACGGACTTAGACACTATAACATTACAGGAGGACCTGGATAAAATAGGGGAGTGGGCATTAATGTGGCAGATGAGGTTTAATGTCGATAAATGCAAAGTAATGCACTTTGGAATTAAAAATAAACAAATGGGTTATACAATTATGGGTATGCCGCTAGGGAAGTCAGAAATGGAGAAGGATTTGGGGGTCATTGTAGACCACAAACTGAAAGGTAGTTTGCAGTGCCAGGCTGCTGTAAACAAAGCTAGCAGGGTTTTGTCCTGTATTAAAAAGGGGATGTATTGCAGGGACAAGTCTATAATTTTGCCACTTTATAGATCATTGGTTCGACCTCATCTGGAGTACGCGGTCCAGTTCTGGTCACCAGTACTAAGAAAAGATGTCCTTGAGTTGGAAAAAGTCCAGCGGAGGGCAACCAAACTAATTAGGGGTATGGAGGACCAGAGCTACGAGACAAGGCTACTAAATTTAAACATGTTCACATTGGAGGTGAGGAGATTAAGGGGGGATATGATCTCCATGTACAAAATGTTCAATGGTGGTAGCAACATTGCGATAAACTGTTTAAAATTAACTCCATTACAAAAACTAAGAG
>NW_017306590.1:1403145-1415055 GCF_000935625.1 Nanorana parkeri
AAGGGGATGTATTGCAGGGACAAGTCTATAATTTTGCCACTTTATAGATCATTGGTTCGACCTCATCTGGAGTACGCGGTCCAGTTCTGGTCACCAGTACTAAGAAAAGATGTCCTTGAGTTGGAAAAAGTCCAGCGGAGGGCAACCAAACTAATTAGGGGTATGGAGGACCAGAGCTACGAGACAAGGCTACTAAATTTAAACATGTTCACATTGGAGGTGAGGAGATTAAGGGGGGATATGATCTCCATGTACAAAATGTTCAATGGTGGTAGCAACATTGCGATAAACTGTTTAAAATTAACTCCATTACAAAAACTAGAGGCCACCACCTAAAATTGGTGGGAAAAAAATTCCAGCACAAGGGGCGAAGGGGGTTCTTCACAGTAAGATCAGTTAGGGTCTGGAACTCACTGCCACAGGCGGTGATTTCAGCAAATAATGTGGAATTGTTCACAAAACTTTTGGACGATTTCTTAAGGGACCGTAATATACAGGGGTACAGGTTCTCCTAGAATGAGATCCTAATAGGTTGGACTTGATGGACTAATGACTTTATTCAACCTCAAATACTATGTAACTATGTAACTGGAATATCCTTAAAAATGTCTACAAAACAAATTAATTTGGTAAATATGCATTTAAACTGTCCACGATATTTATTAAAATATCCCTAAAGCTGGCCATATGCTGTTCTATTTTTTTGTTCAACCCGCAGGTTGAACGAACAAAATTGAACAGATTCCACCATCAACACTTACGAGCATTGATAGAGGAATCCCTGCCGTTTCCTTTGTATTCTGACAGCAGCCACCGGCCACTGTCAGAATACCTGTTTGTTCGAAGGTTTTCTGAAAGGTTAACTCAACTGATTGAGGGATGCCAGCCAACATTCGCACAGTGGGTGCCGCTGTCAGCACCCTTTTGGCCAGCATTCCCTCGACCAGCTGATCGAAGGAGCCGGTCAGAAAATCTTCGGTTCCTTAAGAAACGGCCAAAATGTGCATAATGTATGGCCTGCTTTAGTGTTGAAAGAGTCAGTAAATATCAATTAACTAAATACCCACCCTACAGACAGAACATATAAATATGCGTTTTCAATAGTGACAGGCTTAGAACTACTGTATATATAGATGCCTTTTAGTAAGCAATGGGTATTCTTATTTAATTCCCTGGTTCCAGCTTCAGGGTTAAAAGTATATGTAAATAAATCTTATTTTGTTTTTGATACAGTAGGGTAGGGTTAGAATCTCAGTTTATATTGCTGTCTGTCCTCCCACCACTCTATTTGTCCTGGTGACCACTGTCACAAAGATAAAAACTAAGGGGAAATCTCACTCAGAGTTGTCATCAGAACAAGAGGTGAGGGAAAATCCTCTGATGGGAACACCTGTTCCGGTAAAAACTTTCTAAAGGTGCCCATACACTGCACGATTCTCGTACGAGAATCGCGGGAAATCCCGCGATCGTACGATAATCGTGCAGTGTTTGGAAGGCGTGCGACCGTTTCTAATGTACGGTCACATGACTTTTGTATTTCGGGCATGTTGGAAAACCAGCCGAGAATTGTACGATTTTCAGCTGGTTTATAACATGATCGAGAGATAACAGCCGAACAGGCCGGTGTGCGCACGCGCACACTGCCCGTTCAGCATAGCAGTCATCGGAAGCCTGTCCAAGATGGGCAGATCGTATGTTTTTTAAATTACTTTACAACCCTCGCAAGACAAAAGTCGGTTGTAAAGTGTATGGGCACCTTAAGATAGGAATTCTGTTTCTTTGTTGCAACAATTTCTTGTTGCATCTCCAAGACAGGCAATTAAGGGAAATTTTCACAGCAGGACACAGGCAGGGACAAAATAATCTGACATGGGTTTAACCCTTCCCTATTGCATTCAAAACAGAAAACAAGCTTTGGCTTAATATACAGTTTAATAGCACATTTAAACAGATGCTATTTTTCAGTAATTCCATAAGTTTAGATAAAAACGAACCTTACTGTACCCACTGCAGTGTTGTAAGCTAAACAATTATTAAGGATATAACTCTTCCAATTGCTGCCATCACCAGTCTCGGGTGTTTGCCATATTCCCATACAACAGGGACGTCCCCAGCCGTGGTGTCACCCAGAGACGCCGCCGGATGACACCCCGCTGGGACGTCATAACGCACATGCGTAATTACATCATGCGCGCTTACCTGCCGGTGGCCTTTGTGATGGATGCTGGCAAAGAGATGAGGGGACATTCACCCGGCAGGATAAGGTATGCCGCCGCATCCCCTCCTCTCTTGTGCAATTGTCAGGCTCTCTGTCCATGACAGAGTGCCCAACTTTTCAGAGGGGGTAACACCATTGTCAGTTATTTTGGTGTCACCCCCTCTGATGGTGTCACCTGCACCCCCCACCACCTCTCTTGTGACACCACTGTCGTACAATGCAGAACCAACAGCTTTGCTGCATGCAGGATGCAGGGGGCCCGTCCACATTTTGGAGCGCTGGACAGCAGAAGAGAGCGCTGGCTGCCAGAGCATGGAGGAATAAGGTAAGTATATCACCATCATCCCCTAGGCAAAATGAGCAGTGGGGAGGGGGGGCACACTGCAAGGGTAAAAGTTTTTCATCCCTAGAGTTCAGCTTTAAAGCTTAAAATCAAAACTAGGAAGTTTTCACTTTGTTGTGCAGTCTGAAAAATGAACTGCATTTATATATTTTGCTTCTCGTCATTTTGTGTCATTGTTATCAGTCATTAATAAGTTCATAATAAGAAGGGTAGTATAACTTGCACAGTAAGCTGCCTGTACATGAGTTACCAGTTAGATGATCAAGTAAAACATATTCCTTTTAAAATAAATAAAAAAATCTTTATAAATTATTTTATAGTTGAATTTTTCATACTTTTCTTTTTTTTTTTGCAATCTGTTACAGGGACTTCTGCCACTGAAATAGGGAGATGTTGAGATGTTTCTTAAGGAAATGAAACAAAGTCTCAGATATTTATTTTTAATATACCTACTTTCAGAATGCAACAAACGTTATTAAATAGTATGATGATTGAACATCAGCAATTTCCAGGATTTAACAAACATACAAAAACTGAAAATGAGGATTAGGAATCCATGCTGTATCATTTCCAGAGCCCTCACTTGTTGCTGTTTCCAGAACAGCAGCAACTGTTACATTTCTCAACAACCCACATGAACAAATCATGCAAGCAAACACATGAAACAAGCTTCAAAAGAACAGCAAGACAAGCCACAATTCACTCCCTATGTTGCAATAACTTCTCTGCAGTTTCCAAACTTGCAGGAAGTTTTTTTTTAACACCCAAACCACACCCATGAGAATGGGACAAAACAAAGATGTCAGATGAACGCTGGTCATAAAAACACTTCACACAGACAAGACGAACTGGAGAGAGAAAGGAAGAAATGACCCTCTCCTCTCAAGTTACCACATCAAGCTGATGGCAGATTAATTTTAAAGAGAAAATGGTTCATTTAAAGTGATGATGGAAAGACAATGGACAGGAAGCCCTGAACAAAGGACCAGCTACAGAAAGAATATTTAAGAGAACAATTTACTATCTTATTACAGCATATTTAAAGACTTTGCTGCAAAAGCAGAATGTTTTTGCAGAATATGGTTCATAAGGGATATATGGAAAGCGGGATACCTTAAAGTTGTTTATACTGACTGCAAAAAATAATATGGTAGTCACAAAGCATCTTATTGTAACATTCATGTTCATGCAAAGTTTGCGCGTTATTCAACAAATATTTTTAAAAACATGAGCCACCTTTTTAGTTGACACAAAGTAGTGTGTGTACACCATCTCCATATGCCTTTTTTTTTTCAGTAGACAGCATGAAACTGAAGGCATACTTGCAAAACATGAGGGTAAACACTTCATATAATTCAAGAAAAAGCCAACACTTTGAAATAATTGCCTGATATCTCAAGGATTAGAAATAGGCTGCATTACAAAACTGAAGCCATAAAGCTCTCATGGATTTATTTATAACTTCACTCTGAAGGATATTTGTATCTGTAAAAGTTCTGAAAATGTGTCTGTATACTATATCAATAAAATCACTGTCTAAAAACAGTGTATTTTTAAATTACATGGATGATCACTACAGTCCATATGGATTACTGTATTGAAATAATCCTATTTAGTAATGCCCAACATTATATGTGACCCTTTGGCTGTAAGCATCTTTAAAACTGCTGTTCAATTTTCTAAATGGTTTAAAACAAGCTTTTGACGCAAGAAGCTTATTTTAAGTTTTTAGCCACTAAAACAACTGCCGGTTGTTCTGTACTAGGATTATTTGTGGATTTTAAGATGTGTTAACTAGTGCCAAGCAGTCATCAGTAATAGAGTGTAGTAATGTATTTCGTGACAACTTTATGCCTGAACCTTACAGATAATTATTGAAACGGAAATCTATCAACAATTAATTTGGTAATATTATCCTGGGCACTAAAATATTCAGTTAAACACATTATCTAATTAGACAAAAAACTCTTTTCCTGGTGACATTACTTTTAATACGTGTTTGCCTGCAAAATAAGGCAGCTTGTATATTATATTTTAAAAATTCTGTGCTTAATAATAAAATTGATTTTGCACTAAATGTAATATCTGTTCCTGTCTAGGTGATTTGAGTTCATCACTACCCCACCACAGATGCATACTTCGGCCCCACCTTCTAATATTATTTGCAGTTAAAAAAATATTACTACTGTTGCATTTGCTGATTTCATGAGGTGTTTTTGCTAAAATGGTATGTATGGGTCATGGGGTGACAGGATACAACTATATTCAGGCTATAATTATGTTTATAACAAACCATGTTGAATTTGGATTTAAGGGGGAATATTTGGGCTGCTGGAACATACGACATGTTATTGTTTCCAAGAACAAAACATGTTATATATATTGATATGCTGCATTCATAACTAACATCAGTGTAATGTTTCCCTCAAGTACTAGGGGATATTATTTTTAGGATAGGGTTTAGAAAGGGATGTTGCCTAAGGTCATCCAGGACATGAAGTGACAATGTACAAACTGAACTTTATCCATGGCAGCTTTTGCTGAAGACTGAGACACTGGGATAGATGGGGAGCAGTGGGAAAGACATAAACCATGACACAGACAGAAACAAAACATTGCCACAGACAGTGCCACGAGGGGAGAACAAAGACCTGAAAATGACAATTTCTGTTATTTACTGACAACAGAAACAAAAGTCGGCCTTTAACCCCATGGATGCCAGTGACCAGTGGGATTCTAGCGAGCTGGCAGTAAAGGTACTAACAAGATTCCTGCAAAGAAGTTAGAGCGACAGTGGGTAGGTAGGAGTATGCTGAGCATTGGCAGATGAGTACACTCAAATAAGTCTATTTAGTTTCACCTTTGTGGATGAGCATATTTATTCTTGTACATCAGTAGTGCACAATACATAATAAATATAGGTGTACAGATTTATATACAAACACATACACATATAGGTGCATGTATACCTTTCTGTATACATATGTTGAAAATTATATGTATGGTATTCATGCACTTATATCAGTATATATCTATATACACAAATGCATCTGAGAGATCATTTGGCAGATGGGCGACTTCTGTAGTGACTAAAATTTGGAATAATGCAATGTTGCATTTTGGCAAAATTCAATGGCTCTGTGAATTGCATATACCAATAAATAACCTTTGACTCTGATTTCAGACCTAGCATATAAAAATATCCAGAACATATCGACTACATTAAGTATCTTCCACATCCACAGGTGTATATAAATATATATCCAAATGTACATATATATATATATATACATATGTATAGCCATATATACAGATCTTATATATGTACATATGTATCTTGTATGTATGCGTATGTGCACAGATGAGGAAATAGGAGACAGCCAGAGTTATTTTGTGTGTGTTAATCTTCAGAATCCTGAATATGAGTCCAGAGGTGAGGAGGAGAGGTTAGGGTGAAGTTTGGTGAAGGAGGGTTAGGCACAGTTAATGTGGAAAGCCATACCGCTTTCTGCTTCTGCAAACAACAAGAAAAAAAATATAGATTTCCAATCAAATAACTTAATAAGAAATTCATGGACACCAAGACATCCCCAGGCCCCCATAAATAATATATAAATTTATGAAAGCAGGTAACTAAAAATAGACACAAATATTATAAACAAAATCTGTGTGCAGAAAATTACTGCTTCATACCTCTCCATTTCATTTCCCTTTATATTTATTCATATATCATTTAGATACAATTATTGTGTTATACACCTCAAACTGGACTTCTGTTTTACTTGTCTACGAGAGCTGAAAACCCTGCTGATGTGTTAAGTAAACACACAGTAACTCTTATATAATTGCTCTAGCAATCATTAGACCCTAGGCAAGTTACTTTTACACATACAATGATCAGTGCATATTGGGAGATTTCCCTTTATACCATAAACCAAGTGGTACCTGCTAATTGATGCATTTAGCAAAGAACAAGGGGGTTGGCCACAATGTTCCAACCAGCCAGATCAAGTTTTTGTCAGGCCGAAGCCAAGTGTTGCAATTTTTCTATTATTTGTGTGTCTTATCTTTGTGGCAGACTATTCTGTATTACCCCCTACCTAGGCAATAATCTGATTCCGTGTATGGCACGAATCACACTTTAATCAAAAAGATCTGCTGCCTAGTGGTTGTCTGCAATGTTTCTACCCATAATAATTATGTCTTATATGCAGCACTGATCATTCGATTTAAAAAACTCACTCTAAGACCAAATGTCTCATTCAACTATAACAATGAGGAAAAAAATAACACCTGTGCTGTACTTTTACTTTCAGGCTGTTGGTGATGCCATTTTAACATCCCACCAGTTAATTTTTTTTGGGGAATTTTGTACAAGAATGAGTACTGGAGAGGTATGTATGCATATGGTTCTTGAAAAAGCAGAAAAACAGCCCAGTGTTTTAGACAAAATAATTAAATAAACAGTAATAAACATAAAAGTGAGGTAGGAAATTAACAAAGGATCAAAACATAAGGGTGGGTGGAAGTTAGTTATAACAAAACAGCAAATCAATTATTAGCAAATCAGAGACTGCCAGCTGATTGGCTTTACGGTTGAATATGGTTAATAGGAAAACAGTGGAGTGAGGTGGTAAGGCAGGATTAGGGTGTGAGGGGCTTAAGATGTACTTGTGGAAGCAATGTCACATGAGTAAAATCATGTAACACTAGGTTAATTTTAGATTTTGCATTGGTACTATGTGAGTGATGTCATCTTTAGGTTGCAAGCACTATCTATTGTTGTTGAATTTGAATTCAGTATGCAGTCACGTATATGCATCTTGTGGTTATGTATGCAATTAAAAAGGACTTGATGACTTTGAGAAAGAGGTGAGGAACATATGAAAGAAAACCTCACTTTTACTTTTGCTCTGGATATACTTCTATAATGATAACCTTCATCAATGGAATTGGACATAGCTTAAGGGACCAAAAATGGCAAAGTAGGTGCTCTTTCCATTATGGGATCTGTGTTTAAAATGGATTTAGACATAGAACCTTCAAATATTGTTTATAGTGAGAAGACAAAACTGTACAGACTCATAAAACTGAAAGAGGAAAAGAATGATACAAAAAATTCTGCCAGGCCTCTCGCATGTTATGACTTACCTGCTTTCCCCTTTTTCAGATTTGTATTCTATGGCTATCATCAGTAACTTCAGCTTCACAAAGCACAACCTGAAATGTCCAAGGAAACAGCAGAATAATGGGAAAAATAAAGACGCTCACATTCAAACCAACCAATTAATGCATTGCTGGTGGCATACTTTCCTCATTCATTCTACAAAGGATATGGAAAGAGTGCAGAGAGACAATGTGCGCACAGATGACTATAAGTGTGCTCATATGATCTCTGATCATATGAGCACACATATGATCATAGATCACTATACAGCTGTATATTAGATCAGTGTTAATTTAGTTACCACACAAAAGGTTGTCACTAATCTGTAAATTTACAGAAATATTTCTCAGTGTCTTAGCACTATGTGTGCAATACATCTGTGTACTAGCTCCATCATTTCCAAGCATCTTCCCATTAAGTTTTATGGTACCTTAAATACGGCCAGTCACACACTACATGTGCCTTCCTCTGTGCACCTAAGAAAAATTTACTTACTCACACACCGCAGGGAAGGAGAGCCCCACAAATGCAGTGGATAGGTATTCTGTATACATCTCATTAGACACACCTTCCAAGTAATATTTTTGCCATGTATCTTCTTCGATCTGCCAGGAGCAACACAGGTTAGCTAAACATTTAAAGATAAGTCATTCTGCGAAAACACATTCTTTAATATATAAAGAAGAAGCTATGCCAAATACTAAATTTTTGGGCCCATCTGCTTTTCATAAGGTTGTTTTTAGCAGAAATATCCACAATGCAATGTCTGTCTATAAGAAGTCAGCCATTAATATTTAAATAGACTTATCTAGAATGGGGGACACAGAAAGTCTTTAATCTTTGGGTCTTACTGCTGCCTGCAGGAGGAGTGGAAATTGGCAAACAAATAACTGTAGGCCAGCCCAGGATAACCCCTCTCACTACCAGAATTCCTCAGCTTTGTAGCAAAACAGTACAGAGAGCATGATTCTAAACACAGTGGTGGGCCTCAAGACCACCTTGTCCCTATGCAGGCTGAACAAGTATATGGCCACCAGTTAAGACACTTGTCTTGCAGAGGTGATGGCTGCAATAAACACCGCTTTATGATTGAGAAAAGAGAGGGGAATGTTGCTAATGGGTTCAAATGTCAGTTTATGAAGTGCAGAGAGAACCACATTCAGATCCCAGGAAGTCACAGGGGAACAAACAGAGGAAGCTACATGGGAGACCACCTGTATAAAGATCTGAATCAAAACGTGTGTGGCCAATGGTTTCTGAAACAGAAGAGAAAGGGCAGAAACCTGACCCTTAAAAGTGCTAAGAGCCAGACGCTGGTCCAGACATAGCTGCAGGAAGCAGAGAATTTGCCAAACTCCTTGCATGGAAGCCCTGTGACTCATAGAAAATGAATTATGCTTTCCGTGTCTAATGATATACCTTGAGAGAAGTAGACTTCCTAGCTTTAAGCAATCATGCTTTCCGTGTCTAATGATATACCTTGACAGAAGTAGACTTCCTAGCTTTAAGCAATCATGCTTTCCGTGTCTAATGATATACCTTGAGAGAAGTAGACTTCCTAGCTTGAAGCAAAATCTGGTAGAGCTCACAGAGCATCTGCAAGGAGTCTTACTCAGTTGGTGTACCACATTTACCTGGCCAGTTTGAAGCAATGAGAATCACCAAAATTCCTTGCATCTCAATCCTGAAAAGTAAACAAGGAAGACGTTTCAGCAGAGGAAAGGCATAGATCAGATTGTCCTGATCCCACAGAGCCACAAGAGCATCCACAGAGTCTGCTAAAGGATCGCTGTACCTTAAAACAAACCTGTCCAATTTATTGAAGCCGGAGGCCAGCAGGTCCACTTCAGGTGTCCCCATTCTGCAACACAGGTCATGGAACACATCATGGTGTAAGGACCACTAACCTGCTGGCACTGCTGGCTGAGAAAATCTGCCTGCCAATTGTCTATGCCTGGAATATACATGGCTGACAAGGTTTGAACGGGAAGTTCTGCCAAGGACAGGATTTGATCTACCTCTCAGTGATAGATGACCCTTAATGAAAGAACATTGCATGGCAAATGCCTGGAGAGAAACTGGGCAAATGGGACTGCCTGGAAAGAGGCTACCATCTCTCATGCAGAAGGTTTGAAGGCTCCTAAACTGGAAAATATCAATATGAAACTGGAGTGTTTGAAGTCTCTTCTGTGGAAGGAACACACAGGCTTGAGCAGTATCCAGGACTAGACCCAGATACTCCAAGCAATGAGTTTGTTTCAGTGATGGTTTCTGATCATTCAGGATCCATCTCAATCATTGTAACACCTAGACAGACAATCACGTTTTCCGACAGAACTCGCACTGCCTGTTCCATCAACAGGAGGTTATCGAACTAGTAGTGTAGGGGACCCACAACACAGCATAAAAATAGGTGAGCATCTAGAGCTGCAACAGTTAATCGATTTAGTCGATTAAAATCGACGATTGAAAACGTTACCAACGTTTTCGATCGTCGATTCGTCGGCTATCGATTGATTTAAGCATCTATAATATCCGTGGAAGACAGAAAGTGTGCCTAGTGAAGGGAGGCGATGACAGATTCAATAGATTCCATGCAGAATATTTTGATGTGAATGAAGACATTCAGAGTTTTGAGATCAGACCCATTTGGGCCTGGGAACAATAAAAAGTTTGTAGTAAAACCCCTTTAACTGTTCTGCCACAGGAACTGGGGCAATGAAACCCTGATCCAGAAGAACGAATGAAGATCTGTTAATGTGTGCAGTCACACGGGGAGGTTGAAGGTTAGAAATTAAGAAGAGGGCAGGGAGAGAAACTCCAGTGTTTAGCCCTGGAATACCACCTCCTGCACCCAAGCACCTAAGATGCAAGCTGTGCAAGCATCCGCAACAAAGGAAGGTCATAGCTAGGATCAGATGAAGGGCAGGAGGAGCCGTCAGCAAGAGCTCTAGAAAATGCTTCCAACCACCTATCGGTTAGGTCCTCGAAGATTGGTGCATCCTCTGCTGGACTAGTAAGGGCACTGTTAAGGGGGGACACTGCCAGATTCACAGTGGAAATAGACCACTTCAGCACAAAATCCTCACCATATGGATACAAGTATAATATGTGTTTAGTAGGAACAAACAGGTTATGGGGAGGTTTCCAACCTTAATTGAGAAATAGTTGGAAAAGTGGGTGCAAAATGAAAGCCCTGTTAGAAGCAACAGGCTGATCCTCTAGTTTCAGAGTGGTGTCCACTGAACCAATAAGAGCTGAAACTGTATCCTTTAAGTGCATTTGTGGCCTCTGCGGTCACAGTCAGCAAGTAACTGAGTGATCTGGGTCATGAATTATTGTATTATTCCAATGGTAAAAACATCAGCTGGGAATAGCCCAGCCTCACCCAAATGAGCAAAAGAATATTCCAAACAGACTCTAGGAGCAGAGGATAACATGATTCCAGGCTGCAGACATTGGCACAGTCAACAGATTAGCTGCAAGCAGCCTCCGATTGTTAATAGAATCGTCCCCCTACACATAGAATCAGACCTGTTGTGACCACGTGGTGGTCTCAGGGTTAGAGGCAAGGCCTAAGGGACTAAAGAAACTGGAACAGCTGGTAGCAAGTGAGGGTCAGACGGCCAAAGGTGACCAAGGTCCCTGTAGGCAAGTGTCAGGAACTCATAAAAAGATCAGGGTTCCATGTGGCTGTTTGCAAGTAGGAACAGCAGTGGGGAGATGTTTCCTCGAACTGCTCATGCACAACACCCAACCCAGCAGACAATGTTTTCAGTTAACACCTTCCATAGCAAAACTGATGGGAACTGGGAATAAAGGTTCCTAACTACTGATGTGAGTGAGGAATGCTTGACAAGACTGGCATTGTCACTAAGTGAGTCTTCAGAGACAGGGCAATGGCTAAGGGAATACAAGCCGCTCTGGGACCCTGGGCGATCTACACTTTACTTTTACTAGAACAGAGTCTGGAAAGTGCCCTATGTGGAACCCAGTGCTTGATGGTCACTTCCAGGCTATACACACAACATCCAGTCCAGCAGGGTTCTGAAGCAGTACTTCTAAAGCCAGGCTAAAGAGACAAAGCTCCAGCAGTGATGTAGAGAAAAGTTTTAAAGGAGAACTATGAGGTGGAATGGCGTTTACAGTTCTACTATAAGCTTATAGTAGAACTGTTCAGCA
>NW_017306591.1:0-355 GCF_000935625.1 Nanorana parkeri
AAGAAGTACAACGCCCCCCTGAGCGCGGAGTTCGTGGCCCGCCCCTCCGGCGTCTGCACCATGATGAAGCTGCCCTATCAGGAGTCGGCGGAAGGGCTGGACGCGGCGTTCGTCGGGGTGCCGCTGGACACCGGGACCTCAAACCGACCAGGAGCCAGGCAAGCGTGCCGCAATTTACCGCGCGACCATTCGGCGCGACCGTGGGATCTGCGCCGGTGTCTAGAGATGTGTATTGTGATCTGTACAACCTGCGTTCACACATTGCAATCTGATTGTACAATCACCTGCGTGACTGACGGGACGCAGAGGTATGGCGTAACTTTAGATCACTGGGGCCCCGTAGCAATTTAATGGG